>NC_142878.1:116449196-116754285 GCF_051225735.1 Oryctolagus cuniculus
GGTACTGGTACAGACGAGTTTCTCTCTCCGACAATCTTGCAAAGGTGAGCAAAAGACAAAGAGCAGGCAGCACTCCGGATGTACATAACAACAGGGGAGAGCTAAGGAACTGAGTTGCTACAATTCAATAGCCTAGGAAACCCAGTGGGAGTCCAGAGGAGAAACAGAGCCTGCACAGACTCTTTGGGTAGAAGCCAGAAATCGGAAGCTAAATACCATCAATTCTGCACAGCCATGCGGTATTACTTACTTCCTGAATAAACACATAAAATAAATAAATAAATAAATAAATAGAGAGAGATTTACCACACATAACCTGAGGGTGTCACCTTTGCACACCCGTAACCTGGAAGAACCAAGCAGAGCTCTCAGGCCACACCCATCTCAAGCCTCCAAGGCTCCTCCAACAGCAGGCAGTCCACTTAACACAGACATAGTATAAAATAAAAAAAAAAAACACACAGTGTTGAAAGAAGAATTAACTATGCCAAGCAACAAACACAAAAATCGAGGGAACAAGATCAACGATGACACTATGATGCCTCCAAATAAACAAAACACCCCAAGCCAAGATTATGAAGATGATGAGATAGAAGAAATGCAAGATACGGATTTCAAAAATTTATGATAAGAACATTTAGAAGTTTTCAAAAGCAAATCCTTGAACTACAGAAATCCTTAATGGACAAGATTGAAAATCTCTCTCGTGAAAATGAAATTTTAAGGAAGAGTCAAAATGAAACACAGAAACTAGTAGAACAGGAAAGTGTGATAGTGAAGAGAAATCAAAATGAAATGAAGAGCTCAATAGATCAAAGGACAAACACATTAGAGAGCCTTAAAAACAGAATCGGTGAAGCAGAAGAGAGAATATCGGACTTAGAAGACAGAGCACAGGAAAACATACAGTCAAACCAAAGAAAAGAAGAGGAAATTAGAAATCCAAAAAATATTGTGGGGAATCTTCAGGATACTATTAAAAAACCAACATTCGAGTTCTAGGAGTTCCTGAAGGCATGGAGAGAGAGAAAGGATTAGAAGGCCTTTTTAGTGAGATACTAGCAGAGAACTTTCCAGGTTTGGAGAAGGACAGAGAAGTACTAGTACAGGAAGCTCATAGAACCCCCAATAAACATGACCAAAAGAGATCCTCACCACGACACGTGGCAATTAAACTTACCACAGTGAAACATAAAGATCCTAAAATGTGCAAGAGAGAAACGTCAGATTACTCTCAGAGGATCTCCAATTAGACTCACAGCAGACTTCTCATCAGAAACACTACAGGCTAGGAGGGAATGGTGAGACATAGCACAGGTGCTAAGAGAGAAAAATTGCCAGCCCAGAATATTATCTCCTGCAAAGCTCTCATTTGTGAATGAAGGTGAAATAAAGACCTTTCATAGCAAACAGAAATTGAAAGACTTTGTGGCCACTCGGCCCTGCAAAAGATACTTAAAGATGTGCTACACACAGAAACACAGAAACACGGCCATGAATATGAAAGAAGCTAAAGGAAGAAAAACCACCAGTAAAAGAGCATGGGAAGCTCAAAGCATATACTAGAAAATATCTCTGGGAAAATGTCAGGGCAAAGTCACTATGTATCAATAATCACATTAAACATTAATGGTCTTAACTCTTCAGTTAAAAGACACCAATTAGCTGATAGGCTCAAGGAACACAACCCAACTATTTGTTGCCTACAAGAAACACATCTCTCTAACAAAGAGGCATGCAGACTGAAAGTGAAAGGTTGGAAAAAGATATTCCATGCCAACAGAAACAAAAAAAAAAGCAGGTGTAGCCATATTAATATCAGACAAAATAAACTTTAATACAAAAACTGTTAAGAGAGACAAAGAGGGGCACTATATAATGATTAAGGGTTCAATTCAACAGGAAGATGTAACTATTATAAATGCATATGCACCTAATTACAGGGCACCGGTCTATTTAAAAGATATGTTAAGGGACTTAAAGGGAGACTTAGATTCCAATACAATAGTACTGGGGGACTTCAATACTCCACTCTCAGAAATAGACAGATCATCCGGACAGAAGATCAACAAGGAAACAGCAGATTTAATTGACACTATTGCCCAAATGGATCTAACAGATATCTACAGAACTTTCAATCCTACATTTACGACTTCACATTCTTCTCAGCAGTGCATGGAACCTTCTCTAGGATTGATCACATACTAGGCCATAAAGCAAGTCTCAGCAAATTCAAAAGAATTAGAATCATACCATGCAGCTTCTCAGACCACAGCGGAATGAAGCTGGAAATTAGCAACTCAGGAAACCCCAGGGAGTATGCAAACACATGGAGACTGAACAACATGCTCCTGAATGAACACTGGGTCATTCAAGAAATCAAAAGAGAAATCAAAAACCTTCTGGAAGTAAATGAGGATAACAACACAACATATCAAAACTTATGGGATACAGCAAAAGCAGTATTGAGAGGCAAGTTTATAGCAATAGGTGCCTATATCAAGAAATTGGAAAGGTACCAAATAAATGAGCTTTCAGCGCATTTCAAGGACCTAGAAAAACTGCAGTAAACCAAACCCAAATCTAGTAGGAAAAGAGAAATAATTAAAATCAGAGAAGAAATTAACAGGATTGAATCCAAAAAAAAAAAAATTACAAAAAATCAGCCAAACGAGGAGCTGGTTTTTTGAAAAAATAAACAAAATTGACACCCCATTGGCCCAACTAACTAAAAAAAAGACCCAAATCAATAAAATCAGAGATGAAAAAGGAAACGTAACAACAGACACCACAGAAATAAAAGGAATCATCAGAAATTACTACCAGGACTTGTATGCCAGCAAACAAGAAAATCTATCAAAAATGGATAGATTCCTGGACACATGCAATCTACCAAAATTGAACCATGAAGAAATAGAAAACCTAAATAGACCCATAACTGAAACAGAAATTGAAACAGTAATAAAGGCCATCCCAACAAAGAAAAGCCCAGGACCAGATGGATTCACTGCTGAATTCTACCAGACATTTAAAGAAGAACTAATCCCATTTCTGCTCAAACTATTCAGAACAATCAAAAAAGAGGGAATCCTCCCAAATTCTTTCTATGAAGCCAGCATCACCTTAATCCCTAAACCAGAGAAAGATGCAGCACTGAAAGAAAATTATAGACCAATACCCCTGATGAACATAGACGCAAAAATCCTCAATAAAATTCTGGCCAATAGAATACAACAACACATCCGAAAAATCATCCACCCAGACCAAGTGGGATTTATCCCTGGTATGCAGGGATGGTTCAACATTTGCAAATCAATCAATGTGATTCACCACATTAACAGACTGCAGAAGAAAAACCATATGATTATCTCAATAGATGCCGAGAAAGCATTCGATAAAATTCAACACCCTTTCATAATGAAAACTCTAAGCAAATTGGGTATAGAAGGAACATTCCTCAATATAATCAAAGCAATTTATGAAAAACCCACGGCCAGCATCCTATTGAATGGGGAAGAGTTGGAAGCATTTCCACTGAGGTCTGGCACCAGACAGGGATGCCCACTCTCACCATTGCTATTTAACATAGTTCTGGAAGTTTTAGCGAGAGCCATCAGACAAGAAAAAGAAATTAAAGGAATACAAATTGAGAAGGAAGAAGTCAAACTATCCCTCTTTGCAGATGATATGATTCTTTACTTAGAGGATCCAAAGAACTCTACTAAGAGACTATGGGAACTCATAGAGGAGTTTGGCAAAGTGGCAGGATATAAAATCAATGCACAAAAATCAACAGCCTTTGTATACACAAGCAATGCCATGACTGAGAAAGAACTGCTAAGATCAATCCCATTCACATCAGCTACAAAAACAATCAAATACCTTGGAATAAACTTAACCAACGATGTTAAAGATCTCTACGATGAGAATTACAAAACCTTAAAGAAAGAAATAGAAGAGGATACCAAGAAATGGAAAAATCTTCCATGCTCATGGATTGGAAGAATCAACATCATCAAAATGTCCATTCTCCCAAAAGCAATTTATAGATTCAATGCAATTCCAGTCAGGATACCAAAGACATTCTTCGCAGATCTAGAAAAAATGATGCTGAAATTTATATGGAGGCACAAGAGACCTCGAATAGCTAAAGCAATCTTGTACAACAAAAACAAAGCCAGAGGCATCACAATACCAGATTTCAGGACATACTACAGGGCAGTTGTAATCAAAACAGCATGGTACTGGTACAGAAACAGATGGATAGACCTATGGAACAGAATAGAAACACCAGAAACCAACCCAAACTTCTACAACAAACTTACATTTGATGAAGGATCTAAAACCAATTCCTGAAGCAAGGACAGTCTATTCAATAAATGGTGCTGGGAAAACTGGATTTCCACGTGCAGAAGCATTAAGCAAGACCCCCACTTTACACCTTACACAAAAATCCACTCAACATGGATTAACGACCTAAATCTATGACCTGACACCATCAAGTTATTAGAGAACATTGGAGAAAACCTTCAAGATATTGGCGCAGGCAAAGAGTTTCTGGAAAAGACCTGGGAGGCACAGGCAATCAAAGCCAAAATCAACTATTGGGATTGCATCAAATTGAGAAGTTTCTGTACTGCAAAAGAAACATTCAGGAGAGTGAAGAGACAACCGTCAGAATGGGAAAAAATATTTGCAAACTATGCAACAGATAAAGGCTTAATAACCAAATCTACAAAGAGATCAAGAAACTCCACAACAACAAAACAAACAACCCACTTAAGGGATGGGCCAAGGACCTCAATAGACATTTTTCAAAAGAGGAAATCCAAATGGCCAACAGGCACAGGAAAAAATGTTAAAGATCACTAGCAATCAGGGAAATGCAAATCAAAACCACAATGAGGTTTCACCTCACCCCAGTTAGAATAGCTCACATACAGAAATCTACCAACAACAGATGCTGGTGAGGATGTGGGGAAAAAGGGACACTAACCCACTGTTGGTGGGAATGCAAACTGGTCAAGCCACTATGGAAGTCAGTTTGGAGATTCCTCAGAAACCTGAATATAACCCTACCGTTCGACCCAGCCATCCCACTCCTTGGAATTTACCCAAAGGAAATTAAATTGGCAAACAAAAAAGCGGTCTGCACCCTAATGTTTATTGCAGCTCAATTCACAATAGCCAAGACCTGGAACCAACCTAAATGCCCATCAACGGTAGACTGGATAAAGAAATTATGGGATATGTACTCTTTAGAATACTATACAGCAGTAAGAAACAATGAAATCCGGTCATTTGCAACAAAATGGAGGAATCTGGAACACATCATGCTGAGTGAAATAAGCCAGTCCCAAACGGACAAATATCATATGTTCTCCCTGATCGGTGACAACTGACTGAACCCCAAAAAGGAAACCTGTTGAAGTGAAATGGACACTATGAGAAACGGTGACTTGATCAGCATAGCCCTGACTGTTAATGAACAACTTAATACATTATCCCTCTCAGTATTTTTTGTCTGTTCTACTTAATATGACTGGTTTAATTCTGTAATTAATACACAGTTATTCTTAAGTGTTGAAATTTAACTGAAATGTGATCCCTGTTAAACATAAGAGTGGGAATAAGAGAGGGAAGAGATGTACAATTTGGGACATGCTCAAGCTGACTTGCCCCAAATGGTAGAGTTAGAAACATACCAGGGGAATCCAATTCAATCCCATCAAGGTGGCATGTACCAATGCCATCTCACTGTTCCAAGTGATCAATTTCATTTCACAATTGATCATAATGAAAGGACTAAGAGTTAAAGGGATCACATAAACAAGTCTAGTACCTGCTAATACTAACAAATAGAATAAATAAAGGGGAGAGTGATCCAACATGAGAAGCGAGATACACAGCAGACTCATAGAATGGCAGATGTCCTAAACAGCACTCTGGCCTCAGAATCAGCCCTAAAGGCATTCGGATCTGGCTGAAAAGCCCATGAGAATATTTCAGGCATGAAAAGCCAAGACACTCTGGCAAAAAAAAAAAAAAAACCTAAATGAAAGATCTCTGTGAGTGAGATCCCAGTGGAAAGAACAGCTCTTCAAAGAAGGAGGTGCCTTTCTCTGAAGGGAGGAGAGAACCTCCACTTTGACTATGACCTTGTCTAAACAAGATAAGAGTCGGAGAACTCAAAAGGCTTCCATAGCTTTGGAAACTCATGACTGGAGCATAGGGAGATTACTGATGCCATAAACAGGAGTGTCAATTTGTAAAGTCAACAACAGGAGTCACTGTGCACTTACTCCTCATATAGGATCTCTGTCCTTAATGTGCTGTACACTGAGATTTAATGCTATAACGAGTACTCAAACAGTATATTTCACTTTGTGTTTCTATGGGGGTGCAAACTGTTGAAATCTTTACTTAATGTATACTAAACTGATCTTCTGTAAAATAAAAAAAAAGAAATTATCAATTCCCAACTTGACTCTCACTGGGATTAAACATGACAATAGGTCTGATCTGATTTCATCATCATTTATAAAATCATCTATTATTTTTCATTTTATGTTTCTGTGTGGGAGCAAACTGTTGAAATCTTTACTTAATGTATGCTAAACTGATCTGTATATAAAGAGAATCGAAAATGAATCTTGATGTGAATGGAAGGGGAGAGGGAGTGGGAAAGGGGAGGGTTGTGGGTGGGAGGGACGTTATGCGGGGGAAGCCATGGTAATCCATAAGCTGTACTTTGGAAATTTATATTCATTAAATAAAAAATAATAATAAATAAACCCTTCCCCACCCAAAAAAAACAAAGAAGACACAAATAGGAAACAATTTTAAAGGACACAGACAGACTAGAAAATGCACACCCATACGAGAAATGAAACAAGGAAGGACTAATCTATGTAATATCTTCAAGTGTTATTTAAAAAAATATACAGTAGTACATAATTCCTATCAGTTTGTTTGACAAAGATTTTAAATGAAGTTTGAGAAAACATTGTATTTTCATCAAAATTGATACAGGCATTTCTTTTTGGTGATTTTAGCTCCCACATATGAAGGAGAACCTGTGGTATTAGTCTTTCTGTGTCTGTCCAGCATGTTTTTGTTTTTGTTTTTGCTTTTTTGCTCAAGTTTACTTTGCTATTTTGGGTATTTTAATACATATTTTTGGATTGTTTTTCTACTTCTATAAAGAATGTCATTGGTATATTGACAGAGATTGCACGGAATGCATACTTAAGATGCTATAGATTCTTAATGACAATAAGTCTTACAATCCATGAGCAAGAAATATCTTCACATTTTTATGTCCTTGATGATTTCTTTCATCAATATTTTATAAATTTTATTGTAGAGATCTTTCATTTCTTTGGTTAAATTTATTCCTAAATATTGGATTGTGTTTGTGATATTGTGAATGGGATTTCAAACCTGATGTCTCTTTCAGTGAGATCATTGTTGGTACATAAAAATCCTACTGTTTTGGTTTGCTCCCTTTGTAACTGTGATTTCACTGAACTGATTTATAAATTCTAACAGCTTTTTGCTGTAGTGCTTGGTTTTCATCCAGGTACAACATCATGAAATTTGCAAATGTTAATTTTAAAAGTTTATTTATTTATTTGAAAGGCAATTACAGAGAGGGCAAGGCATAGAAAGAGAAATATTCCATCTATTTGTTCATTCCTCAAATGGCTGCAACAACCAGGCCTGGTTCAGTCTGAAGCCAGGAGCTAGAGATTTATCCAAGTCTCCCACATGGGTGCAGGGGCCCAAGCACTTGGTCCGTCCTCTGCTGCTTTCCCAGGTGCATCAGTAGAGAGGTGGATCATGAGTGGAGTATCCAAGAATCCAACTGGTGACCATATGGGATGCTCATGCTGCAGGCGGTGGCTTTACCCACGATGCCACAGAGCTGGTCCCAAATATGGCGATTTTGAATTACTACTTTCCAATTTTAATTACCTTATTTATTTTCCCTCCAAAATGTTCTTGCTAGTACTTCCAACAATATACTGAATAAGACTGGTGAAAAATGGACATTTTTCTCTTATTCCATATTTGAAAAGAAGTGATTTCTGCTTTATATTTTTCAGTATAAAAGTAGCTGTTGGTCTGTCTCATAAAGGCTTTATAATTTTGAGATGTGTTCTTTTTATTCTAGTTTGTAGAGGATTTTTTTTATTATAGAGATATTCGATTTTATCAACTGCTTTCTGTGTCTGTTAAAATGCTCACATGATTTTTCCCTCATTCTGTTGATGTGATTTATGAGGTTTTTGATTTCCAAATGTTGAATCACCCTTGCATCTTTAGATTAAATCAAACTTACTGTAACATATAACCACTGGTGTAGCTTTGGATTTGGTTTACTAATGTTTTGTTGAAAACTTCTGCATTTATGTTCATCAAGCATACTGGTCTGTAGTTTTATTTTTTGTGTTGTGTCTTTGGTACTGGTATTGGTAATGCCAGCTTTCTGAAAAGTATTTTATAGTTTTCTTTTTTAAAAGTATTTATTTACTTGAAAGGCAGTTACACAGAGGCGGGGGAGGGGTAAGAGAAATAGCAAAAGCAAGAGTGAGCAAGAAAGAGTCTTTCATCCATTGGTTTACTTCCCAAATGGCTGCAATGGCCAGGGCTGAGCCAATCCTAAGACAGGAGCCAGGAGCTTCTTCTGGGTTTTCCTCATGGGTGCAGGGGTCCAAGGACTTGGGTCATCTTTTACTGCTTTCTAAAGCCATTAGCAGAGAGCTGGATCTGAAGTGGAGCTGCCAGGCTTCAAATTTTCAAATTGGCACCCATGTGGGATGCTGGCATTCAGGCCAGGGCTTTACCTGCTTCTGCCACAGTGCTGGCCCCTTACAGTTTTGTATACTCTAAAATATTTTGCAATAATTTGAAGAGTATTTGAGCTATTCCTTTTTAAATGTTTTATAGAATTTAGGGTTTTCTTTGTTGGGAAACTTTTATTAATTACTTCAGTAGTATTTCTTCCTATGGCCTATTTATATTTTCTATATCTTCCTTGTTTAATCTTAATATGTTACACATATTCAGGAATTTACTTGAGGCTTTTAATTTGTTAACACACAGTTCATAGCAGCTTTTTATGACCCATCATATTCTGTAGTATCAACTGTAACATCTACTTTTCTTCTCAAATTTTATTTATTGAGGTTTTTTTCTTCTTTCTTTTGTTACTCTGGATAAAGGCTTTTCTATTTTGTTTATCTTCTTAAAGAACCAGCTATTTGTTTTATATCTCTAATATTCTTTTAGTTTCAATTTCATTTATGACTGTTCTTATATTTATTTTTTCTTGTGCCCTGCTAATTTTTGCCTCTGGCTTATTTTTCTTTTTCTGTGTTTTTTTTTTTTAAAGATTTATATATTTTTTTGAAAGTCAGGGTTTTTTTTTTTTTTTTTTTTTTGAAAGTCAGAGAGAAGAGGCAGAGAGAGAGGTCTTCCATTCACTGGTTCACTCCCCAATTGGCCATAACGACCAGTGCTGTGCCGATCTGACGCCAGGAGCTTCTTCCAGGTCTCCCACACAGGTGCAGGTTCCCAAGGACTTGGGCCATATTCTACTGCTTTCCCAGGCCATAGCAAAGAGCTGGATAGAGGCCGGCACCATGGCTCACTTGGCTCATCCTCCACCTGTGGCGCTGGCACCTCAGGTTCTAGTCCTGGTTGGGGCACCGGGTACTAGTCCCAGTTGCTCCTCTTCTAGTCCATCTCTCTGCTGTGGCCCGGGAGGGTAATGGAGAATGACCCAAGTGCGTGGGTCCCTGCACCCACATGGGAGACTGGGAGGAAGCATCTGGCTCCTGGCTTCAGATTGGCACAGCACCAGTTGTGGCAGCCAATAGGGGAGTGAACCAACAGAAGGAAGACCCTTCTGTCTCTCTCTTTCACTGTCTATAACTGTCTCTATCTCTCTCTCTCTCACTGTCTAACTCTGCCTGTCCAAAAAAAAAAGAAGAAGAAGAAGAAGAAGAAGAAGAAGAAGAAGAAGAAGAAGAAGAAGAAGAAGAAGAAGAGCTGGATAGAAAGTGGAGCAGCCGGGTCTCCAACCGGTGCCCATATGGGATGCCAGCACTTCAGGCCAGGGTGTTAAACCACTGCACCACAGTGCTGGCCACTTTTTCTGGGTTTTTGAGATGCAGCATTAGACCATTTATTTAAGATCTTTCAAATTTAAATGTAAGCACTTGTCATTATAAAATTTCCTCTTAATACTGCTTTTGCTGTGTTCTATGCTTTGATATGTTGTGTTTTCATATTCATTTGTTTTAAGAAATTTTCTGACCTCTTTTTAATTTTTTAAAATGATGCATTGGTCATCATGTTGTTTAATTTTCATGTACCTGCGAACTTTCCAGTGCCCTTTTTTATTATTATTGATGTCTAGTTAGATTGATTTCAGTCTGAGAAGGTAGGCGCATGGTATGATTTCAATCTTTTGAAGTTTTTGAGACTTGATTTCTTCATTAGTAATCAGTGTCAGCATTGTCTACATGTGCCACAGGTTTCCGTTCTTCAGCCTTTTGTGGATGTTACAGTATGACTTTGAAGTGGCATGAGCTTCCATAGGTTCTTAGTCCCTAGAGTTGTCAGCCATACTGGGGTTTGTGATGTCCGTATCCACAGTTCTGGTCATGCTACCCTTTTCTACCAGGCAAATATGAATATTTCTGGTGTTTGTGGCAGCAAAATTTATGGCCTTTTTACTATACTATGTGGATAAGACATTCCCCAGGTCCTGATATGTTAGCCTGACTAATACCCAGAAATTTAGCATCATGAGTTCAAGTCCCAAGCTGGGAAATGTTAAGGAGACATTCCCTGAGTCCTACAGGGTGAATACAGTTTATGCTGAGGGTTGTGTATCAGCAGGTCTGGGTCTGGAGCACTGGAATGCTTATAGGCTCCATTCCCTAGGGTCTAGGTGTATTTACATGACTCTCTGAAATACAGTACACAGAGTGACAGCCCTGGAGATACAGGATACAGCGGGGTCCTTATCCAGGTCTCTCAGGTTGACTGCCAATTATTCCAGGAATTGAATTCCAGCCTGAAGCATACAAAGATAGGATTGTATAACTCCCACAGATGAGTGTTATTCCAGGGTTTATAACACCAGCAGCAGCAATCTTAGAGCTTCAGATATTGGAGAGAACTTTCCTTTGTGCCTACAAGGCATGCAAAAATGATGCACTGTCCTGCCTTCCAGCACCATGTGCCAAGAGTTTCAGAAGAGGCCTCTTTAGTTCTGTTACTCTGGAATTCTGTATGAGATGCTACTGGTTCTCACAGCCATATGAGGCCGTGAGAATTTCTCTATATTGTACAGAGCAAGCAAGTAGAGCTCCAGAGCTCCTGCAGTTGCAGAATTCACAAGGGCTGTCTCTACCATGGAAAATGCCCATGCTGTTTCTGGGGAATTCTGGTAGCAAAGGGGCTGCTTGCTTCATCCAAGGCAGGTGGAGTACAGTAGCTTCTTAAAAGTATCTTGGGTCTGGCACTTTAGGGACAGACGAAGGCAATGTGGGTTTTGTCTTGGAAGCAAGGAAGTTGCTCAAAACCCAATCATCTCCCACAAATCTGCTTTCACTTGTAGGAAGCCTCCAAAAGGAGACACTGTATTGAATATTTTCCCATTTTGTATTAAAATGAGTATCTTGGCTGGGAAAGAAGGTTTTAAAACATAGTCTTATGTTTATATAATAAGGTAAATAAATTTTTTACTAACCACTTTTTACACAATCTTAAAGTTATCATTAAATTCTAGAATTAATTCCAAAGACTGAAATGACTACCTCCAATGAGATAGCTACAACCTTATAGCTAATGTGTGCTCTTCCCCTCCCCGCCCTTTTGTTCAACAAACAGACCCACCAATCATCATTTCACTAGCTGAAAGGCACTAAATAATTTTCTTCATAGTACCACAGGGACCTAATATCTCCAAGTCAAACAGATAATTGGTTCTTGATTTTGACACCAAGAAATGACTCAGTAAGTTATCAGAGGATGACTTCATAATTGCAGAAGGGTTTTAACTTGCTAGCCTTTTTGGGAAATGAAATTATATTTTCCAATAGACATATCTATCACAGTACCTGACAGAGATGATCAATACATCATCATAAATAAAACCAGCAAGCATACCATAGTGATTATTTGCACTTTTAATGCATTTGTTAACCTTTATTGAATGGATTTATTGTCATACAATGAAGATAACTGGGTAAAAGCTCTGTCAATCATATGGAAAAACATAAAGGTCACTTTTTATAAGTAAAACTTTCAAGTTTGTACTTAAAAAGCAAACTAAACAAAAAGCACACTGGCAAGGTGGTTTTCACAGAATGACACACTATATTCAAAACTGAGAAAATGAAACAATATTGATGCCCCATTCTTAAAAATTAGTCAGATTTTTCCCAAAAAAATAAGGTAGACACTCCTAGTGCTGAGTTCTGCTGAAACTTTAAAATATATATTAAAATAAAAATACCAAAAGTAGACAGCTCCACATAAAATGAGAACACATTTCCCTAACAAAATTCAGAAAGAGTCCTGATTTCCCCACCACTGAAATCCTGTAAGTTTCATTGGGCTAATGATGCTTCACTGCCCTACTCTGTTATTAGTGGTCAACAAATGTAGATTCTGAATCTACTTTTTTTCTATCCAATTAAAGAACTACATTGGTGATGAGGCAGAAAATGAACAAATTAAATGCAAATACTTTAATTTTCAGAAATTTTGATTTTTTTCATTATTTTACCTCTCCCCAAATTGAAAGAAATATTTTTGAAATGTTTCTAATAAATTAGTATAGAAAAATTATGTTTGGTACATTAACAGAAGCTATCCATTTTCTCAAAGTATAGGAATTTCAATTATTTTATTATTTGGTTTGTGGTCATTTGTATTATCACAATTGCCATAAAAATGATAACTTCAAAATTAAGCCTACAACTAGAGATAAATAACTATATTTCTATGAATTGTCCATGAGGCAGATGTTATCCAAACATCTCTTATAGATTTCCATTATTCATTATTCCTGAAAAATCACTTCAGAGACAAAACAATTATTTGTTTCAAATTTGTGACAACATCTTAATACTTCTGATAACTATAATCAATAGCAGGTAGTAAGACTTGTTTTCCGATGTGTTATATTAATGTATTTAAGTAATTAATAATGTATTTTAAGATAATTCTATTAATGTGTAAGTTTAGTGAAGAAATCTTAATAACACCAGAGATTGCTTAAAAGTGAAAAAATATTATAATTTGAATGAAAATGGCTGATATTGAAGGTTCCCTTCCAAAAGAGAAATTCTATAAATCAATAAACTTAAAATTTGCTTTTATTACTAGGCATTTATCTTCATAAAAATATAACATTTAATTTATATCTAATAGTATAGTTCATTTGTATATTATAAGTACTACAGGATTTTTCTTAGCTTATTCTTTTTTTTTTTTTTTTTTTTTATCTTTTATTTAATGAATATAAATTTCCAAAGTACGTCTCATGGGTTACAATGGCTTTCCCCCCCATACCGTCCCTCCCACCCACCACCCTCCCCTTTCCCACTCCCTCCCCCCTTCCATTCACATCAAGATTCATTTTCGATTATCTTAGTATACAGAAGATCAGCTTAGTATACCTTAAGTAAGGATTTCAACAGTTTGTTCCCACACAGAAACATAAAGTGAAAAATAATAGATGATTTTTTTTAAATGATGATGAAATCAGATCAGACCTATTGTCATGTTTAATCCCAGTGGGAGTCAAGTTGGGAATTGATAGTTTCTTTCTTTCCTTTTTTTTTTTTTTTTAACAGAAGATCAGTTTAGTGTACATTAAGTAAAGATTTCAATCGTTTGCACCCCCATAGAAACACAAAGTGAAATATACTGTTTGAGTACTCGTTATAGCATTAAGCCTCAGTGTACAGCACATTAAGGACAGAGATCCTACATGAGGAGTAAGTGCACAGTGACTCCTGTTGTTGACTTTACAAATTGACACTCCTGTTTATGGCATCAGTAATCTCCCTATGCACCAGTCATGAGTTTCCAAGGCTATGGAAGCCCCTTGAGTTCTCCGACCCTTATCTTGTTTAGACAAGGTCATAGTCAAAGTGGAGGTTCTCTCCTCCCTTCAGAGAAAGGCACCTCCCTCTTTGAAGATCTGTTCTTTCCACTGGGATCTCACTCACAGAGATCTTTTTGCCAGAGTGTCTTGGCTTTCCATGCCTAAAATACTCTCATGGGCTTTTCAGCCAGCTCCGAGTGCCTTTAGGGCTTCTTAGCTTATTCTTAAAAAAAAAAAAAAAAACTACAAGATAACACTTTGGCTCTCCTGAACTGAAAATAATGAAAATGTTGTTCACTATGAACTGCTTAAAAAAAGTACATAGGCTGGCGCCATGACTCACTTGGCTGATCCTCTGCCTGCAGCGCCAGTACCCTGGGTTCTAGTCCCGGTTGGGGCCCCGAGTTCTATTCCCAGTTGCTCCTCTTCCAGTCCAGCTCTCTGCTGCTGCCCAGGAAGGCAGTGGAGGATGGCCCAAGTGCTTGGGCCCTGCACCCGCATGGGAGACCAGGAGGAAGCACCTGGCTCCTGGCTTTGGATCAGTGCAGCACGCCAGCCATAGCAGCCATTTGGGGGGTGAACCAATGGATGGAAGACCTTTCTCTCTGTCTCTCGAGGTCTAACTCTGCCTGTCAAAAACAAATATAAACATACGACCTTGGGAACATTTTTTGAGGCACAAAATCCCTGACATGGCAACAGAAGTACATAAGGACATTCAACACACACGGGTCCTTTCTAGCATGTCACATGACAACTTGTAAGATTTTCTTGGTAATACTCAGGCAATATGCATGTTCGTGATTCAGAAAATCGGATGAGGTTGCAAGCAATGAAAATAATAGGTGATCCTAGTAGGAAGAAAAGCTTGAAGTCCTTTGCTTCTTTCCTTGAAAGCCCTAAGAAAGGGTGCCTTCTTCCACATGAGGGGCAGAAGCACTAAATCTCAAAACTAGGTGGGAGGAGACCTGGAAATTTAGGGACCTCCTGCAAGCCTGCATGCTCTCTATTAAACATGGTTTATCCCCTCTGAAACTCATGGGCACAGTTAATCCAGTGATGAGAAATTCAGCAGTGAGAACAGGTGAGGCCCTGCAGGAAGTGATCAGGATAAATCCATTCATGTGTTCATGGATTAACACCTTATCCCTAGGGGACCGCAACATAGACCACTTTGGATTGGCCCCCTCTGCACCCCTTCTGTCTGTCCACTGGTCTCTGTGCCACCCAGGCCTCTACCAACAAGAAGACCATCACCAGATGCTGCCCCTAGACCTGCACCAAAACCATGAGGTCAATAATACCGCTTCCTTCTCACGCACCGAGCCTGTGCTGCTGCAAGATTAGCAACAAGAAAACTGACCCAGACCCCTACGCCTAGAGGACTGCTTGAGATCTGCTGCCTCACTCAAGGAAATCGGGTCATACAGGAAGTTCAAGTTCTTCCTCACCACACAGAGATTGGAAAGCTGATGCCCCAGGGTTCAAAGAAGCTGCAGGCGGGGACTGCACACCACCCCGTGGTCCTGACGGCCAGCCCACTGCATACCGGAGTCCTAGCATCCTCCTGAGGGCTCCTGCGGTGTGGGAAACACAAACAGTAGCACTGGCTGAGCCGCCTGGAGCCCCTCTCAGGAGATATACCTTGTTCAATGACCGTACTTTGTGTAGTTCTTCTTGTCAGTGTATACACTTTAGAAATTGATTACAGCAGAAAACACATACGAACATGTTTCTTTATGCCTTACTGTGGAAAGTTTGACTACAATGTGTCAAGGTGAAGATCCTTTCAGGTCATGTTTCTTATGTGTTCTATGTGCTTCCTGTACTTGGCATCCCTTTCTTTCTCCAAATTGGGGGAGTTTTCTGTGATTATTTCACAAAAATAGGCCTTCTATTCCATTCTCTCTTTCTACATCTTCAGGTACTCTTAAGACCTGTAAGCTGGGTTATTTGACAGTTTTTTAAAAAGATTTATTTATTTATTTGAAAGTCTCAATTACAGAGAGAGGAGAGGCAGAGAGAGAGAGAGAGAGAGAGAGACAGATCTTCCATCTGATGGTTCACTCCCCAATTGGCCACAACAGCTGGAGCTGTACCAATCCGAAGCCAGGAGCCAGGAGCTTCTTCCAGGTCTCCCACATGGTGCAGGGGCCCAAGGACTTGGGCCATCTTCTACTGCTATCCCAGGCCATAGCAGAGAGCTGAATCAGAAGAGGAGCAGCCAAGCCCTCAAGTTGCACAAAGATGTCATTGATTCCTTGTGGAGCCTCCAAGTAACAGATCTGTCAGTTGAAGTACCTTTAACTCTCCTGTGGCTCTCACTGCCCACAAGGTCAGGAACAATATCCAGGAAAGAACTCCAACACACCATTGCATTTGAGAGTTTATGGTATGGTCACTTACATGCTCCATAGAGTACAATTGACAAATTTCTCAATTTCTATTCACGGAAAACTTGAAGCAAGTTTACTCATCAGTAAAATGTGTGAACCACTGAGAGTAGTTCTGAGTTAAAGAACTGGGGAGACATTTGTCTTTGAGTCCTTTCCCCCTAAAGATAAGAATGGACCCTAGTATGTGTACAGTTTATGTGTGTGTGTGTGTGTGTGTCTTTTTGTGTTTTTACTATTTATAAGTATTTCCCATATTTCACACATTTGCAATATGGCAATATTTCTACAATATCAAGGGCTACATTTATTTTAAAAATATTTTGTCAGTCTACATTGTAAAAGAAAAGTGAACTCTAAATCAATTTTTTGACTTTCTCCTGTTGTTTTTCCCGATGAACTGTCCGATAATTTTGAATTTACAAGAAAGTAATACATGCATAAGCACTTTGCTTAAGCAGAAATATCATAGAAAATAAGTGTGTGCTACATTTGAGTTTCCTTTTCAGAAAAATTTCTTCCTTAAAACAATCTCATGAAAAATCCCTTACCAAAGTGTCACTATTTATATGGGCCCTGAAAAAAAATCACATATGACTCCTCTGCTTTCTTTTTCCATCCTTTATCTCTATTTTTATTTTTCAATAATATGATTGTGTAGGTAATGAAAAATTTATCTTCATGCCTAAGTATCTATGTAAAACTTACCTACACAAGTCTTGTGTTTGCCCATAACCTCTATCCATAAACTCCTACAATATAAAGCATATCCTAATGTGAATTCATATTCAAAATCCAATATTCTAACTTGCTGTGTTATACATGCTTGTTCTGGGGCTGGCACAGTAGTGTAGCAGGTAAAGCCACTGTCTGCAGTGCCAGCATTCCATATGGGCACCGGTTTGAGTCCCAGCTGCTCCACTTTTGATCCAGCTCTTTGTTATGGCTTGGTGTGGTGGAATGAGAGGGCCATGCCAAGGTGGCCACTGGCAAGGGAGCATCAGTTACTCAGGAATGGCTTTGAAACCCACCTGGCAACAGGCTGTGATTGAATGGCTTTGGAAACTGCCTGGCAACAGGCTGTGATTGGATGGCTTTGGAAACTACCTGGCAACAGGCTGTGACTGGATGGCTTTGGAAACTGCCTGGCAGGCTGTGATTGGATGGCTTTGGAAACTGCCTGGCAGGCTGTGATTGGATGGGGCATAGACTGCCCCTTGACCATATTGGCTTGTCTTGGCTATATAAGAGGTAGTTTCAACTGAAATAAACAAGTCTGCTGGCTGCTCACCTCAAGCCTGCTTTCACTGGACTCCCGGGGTCTGTGTAGTGACTCCGCGCCTCTTGCCCCCACCACGCTGTTCCTCTCAGAAATGAATCCACTGCAACATTGTTGAGAAATCAACAGCAACAGGCACCCACATCTGCCAGTGGTTCGGATCCTGTCCCGAGAACCCCCAGGCTCAGCCACGGAGGCCCTGGGCAGCTGCACTGAGTCCTGAGGCTGCCTGGGAAGGGAGAGGAGAGAGCCAGCTGGCCCAAGGACAGAAACAGGAAAGAGGGAGTCTGGAGCTGCAGTAGGGAGAGGGAGGGGCCTGGCCCTGAGATCCCAGGGGCGCCCCCCAAGTGTGGGGCTGGTGCAGTGGGGCAGATGCGGTCCTGAGGCAGGTAGAGTGGCAGGTGCCTACCTTGGCTGACGCTCCTCAGGGACCACTGAGAGGGATTCTGAAAGACAGCTTGGGAGCTTCCCGGAGTTCTGTCTGCCCAGGAAGACTGAGGAAGGCCCACCTGTGGGCTGTGGTTGGGGTGGGGAGGGCTGGGGGTAGCCATGATGCCACTGTGTGGGGGGGGCATGCAGACATCCTCCCCACATTGGGTGGGCTCAGAAATCCTCACGGGATGGAGGGCGTTGGCACCCACACAGAATCGGGGTGCTGGCACACTCACGGATTGGAGGCCGCTGGCAACTTCACGGGTCAAGGGGCACGGGCACCCTCACGGGTCGGGGGGCACGGGCATTCTCACAGTGTTGGGGGCCCAGGCACACTCACAGGGTCGGGGTGCTGGCATCTTCTCTGGTCGGTGGACTCTCACAGGTCGAGGGGCCCAGGCAACCTCAAGAGGTCGGGGGTGCAGCCACCCTCACGGGGTTGGGAGGCGCTGGCACCCTCACGGGTTGATGTCTACTGCAGCCCCCCGCACGGGGTCGGGGTCCGCAACCATGCTCACGGCTCAGTGGCCTAGACATCCTCACCGGTCGGGGGGCTCAGGCACACTCATGGGGTTGGGGGGCGCAGACTTCCTCACAGGTCGGGGGGCGCAGGCCCCCTCACGGTTCGGGAGGCACAGAAATCCTCACATGGTCTGGGGGCTCCGGCACATGCACGGAGTCAGGGGGCGCAGGCACCCTCACTGGTTGGGGGCGCAGACATCCGCGCGGATCTGGGAACGCAGGCAGACGCACGAGGCCTGGGGGCACAGACTTCCTCACGGGTCGGGGGGTGCAGCCACCATGACGGGGTCGGGAGGTGCTGGCATCCTCACGGGGTCTGGGTCCGTAGCCATGCTCACGGTTCGGGAGCGCAAACATCCTCACGGATAGGGGGGCGCAGGCACACTCATGGGGTTGGGCGGTGCAGGCACACATACGGGTCGGGGCACAGACAACCTCACGGGATGGGGGCACAGACTTCCTCACGGGTCGGGGGGCGCAGGCACACGCACAGGGTCGGGGGGCGCGGGCTACTCACCGTGACCGGAAGGCCCCGCGGCAGCTGCGGCCGGGTCCTGCTCAGTCCTGGAGGGAAGCGTGGGAGAGGCTGAGGCCCCGGAGCTGCTCTGAGGGCAAAGGGGGCCCGTGGGGGCGCGGGAGGAGGAGCCGCCGGGACCTGGGCGCGCCCGACTGTATCCAGCTGGGCGGGGACAGACGCGCTTTCGGGATCAGCGTGGGGCCCCTCGAGGAAGGGCTGGGTGTGAGAGGGGCAGTGTTTGGAGGACGTGAAAGGGACCCCCGAGGGGATTTCTGAAACGAGAACGTCTGGGGCACTTCTGGGAGGAGTCAGAAAGGGCTCGTGAACTGATGCAGTGTCCCCTGCTCTGCGCTCCGCCCACCTCCTGAGCCCTGGGTTCCGAAGGCCCCGGTTCGGGGGTGCCTGTGGAGAAAGGGGGTCCAGGGCGCGGGCCGGAGAGCGGCCTCTGGGGTCCGCAGACTAACTGGAGAAAGCTGCGCGCGCACCCAAGGGAAATCGCCCCGCCCCCAGAGTGGGCGGTGACAGAGCTGCACGCGCAGCTCCCATTTTGACGCCTCGGACCACGCCCCTCTTTGTTTCATCTTTCTCACTGACCAATGGGCTTGAAGTGTGGCGACCACGCCCACCCAGCCCCGCCTAGTTCTGCCCTGAACCTGCGTCTCCTGGCTCAGTCACACATCTGCGCGGTAGCTGCCGGGAGCAATTCGCATTGGTTGCCGGGATCGTGGTGATGTGGCCCCCCCTCCCCCCGACCCCTCCCCGCCCCGCGATGTCGGAGGAAACTCGACAGAGCAAACTGGCTGCGGCCAAGAAAAAGGTAAAACATCGGGTCGCGCCCCCCGGCCCAGCCCACTGCCCGTCTGATTGTCGGTCCGTGGCGGGGTCTGTGCGGCTCCTCAGACACTCGGGTCGAGCCCGAGCGCCCCTTGGCTTCCCCCACCCAAGTCCTCTCAGCCAGCACCACCCCCTCAGCACCCAGCCCCCGCCCTGGCTTGTCGCCCCTGGGTGACTTTGGGCCATTGGCTCCTGGGGCTCCTCGGCCCAGCCTCAGACCTCACCTCCGGCCTCCAGAAGCCGGACCTCCTTGGGGTCTGTGGGCTCAGTCTCCAAGGACTCGGGTCCCTACCCTGTGCCCCACCTCCCCCTGCGCAGAGCGTGGGTAGGGCAGAGTGGGATGTAGTGAGATCAGATCCCCCTGGGACTGGCATTACCTCCAGCTCGGGCTTTGATCTCCCGGCCCAGTCCCCTAAGTCCTCACCCCCTTTCTGCTTCTGCCTACAAGGGGACTGGGGACTTGGGGACCCCCTTCCTCAGCTCGGACACTGACAGTGAGATGTGTCCCGTTCCCGGGGAGCTGGAAGTGTGGGCAGTGTTTCTGGGTGACCGCAGGAAAACTGGTTTGGTTTTCCCCCAGGTTTCTACTCTCCAGAGACTTTGGGGGGTGTGCGAGTTCTCAGGCTCACATTCAATTTCCCTGACCCTGGGAGCAGAGTGCCCCACACTCAGGCTCTCTGGAGTGACAGCTGTGTGACCGTCTGTGGAACAGACCTTGGGAGACTAAACTTTATAGCCTGAACCCTCCCCAGGGGAGTTTTTGAAGCTGGGTGAGGGCACTGCCACAGAGGAGCGAGGGAGCAGCTTGGTGAGGCCGTCCTGTGGCTTGGGACGGAACCTGTCAAGACATCATAATGGGCCCTTGGCTGGAATAATGCCTGGGTTCTACTCTTTCTCCTCGGTGTCCAGGGTTCCTCGGGTGCCCCTCGAAGTTCTGTGAGGTTCTGATATGGAAGAAAGGACCCAATGTCTTGTTTCCAAACCACACAAAGTACAATTCCTGACCCCATAATGTTTAACCTTCTACCTCTACCTCTGGTTTTGCTCCCAGCAGCTGCTGATTCTTGGCAGAACCCCAGAAGTGAGAGTTGGAAGCTGATTTTAAATCCCATCATTCCCTTTTATTGAAGCCATGTTGTCAGTTCTTCAGACGTTAACTGATCGTTCCAGCCCCTTGAAGGGTTGTCAGTGGCATGAAGTCAGTGGTGGACATGAGAGTTCTTGTGAACACTGTGAAGTAGGATGTGACCGCAGGGGCTTAGGGCATTCCAGAGAATCAACTGCTTTTCCTTTCCACAGTTAAGAGAGTATCAGCGGAAGAATAGGCCTGGTGGTCCTGCAGGAGGAAAAAAGAAGAAAAACCTGAAAAACGGCAGTAGCCCTGAGACAACCACTTCTCGGGGTTGTCACTCAACTGAGGATGTGAGTCTTGGCTGGCCAGGCTGCTGGGGGCTCGGGGGCTAAGGGGCAATGGGGGGTGGGGGGTTGGGGATCCAGAGGACAGTGGAAGATGGTGGAAGGGAGTGTTAGATACTGGTCAAGGACTCTGGGTTTGAATGCTCCCTTTCCCTCTGCTAGGGATATGATGTAAGGCAAATTGTTCAAGCTTTCTGGGCCTCTCTCTCCACATCTGTGAAACAGATAGGGCTGATGTTTTACTCACAAAGTTTGAGAGTTTTTGCTGTTCTCATATTAATCCAGAATACAGGGTCTTGTAACATTCATAGTCGCTGGTATTTGCGACTTCCTCATCCCTGGCCTCAGGAAAAGCCAGGTCAGCGAGAGCAGCTCAGCCATCGGGCTGTCCCCTTAGGAAGCCCCAGGCACTGGGATTCGGCCTTGGCTCTGGGTGACCTCAGAAAAGTCACAGCCTCCCCTGGGCTTCAGTTTCAGGCTGTCAGATATTATTGGATTGGAACAGTGTCTTCTAATTGTTGAGCTGTAGCCTCCCTTGTTCAAGAGAACCCTTCTGCAGAAGTCTGGTTTTAACATGGAGAGTGGGGGTCGTGTCTGGGGGAGGGTCTGAGAGCCGGGCTGGTCAGTGACTGCGCTTCATGTGACTCTGGGGCCTGGGGATTTTTCCCTCTTTCTGGCGAGGCAGCAATGGCCAGTCCGAGAGGATGGCCTGGGGGGCCACGGTGTGGATCTCTGCTCTTCCTCAGCCTCCGTTTCCTGACTCCACCTCTTCCTTCCCCGACATCCTCGCCTCTCTCTAAGCCACATCTCTGTGTCTTCCCCTGCCCTTGTTTTCCCCTTTTCACCGCCTCTAGATGCAGGCCATACTGAAGGTGCTGGTGTCTGACCTTAACCGTTCCGATGGGGTAGCGCTGCCCCATAGGACAAGTGGAAGGGGAGGCAGTGCCGAGACCCCCTCTCTGGCTTGCTGCCTCGCAGGTGTGCATGTCCCTGAGGCTTGTCTCGTTTTGGGGGAGCCTCTGCCCCGGCTTGTTTTATGTTGCTGCCATTAACCCTCGGCCTGCTTATGTCTGCTTCCTCCCCTGCTTGGTTAATTGCATTTTTTCCCTTCCCTCGTGTCTTTTATCATCTTGGAGAGGGTAAGGCACACCTCAAAGATTCGGTAATTTGGGAATAACTTTCAGAGCAGGTCTGTGGGGTTTTGGGCTTTGAATGCCCGGTGCGGTCAGACCAGGAGAGATTTGAAAAAATACAAACGCTGTTACATTTTGCCCTCTGGGCAAGTAGACCAGATGGAAGTGAGTGATTTTTCAACTTGATGAATTCCATTTTGGTTTGAGAGTGAGAAGGTAGAATTAAGAGAAAATGAATTGGCTTTATAATCGCAAGGATGGAGGTCAGCTTTTCAGAGGAACTAACCGGCAAGGATGTGAGGCTACCCAGACAGACCAGTGCTAGGACACTCTGCCTGCCCCTCATCTCTTTGACAAATCAGATGGGACGCTCAACCGTATTCACTGGGCCTGTGGATGGCAAAGGCATTGGCTGCACAGTGGTGGAAGTAGAAGAACAAGACAGGAGACACCGTGGGGGTGACAGAGTCCTCTGAGAGGGGCAGGGGAAAGGCGGCAATAGGCCAGCTGCGTGGCTAGGTGAGGGAGGTGGGTTCCGAATGGACTTGCAGCTTGAGGAGGTGGCATTTGAGGCCAGTGTGAAGATTACAAGTGGGTAATATTCATCCACGTGGTGAGTGGGGGAGGCAGAGGGAGCAATGAGGTCATAGGCAGCATCGTGAGGTCGTAGAACACCTTGCAGGGCTGCAGGGAGCCTGGGTTGGGGGAGGGGCAGGGCACAGGCACATGGGGCTAGGTAGGTCATAACCTGCAGATGATGTTGGCACTTCCTGTCTAACTGCCCCAGGGCCTTCAGCCAAGCCAGTGTAGCAGGGCTGATCCAGAGATGGGCCTGGGGAAAGGGACAGGTGGCTGGTCAACCATCATGGCTACTCCCACCCAGTTAGGTCTGGCCAGGGGCCGTGACTCACTCTATGGCCTCAGAGGAGACACCAAGTGGCATAGTCTGGGCAGGGCCCAGACACGGAGAAGTCCTGACAGCTGTGTATATGACTTCTAGGAGCTCAGTGTACTTGAGCCATCACCGTGTCTCCCTAGGTTGGCATGAGCAGGAAGCTGGAGTTAGGGCTGGAGCTAGGCATCAGGCTCGGGCACTCTGAAGTGAGGTGTAGCCTTCTCATCTGGTATCCTGACACCTAGGCTAAGCTCCCACCTTAAGACTTAGAATTGTGAATTGGTTGTTCAAGAAATAATCATGATACATAGATTCAATTTTTATTTACTTATTTATGTATTTGAAAAGCAGAGTTACAGAGAAGGAGAGAGAGAGAGAGAGAGAGAGAGAGAGAGAGAAGTGTTCCATCCGCTGTCCACTCTCCAAAGGGCTGTGCCGGCCGGAGCTAGGCTGATCGGAAGCCAGGAGCCTGGAGCTTCCTCCAGGTCTCCCACATGGGTTCAGGGGCCCAAGGACCTGGGCCGCCATCTGCTCCCTTCACAGTCTATAGCAGAGAGCTGGATCAGAAGAGGAGCAGCCGAGATTTGAACTGGTGCCCATATGGGATGCTGGCACTACAGGAGGTGGCTTTACCTGCTAAACTACAGCACTGGCCACGGTACCTATATTTAAAATTGCTCAGAGGAGCTGGTGTTGTGGCACAGTGGGTTGAGCTACTTCCTATGATACTGGCATCCATATGAGTGCTTGAGTCCCAGCTGCTCCATTTCTGATCCACTTCCCTGCTAATGTGCCTGAGAAAGCAGCACAAGGTAGCCCAAGTGCTTGGGCCCCTGCACCCACGTGGGAGATCTGATTGGTGTTTCTGACTCTTGGGCTTTGGCTTGGCCTGGCCCAGTCTGGCCCATGGTGCCCGTTTGAGGAGTGAACCAATGGATGGAAGATTCTCTCTGAGTTCCCTTTCTCTTTGTCACTCTGCCTTTCCAATAAATAAAATAAACCTAACAAGTCAAGGAAACTGCTCAGAGAAGTGCTCTCCCCACTCCCCTGTTGTTTCTGTGTCTAAAATAGAGCTCAGTGGAAACTAAGATGCTAAGAGGGACCTGGAGCCTGGGTCCATGGCTGGGAGTGCAGCCTCTCTAAAGTCTCATGCCTGGCCCGCTGCTTTTACCTGATAGATGCAGTCACAGACGTTGTCAAGGCAACAGTGGGTTTTGAGGACAACAATCTCTGTGGGCGGTGGGTTCCAGGCCATGGTCACGGTACAACTGCAGACTCAGCACGCCTCATCCTCATCTGTAGGCTTTGCAGCCTGGACTCTAAGGAGGCAGCCGATTAGGGTTTTCAGAGGCCAGGGCTGAAGGGTCCAGAGAGCAGGCAGCAACTCCCTGCCTCCACTCAGCTCCTCTGGCTGCTGTCACTTGTTCAGCCATCTTGGCTGTGTGCGGCCGTCTGGCCTGCTGACATGAGGTGGTCTCTAGAGCCAGATGCTTGGACCGAGAGTTAGGCCTGAGCCTGGGGAGAAGCTGGATGGGGCTGGCCGAGGGAGGGGGTCCCGCTGCGGGAGAAGGAGAGGCTTTTCCATGGCTCCAAGTGCTAGATCCCCACATTGTTCCCTAGCAGTTTTTCTGGCAATGAGGCGCCATGACCTCCATGTGCCAAGTCAAAGAGCAGATGTCTTACCTGTGATTTCCTGGCTTCTTTTGGTAGAGTAGGTGTTTCTGGAGCTGCGAGATTGGGCTGAGAGGTATGCCCATGAGGCGGCTGTGGTTGATTTTATCTCCAGAAAGCAGGGAGGGGATTCTTGGGCAACATTTCTCCTTGGAAAGGCCTGAATCAGAGAAATGCAGCTGATGGTTGAGGCAGAGAGGAGGGCAGGGAGAAAGGGCGGAGAGCAGGAGAGGGCAGCAGCAGACAGCTACCTGGAGGGATTCCCGTCACCACCAGTGGCCTCAGCCCAGCAGGGGCCTAGAGTTAGGGTCACTGGCTTTCTAGAAGAACACTGCCGTGCTCCCTGATTTTGGTGCCCGTTCCTTCTGCCTGCTGTGGCTGCCGGAGGTTAGAGCCCTTGCTGAGGTCCAGGGAGAACCAGGGCCTCGTGTCCACGGAGGTCGTAGCCCCCCCTTCCTTTGAGCTTTGGCCACCTGAAAAGATGCCACGTGTCCCCAAGCCTGGGCAAGCCATTCCCACAACCCCTGTGGTTCCCAGCATGTGTGACTGTCACGCTGACTGCTACAACATCTTCCAACCTGCCCTGCGCCCTTGTGTCCCTGGCAGCAAGGCACCTCCTCTCCTGCACGGCCCCCTAACCCCCTGCTCTGTTCCCTGACAGGCGCCCAAAGACCGCGCTGCTCCTGCACCACCCTCTGCTGATGCCACCGTGTTACCTGGCGGTGTAGTGTCCCCTGGCGCTAGTCTAACTAGCATGGCACCAACTCAGGTTTGTGCCTCTGTCCTTGTGCCTGCTACCCCCGTATGCTTGCACCATCTCCCTTCCCAGAGGACTGCGCCTGCTGTGCCTTCTCTTCTCCTTTCTTCCCGCAGCTTGGTTCCCAGTGCCAGGCACCCTTCCCGGCACTGGGGTGGGGGAGGCCAAGACGGGGCTTTCTCTTGAGCTTGTGGCAGTGGCAGGTTGCTGGAAGGAGCTGGGCTCCTGCCACCCCTGGGTGGTTCTTACTGGAAATCAGGTGATCACTGTTTCTTTCTTCTCCCTCAGATCCATGATGCTGACTATGGCCCTGTCCTCATAGATGAGACCAAGTGAGTGTCTTCCTGTGCGGGCAGCAGTCCCTAAGCCATGGGAGTGAGGGCAGGCCACGGCCCAAGGACCTCTTTTGCATCAAGCCCCTGCACCCCTAACCTCTGTGTGTCTGTCCCTAGGACATTGTCCTCCACGGAGAGCCTGCGTCAACCTGCTCAGCAGCTCAATGGTCTTGTCTCCGAGGTACCCCAGACACTGGGACTCAGGAAGGGAGGAGAGAGAGGAAAGGACAGAAATGGAGGCTGGGATTCCTGAGAGATGGGGAGATCCTGGAATAGACTGACCTGCTGGGCCGTGTTGGGCAGGCTGGGTGATGGCTTCTTCTTGGAAGCCATACAGATGAAGGACATGGCCATGCGAACGGAACGGTGACAATGTATCTCAGCGCAGGAAGCATAGGGAGAGCATCACTTGGGAAGGGAGGGGGATGGTGATGAGACCCAGGAGAAGCTGGCATAGAGGGCAATGAGAGGAAGAGGCCAGGCTGGGCAGAGGAGTTGCCAGGTTGGGGGGGGAGGTAGTCTGAGGGTAGGCATAGAGGGTGATGAGAGGAAGAGGGCAGGCTGGGCAGAGGAGTTGCCAGGTGGAGGTGGGGTGGAGAGGTAGTCTGAGGGTAGGGACTTGGCGGTGGAGGACATAGCATCTCCATGGGAGCTCTTGTCTCTTCTAGTCAACGTCCTACATCGGTGGAGAGGGCCTCACATCTTCCTACATGAAGGATCTGGAGGTGAGTGGCTCTGCAGGGCCAGCCCCCCCCTTCTCCCACAGCGGGGGCTGAGTGCCCCACTGCCAGCTGAGATAGCCCGTGCCCCCCACCAGCCCTAATGACTGCTCTCTCTACCTCTCCCCCAACCCTCCTGCAACTCCTCCTCTCTGCATGCGCCTCAGAGCCGGTACCAAGAGCTGGCAGTAGCCCTGGACTCCAGCTATCTAACAAACAAACATCTCAGTAACACCATAGAGGAATTGGTAAGAGCCCAGTGGGGTCCCCTGATTCCATGCTGCCCACCCTGGACTTCCGTTTCCCCATGGGCTCTGAAGAAAGGGACTGGGGGCCCCTTGGTGCAGAGGGAGAGTGGGGTGCTGGGTGGGCCAGGTCTCAGCTGGAGGGACCCCAGAGCATGGAGCATGCAGCATGGCTCTCGTCCTGTCACTGCCCTCTCTGCCTCCTCTCTTCTCCAGACACCCCTGCTTCCACCCTGGCCACATTGGCCCTGGGATTGTGGCCTCTCGTTCAGCGCTGGCCACGAGCCTCATGTCCCTGCCCTGACTCAGGCCCTGACTTGAGCTTTGAGTTTGGACAAGCGCCTCTCCACCCTGGGCTTGAGTTTCCCAAGGAGGTTGAAATGGCAGTTGTCAAAGGTCTCTTTTAGCTCTAAGAATCCAAGATTTCCAGGCTCCCTGGGACGTCAACCTTAGGGAGAGAAGGGATCTTACCTGTGCTTTTCATTCCTGTGTCCCTGCTGTTAAGAGCAGCCCCAACCCCTATGTAACACGTGCTGAGCTGTCGAACGATGCGCACACCCCTGTAAATCCAAACCTAGTGGAAGGCCCGTCTTTTCTCACATTCCGTTTCTGGAGGCTCACCTTACTGTCCCCTAAGAAGAATCCCGATTCAGACGCGGTTCCATAGCTGTGAGCAAAAACCAGCAAAGACCCACATGCTCTTTCCTTGGGAGCCTCGGGACAGGTCCTGTGCCCATAGGGTCTGAGAACATGCCAATCCCGCCCTGGCCCCCTGCCCACCCCCTCTTGCTTTGGGAGTGGAGTAGAGGGGACATCCTTAGTCACCTTCCCTTCTTTGACTCTCCCCACAGAAACGACAGAACCAAGAAACTATGGAGCAAGCAGAAAAAGTAATGTGATTTCTGTGTCTGCTCATGGCACGGTTGCTGGGTCTGCACCCCACCCCCTCCCCATCCAGGGTCCCTGAGAACTGATGTAGCTTTTCTGTGTTTGCAGCACACCAAGGAGTTGACCAAAGAGCGAGATGCTCTGAAACTGCTGTTATACAAGAACAAGTAAGACGGGGAAGGTGGCGGGAGGAGTTTGGGGGACCTTAGTACAGGTGACGAGGGGAGGGGTGCCGGGGAGCATGAGGAGGAAGTGGCTGTACAGGCTGGGACATGTGCAGAGCCAAGCTCTGGTCCCAGCTGTGCCACCAGCTCATGCGATGGCCTCAGGCAGCTTAGGTCCTCTCTCTGGCCTGCCACGGGAGTGACCTGATTGTTGGGGACCCCTCCAACACCAAGGTTCTTGGCAGGTGCAGCAAGAAGGTGGGTTGGTCACCAAAGTGGTCCACTCTGTTTGCTCATTCCTCTCACCACAGCAAAAACAATGAGGACCTGAAGCAGCAGAACTCTGAGCTCCAAGAGAGGCTTCGAGTCCTCGTGACCGAAAAGAAGACCCTGCAGCTGGGCACGGAGGAGCTGCAGAAGAAGCTGGAAATGTCTGAGCTGCTGCTGCAACAAGTAAGAGGCTGCAGCCCACGAAGCCCCAGCCCTAGCCCGCGGGGGCCACCATCCCCAGGGACTGTCAGGGAGGCCCCCAGCCAAGAGATGGAAATTCTGAATCCTTATTCTGGTCCTGCCCTAGAATCCTCCAGAAATTGCTAGAATTCTGCAGAGAGAGTCCCTGCCTGGACCTACACAATCAGAATCTCAGTGATACAGCTTTTCAAAAATGTGTATTTAAGCATCTCAGTTTCCGTTGGAAAGGCAGAGGCAGGCAGACAGAGATGGAGGGAGATCTGCCATCCACTAGTTCATTTTCCAAATGCCTTCAACAGCCAGGGCTGAAACCAGGAGATTGAAACTCAATCCAGACCTCCTGTGTAGGGTGTCAGGATCCCAGGAGGCTGTCCCCTGCTGCTTCCTAAGTTGCACAGTACAGCAAGTGCACCTGCTGTGGCCTGCAGCCAGAGGTGGCTGCGTGTTTGGGTTTTGGGGGCAGCGTCGGTGCAGAGGGAGGCAGTGGCCCCTGCTCATGGCTCTTTTCCCTGTGCTCTGGGCAGCTCTGCACACTGAGGGAGGAGAAGGAGTGCAGCCTGAGTCAGGTGCGGGAGCTGGAGACCACCGTGGTCGAGCTCAAGAGCCAGATGGGTAAGCAGGGGCAGAGGTGGCCTGGGAGCCGGATGGGTGTCGGGTGCCCCGGCGAGGGGTGTTGTGGCAGAGGGAAGCAGGTCTGTGCCGGTGGATGGCAAGTCTTGTTATCTCTTTCAGCATAGGTGACCTCATCTGTAAATAGGGGTGGCGTACCCACTGTCCACCATGCACTGTCAAGCACTCTGTGTCCTGGCTTGGAAGGGTAATGACCATCTGAATATGGAAAGTTGTTAGCCAAGAAGCCAGCACCGGGGTGGGGGCAAGAGTTGGCCTGAGGAGCTAAGGACCAAGACAGGAGCTTTTTGAAAACCCAGAGGCCAGGGCCCCTGATGGCTGCTTCCTTTCTCAGCTGAGCCTCCCACCCCAGAGTCCCCAGCTTCCCCCACGGGGCCGTCGGAGGCGGAACAGCAGCTGCAGGTACAGGCTGAGCAGCTGCAGAAGGAGCTGGAGAGCCTGGCGGGACAGCTGCAGGCCCAGGTGCAGGACAACGCAGGCCTGAGTCGCCTGAACCAGCAGCAGGAACAGCGGCTGCTGCAGCTGGAGCGGGAGGTGGAGCTGTGGGGCAGCCAGGCCGAGGAGCGCAAGCAGAGCGACCGCGTGACCATCAGCCGCGTGCTCCTGCAGAACCGGGAGCTCAAGGAGCAGCTGGCCGAGCTGCAGGATGGCTTCGTGAGACTGGTGCGTTCGGCCTCCCTGGGCAAGGCCTCTGGCACAAAACACTTCCCTCTGGGCCTTCACTCCCCCCCACCAAAGGGGACGGTGATGACCTAGGCAGGTGCCCTGTGAGCCAGGACCCTGCTCAAATGTCTGTCGGAGGAGAGGGGCTGAGTTTCCAGCCCTCCCGGCACTGTGGGAGGTGGACACCTGGTGCTGGGATCCGGATGCAGCCGCTTTGGGTGGCAACGGATTGCTTCTCTCTGTGCAGAGCAATGACAACATGCGGCTCACCCTCTCGCTGCAGTCAGAGCAGCACATCAAGAACGAGCTGGCCAGGGAACTCGGCCAGCTGCAGGAGAAGCTGGGGGAGCTGAAGGAAACGGTAATGCTCAGCCTGACTGTGAAGGACTGGGCCATGGGGACAAGTCTCTGGGGAGGGCAGTGCTAGGCCCAGGAGGGAGGCCGCTCCAGTCTGGAGTGACAGGTGACCTCCATATCGACTGTCCTGCCTCTCTTAGGGCTGGTAGCCCCGGGATCCTCCCAGGCCTGGACATCATTGTCCCACGAGAGGCGTTTCACCCACCTTAGCTACCCTTTGCTAAGCCTCAGATTCCTGACAAAGGAACTTAGCATTTTTTCCTTACACAGGTGTTGAGGATGAGCTGAGATTGTGCATGTAAAGTATTAGGCACAAGTGTTCCCCTAAAGATGATGCCTTCCCTCTCGTGTGTGGCCTCAAGTTAAAGTGATGGGAAAGAAGGGGATGAGGTGTGAGGCTGGGTGCAGGAGACGCAGGGCTCTGTGCCACTCCCCTGCAACCAGTGGAATCAGTTAGCAAGCCACCACCTGCCCTCATGCTCCCCCCACCCACCTTGGTCTTCCGCAGATGGAGCTGAAGAGCCAGAAGGCTCAGGGTCTGCACCAACAGCGCGACCAGTGCCTGTTCCACCTGCAGCAGCACGTGGCCGCCTACAAACAGCTGCACTCTGAGAAGAAGGCACTACACAAGCAGCACCCTACTGTGCAGCAGCTCAGGAAGCAGCCACAGGAGATGCAGAACCCCCGGGACTGCCCAGGCTTGGGCACCAACCACTGCATCCCCTTCTTCTACTGGGCTGACGAGCATGACGAAATTATCGTCTAAACACCAGATGCCGTCAGCCCGGAGAGCCCCAACCCCATCCTTGCCACTCCACCCCTGCTAGCCACTCTATCCCCTGCCGTTCCTTCCCAGTTCCCTTCCCTCCTTAGCCAGAACCCCTGATGGGGAGAGAAAGGCCTCTTTAGGCTGCCTCTCTGGAGGACCCCGGGGGCTCCTGGGGCCTCCTCATTTCCAGCTCCATCTTTAGAGGCCGTGACCAACACAGGCAGCATTCGTGTGGCCCCCAGAACAGCCAAGAACAGGGGATGCTCAACCACTTGGGCAAGTCAGCCAGGCAGTTTTCATCGCCCCTCTTGGGGCTAAGTGTCAGCCTGGCCGGCATAATCTGGCCAGGAACATCACATGGGGGCATCAGAAGGGCATGGACATGAGGGCATCAGGCGAGGAGGGCATCTGATTGAGGGTCATTGCTGGGCGGGGGCACCCGGGCAAGGGCATCGCTGGGCAGGGGTCACTTCCGGGGCAGGGGCATCATCATGGGCAAGGGTCACTTCCAGGCCAGGGGCATCATGGGTAAGGGTCACTTCTGGGCCAGGGCATCATGGGTAAGGGTATATGGGCAAGGAGGGCACAATAGGATGAGGGTCCTCTCTGGGCTCCCGGTCCCGAATTGCAGGGTGGCCTGGGCAAGCTGAGGCTAATGGGAGGCCGGGTGCTTACCACAGGTGGCGCTCATGGTAGGCCAGGCGTGGTCCAGCTCTTCACTCCATGCCTGTGCCCCCAGGCAGGCCAGCTGGGAGGCACGGTCAACAGCCCTCAAAGGGTCGGCTGGGGCAGGCGATGCAGGGGCGCCTGTCCCCTGACTAAGAGAGGCACACCAGCCAGGCAGGGCCGAGGCAGGCTAGGCAGGCATTCAGGGGACTCCCTTTTCTTTGGAGGCACTTTGGGGCAGGGCAGTAGGCAGCATTCTGTCAGGCCCTAGGACAATTGGGGCTAACTCTAGGCCTGATGAGGGGAAGAGGCTGCCTCCAGTGGGCCTCCCCACCCCCACCCCCACGTACATATTGTACTTGTGTATATTTTGTATATGCTGGGGGTAGGGCCTCCCCTGTATCATAGCTGAGGCTGGAGCTCGCAAATGAGGAGGAGGTCATAATAATTATTTGGGGCTGGGAAACTTATTTATTGACAGTCTATGGCCCAGGAAAGAGGCGGAGATAGGGTTGTGGCACCATGGTGATGTGGCTCCTGTTATTATCTTGAAATAAAGAGATAGAGCCATACTGCTTGGCCCATGTGTAGCAGCTTTGTCACAGGGCCCAGGGTTTACTTTGCTGCGGGTGGGCATTGCACAGGGCAGCAGGGCCTGCCAGCAGTGGGCAGCCTCTGTGCTGTGCTGAGCGTTCAGTGGGGTGAAGAGGCCTCTTCCAGGCTGGTCTCCTTACACTGCAACCCCAGGGGCACTGCCACGTGTGTGTGTGTGTGTGTGTGTGTATTTATGAGTATTTATAGATATTTATAGAACAGGGCAGGAGTAGGACCGCAGAGGGGCACAAATTTTCACCAAGGTCATGCCTGGAGGTGTGAGCTCACCAGACAACAGAAAGTCACAGATGAAGGGGAGGCTTAGGGGCTGAGGGGCCACTGTCAAGTCACAGAACAGCTCTCTGGACAGACTGGCAAAGGGAGGTCTCCGAGGAAGAGAAAGGATCTGGTTAGATGTCAAAGGGGGGCCTGGGGCTCTCAGGATGGGACGGCCTTGCCTGACCCAATCGGCTGGCAGTGGGAGAGAAAGCAGAGAGAACAGCAGAGAGAGAGGAGGGAGACAGGTGGTAAGGCAAGAGCAGCCAGGCCATGGCACTGGTGGGCAGGGCGGAGGTGGGAAGCAGCAGCAGGTGGGCATGTGGGTGAGCTTTCTGGAAAAGGCCATGGACAGGAAGGGGAAGGAAGATGGGAGGAGGAGCTGGAGTAGATGACCAGAGTTTCTGGGGAGTCGAGGTGGAGGCTGGAGAGGGCCTCCCCTGCCACTCATGCCACCTCTCACTCACCTCCCAGGCAGCAGTGCCACAGTCCTGACACTGCCTGGCCCTCTCGGGCTTCCCTCCTCACTGATGGCCCTGCCTTTGGACCCACTGGCCAGGGCCAGCACTAGCCTGGGAGGCTCACGTGGCAGCCAGCAGGCCTGATGGAGAAAGACAGGAGGAAGAACCCTGCTTGAACCAGGAGCGTGCAGCTAAAACAGATGGCTGGAGGGGGTGCTGGAGGCCCCTCGGGTACTCAAAAACCCCAGGAGTCCTCTGAGGGGACCCTGAGGAGGCAGGGCGGGCAGGGGGCCACAGACTCATAAATCTAAGAGGGAGCCTCGGCTGGTCTGGGGGCTGCAGGTCGTGGAGGCGAGTTTGGGCCCTCCCTGCTGGGGAAAAGCAGAAGAGGGAGAGTCAGAGGCCAGCAAAGAGTGGTAGGTGGGGCCCTAGGCCAACTCTGCGGCCCGGCCGGGCGGAACTCAGAATAGCTGACCTGCCCTGGCTACGGGGCTTCATCTGGGGCTGAGGACCCTGCCTTCAGCCAGTAGCAGGTGTGACAATGCCCAGATGGGAGGCAGGAGGCTGTGTGTCCCCGCCTCACCTGGGCTGATGGGTGCAGAGGATTCTCAGGCTTTGAGGTCATCAAGCAACCGAAGGCTTCACCCCCAGCCACTCTCAACTGCACACCCAAGGGACGAGGTGACCCCCAGCCTGTCACCCTGGCCTGTGCTGGGGCTCCCAGGCTGGGGGGCTTAGTACTCCCTGTCCCCTGCCCCCAGCAGCACAACTCAGATTGGGGCAGGTGTGGCACGCCCAGGAGGAAGTTCAAAGACCTCTGGCTGTTCCACAACAACACCCCCCAAGTTCCCAGCCCCTACACCATCAACCACAAGCTCCCTGGCCTCTCTGCCAGTGGTGTGGATCCTGTCCCGAGAACCCCCAGGCTCAGCCACGGAGGCCCTGGGCAGCGACACTGAGTCCCGAGGCTGGCTGGGAAGGGAGAGGAGAGAGCCAGCTGGCCCAAGGACAGAAACAGGAAAGAGGGAGTCTGGAGCTGCAGTAGGGAGAGGGAGGGGCCTGGCCCTGAGATCCCAGGGGCGCCCCCCCAGTGTGGGGCTGGTGCAGTGGGGCAGATGCGGTCCTGAGGCAGGTAGAGTGGCAGGTGCCTACCTTGGCTGACGCTCCTCAGGGGCCACTGAGAGGGATTCTGAAAGACAGCTCGGGAGCCTCCTGGAGTTCTGTCTGCCCAGGAAGACTGAGGAAGGCCCAACTGTGGGCTGCGGTTGGGGTAGGGGAGGGCTGGGGGTAGCCATGATGCCACTGTGGGGGGGGGCATGTAGACAACCTCTCCCCATTGGGTGGGCTCAGAAATCCTCATGGGGGATGGAGGACATTGGCACCACAGGGGTTGGCGGGCACTGGCAACCTCATGGGGCGGGGGACAGAGGCACCCTCACAGGTCAGGGGGCATGGGCACCATCACAGGGTCGGTGGCCACAGCCACCCTGACCAGGTCAGGTGGCAGCCATCCTCACAGGGTCAGGGGCAGCAGCCACCCTCATGGGGTTGGTAGTTCAGGCACACTCATGGGGCTGGGGATGCTGGCACCCTCATGGCTCGGGGGGCACTGGCACCACATGTCGGGGCCCCTGCACCCTTAAGGGATCGTGTGGTATAATGAGAAGGCCATGCCAAGATGGCTGCTGGCAAGAAAGCATCAGTTACTCAGGAATTGCTTCAGAAACTCCCTGGGAAACCACCTGGCAATGGAGCCTGCCTGGCAACAGGCTGTGATTGGTCAGGGCATAAACCGCCCCTTGACTGGATTGGCTGCTTCGACTATATAAGCTGTTGTACCAACTGAAATAGACAAGTCTGCAGGCTGCTCGCCTCTCACCCACTTTCACCCAACTCCTGGGATCTGTGTGGTGACTCCGTGCCTCTTGCCCCCACCACGCTCCTCCTCTCAGAATGAATCCACAGCAACATCTGGCACCAACGTGACTGAGAGAGAGACAGTGTGTCGGACTCGGTGAGGTCCTCCCTTGATTTTGGCAAGTAGGCCCCTCGGTGTTTTGTGTGCTGTTCGGTTCTGTGAGGGTGAGCACAGAACCCCCTCCTACGCCCCTTTCCTTGTCCTTGTCCTCGGTCTAAGTGACCTCAGGTTAAGCACACACCGCCCAGAAGCGTACGCCGCTTCTCAGCTCCTCTTACTTTCAGTTCACCTGGTGAATTCACATAAGGGACTGATCATCCCAGAATTTGGAACCAAGTCATCTACCCTCCCTTGAGAGAGTTGACGCTCCGGAGACACCGTGTGAGCATATGGCCTTGACCTAACGAATCAAGGAAGTCTCCCACTAAGCACAGGACAAACGTACGACCTGATACACCACTGTCTGTCTGTCTAACGTAGGGAACCCCTGCATAATGCCATCAACCACTGAGGTGCTAGGAATTTGTTTTGTTATGGCAGCAGTGCTGTGCGTGTCTTTCCTTTGGCTAGAGTTGGCGTGCCGTTCTGCTCTTAAGCACTCAAACATGGGAAAGATACCCCCTCTCAGAAACCCACACAGATGACCAAACATAATGAATCTGTGAGTGATGAGAGCCTGTCACTCCAGGTCCCTGTCTCACAGACATCAGTTGATGACTTAGGGAGAGAGCGCTCTGACAGTGAAAATGACGTGTCAGCAGACAACGCAGCAATGCCTAGTTAGACACCCCCCAGATACCCATGGGATGAACTTAGACGACCTTGAGGCAATAACCCATGTGAGGTCATCCCATCTGCACCCAGTGAGGATCCCCATGTTTGTGGCAGTTCCCAGGTACCCCAGGCTCTCAGAGCAGCTGCTAGACCCCATCCCACCTGCATGTTTGCCCTAAATGTAGCAGCAGATGTGGAATTCAGGCCCTGGATTCCAACACCCATAGAAAGGCTTTTGCTGACCAAGGGCCAAGGATATGCTTGTGTCTATCCAGAGAATGTGGGATAGCCCATTTGGGTACCAGCCAGAAACATCAAGCCTGCAACTGATAGTCAACCAGAACTGGCTGAACAAGACAGAGTCCACCTTGTTAGTGGATGCACCTGCTACCGATTGTCAAGCTACTGCCCTATCATCCTACCCTGAGGAACTGCCCATAGCCATATTTGTTACTGTTTTATACCCCCACTAGCTCTGGTCAGCCACTCAAATGGCCCACAGCCTGCATGCGGTTACCATTGTTCCTCATTCCTACCCCCATCTGAGCAAGCACTCCTATGGTTTCCCGTTTTGAGTGATGGTTACTCAATGACGGGTAAGATCCCCTGGCGGACAACCTAAGACAGGCACAGCCATGAACGGAGACCACATGGAAACGGGGTCAACAATGGTATGGCCAAGAATCATGCCTCCTGTTGCTCGAAAATAAACAAAAAGGGGAAGATGGCGGAATAGTGAGGGCGCGCACCGATAGTCCGGGAAAATTTAGTTTAATAAAAGGGGAGTTACGGTAGCCGCAGAAAAAAGAACCAGGAAAATACTGCAGGGAAAACTCTTCTGGATCCAGTGGCCGTGAATCGGAGGACCTACTGGGAGAACAAGGTCGTCCACCGCGCGGAAGCCAAGCCGCGGGACCCAGCCACGGAAGCCCCAGGGTCTGCACGCCAGTGCTCAAAGGGGAGTGCATGCCACACAGACAACAGCGGGGAGACTTGGGACGCTCAGGGCTCCGAGTCCACACATCGGCGCTGGAAGGGGAGGTGAGCTCAATAACCCGAGACATTGGTGGGGAAACGGGGGTCAGAATCTAGAGGGGGGCCGGAAAGTGCAGCAAACTCACTACCGGAAAGAAGGAAAAAAAAGCTTCGGGGTTTCTCTTCCCCCTAACCTTGCAAAGGTTACAAGGCTGCAAGGCTTGAAGAATTCCCAAGAGACAAAGAGCAGGCCCCCTCTCTGGATTTACATATCAATGGGGGAGAGCTAAGGAACTGAGTCACTACAATTCAGTAGCCTAGGCAACCCAGTGGGAGTCCAGAGGAGCCTAAAGGGACTCTGGGACTCTGCGGGTAGAAGCCAAAGACTGAAAGCGAAATACCATCAATTCTGCACAGCCGTGCCGTGCGGTGTTACTTACCCCCTGAATAAATAAAATACATAAATAAATAAAAAGAGAGAGATTTACCACGCATAACTTCAGGGTGTCACCTTTGCACACCCTTAACCAGGAAGAACCAGGCAGAGCTCTCAGGCCGCACCCATCTCAAGCCTCCAAGGCTCCTCCAACAGCAGGCAGTCCACTTAACACGGACACAGTATAAAAAAAATAAAAATAAAAAAATAAAAAAAAAAACTCACAGTGACACAAGAAGAATTAACTATGCCGAGTAACAAACACAGAAATCGAGGGAACAAGATCAACGATGACACTATGATGCCTCCAAATAAGCAAAACACCCCAAGCCAAGATTATGAAGATGATGAGATAGAAGAAATGCAAGATACGGATTTCAAAAAATTTATGATAAGAACATTTAGAAGTTTTCAAAAGCAAATCCTTGAACTACAGAAATCCTTAATGGACAAGATTGAAAATCTCTCTCGTGAAAATGAAATTTTAAGGAAGAGTCAAAATGAAACTCAGAAACTAGTAGAACAGGAAAGTGTGATAGTGAAGAGAAATCAAAATGAAATGAAGAGCTCAATAGATCAAATGACAAACACATTAGAAAGCCTTAAAAATAGAATGGGTGAAGCAGAAGAGAGAATATCGGACTTAGAAATAGAGCACAGGAAAACATACAGTCAAACCAAAGAAAAGAAGAGGAAATTAGAAATCTAAAAAATATTGTTGGGAATCTACAGGATACTATTAAAAAAACCAACATTCGAGTTCTAGGAGTTCCTGAAGGCATGGAGAGAGAGAAAGGATTAGAAGGCCTTTTTAGTGAGAATCTAGCAAAGAACTTTCCAGGTTTGGAGAAGGACAGAGATATCCTAGTACAGGAAGCTCATAGAACCCCCAATAAACATGACCAAAAGAGATCCTCACCACGACACGTGGTAATTAAACTTACCACAGTGAAACATAAAGAAAAGATCCTAAAATGTGCAAGAGAGAAACGTCAGATTACTCTCAGAGGATCTCCAATCAGACTCACAGCAGACTTCTCATCAGAAACACTACAGGCTAGGAGGGAATGGCGAGACATAGCACAGGTGCTAAGAGAGAAAAATTGCCAGCCCAGAATATTATATCCTGCCAAGCTCTCATTTGTGAATGAAGGTGAAATAAAGACCTTTCATAGCAAACAGAAATTGAAAGACTTTGTGGCCACTCGTCCGGCCCTGCAAAAGATACTTAAAGATGTGCTACACTCAGAAACACAGAAACACGGCCATCAATATGAAAGAAGGGAAAGGAAGAACACCTACCAGTAAAAGAGCATGGGAAGCTCAAAGCATATACTAGAAAATATTTCCGGGAAAATGGCAGGGCAAAGTCACTACGTATCAATAGTCACATTGAACATTAATGGTCTGAATTCTCCAGTTAAAAGACACCGTTTGGCTGACTGGCTCAAAGAACACAACCCAACTATTTGTTGCCTACAAGCAACACATCTCTCTAACAAAGATGCATGCAGACTGAAAGTGAAAGGTTGGAAAAAGATATTCCATGCCAACAGAAACCAAAAAAAGCAGGTGTAGCCATATTAATATCAGACAAAATAAACTTTAATACAAAAACTGTTAAGAGAGACAAAGAGGGGCACTATATAATGATTAAGGGTTCAATTCAACAGGAAGATGTAACTATTATAAATGCATATGCACCTAATTACAGGGCACCGGTCTATTTAAAAGATATGTTAAGGGACTTAAAGGGAGACTTAGATTCCAATACAATAGTACTGGGGGACTTCAATACTCCACTCTCAGAAATAGACAGATCATCCGGACAGAAGATCAACAAGGAAACAGCAGATTTAATTGACACTATTGCCCAAATGGATCTAACAGATATCTACAGAACTTTCAACCCTACATCTACAGACTTCACATTCTTCTCAGCAGTGCATGGAACCTTCTCTAGGATTGATCACATACTAGGCCATAAAGCAAGTCTCAGCAAATTCAAAAGAATTAGAATCATACCATGCAGCTTCTCAGACCACAGCGGAATGAAGCTGGAAATTAGCAACTCAGGAAACCCCAGAAAGTATGCAAACACATGGAGACTGAACAACATGCTCCTGAATGAACACTGGGTCATTCAAGAAATCAAAAGAGAAATCAAAAACTTTCTGGAAGTAAATGAAGACAACAACACAACATATCAAAACTTATGGGATACAGCAAAAGCAGTATTGAGAGGCAAATTTATAGCAATAGGTGCCTATATCAAGAAATTGGAAAGGTACCAAATAAATGAGCTTTCAGCGCACCTCAAGGACCTAGAAAAACTGCAGCAAACCAAACCCAAATCTAGTAGAAGAAGAGAAATAATTAAAACCAGAGAAGAAATTAACAGGATTGAATCCAAAAAAACACTACAAAAAATCAGCCAAGCGAGAAGCTGGTTTTTTGAAAAAATAAACAAAATTGACACCCCATTGGCCCAACTAACTAAAAAAAGAAGAGAAAAGACCCAAATCAATAAAATCAGAGATGAAAAAGGAAACATAACAACAGACACCACAGAAATAAAAAGAATCATCAGAAATTACTACAAGGACCTGTATGCCAGCAAACAGGAAAACCTATCAGAAATGGATAGATTCCTGGACACATGCAATCTACCAAAATTGAACCATGAAGACAGAGAAAACATAAATAGACCCATAACTGAAACAGAAATTGAAACAGTAATAAAGGCCCTCCCAAGAAAGAAAAGCCCAGGATCAGATGGATTCACTGCTGAATTCTACCAGACATTTAAAGAAGAACTAATCCCATTTCTGCTCAAACTATTCAGAACAATCGAACAAGAGGGAATCCTCCCAAATTCTTTCTATGAAGCCAGCATCACCTTAATTCCTAAGCCAGAGAAAGATGCAGCACTGAAAGAAAATTACAGACCAATATCCCTGATGAACATAGACGCAAAAATCCTCAATAAAATTCTGGCCAATAGAATACAACAACACATCAGGAAAATCATCCACCCAGACCAAGTGGGATTCATTCCTGGTATGCAGGGATGGTTCAACATTCGCAAATCAATCAATGTGATTCACCACATTAACAGACTGCAAAAGAAAAACCATATGATTATCTCAATTGATGCAGAGAAAGCATTTGATAAAATTTAACACCCTTTCATAATGAAAATTCTAAGCAAATTGGGTATAGAAGGAGCATTCCTTAATATAATCAAAGCAATTTATAAAAAACCCACGGCCAGCATCCTATTGAATGGGGAAAAGTTGGAAGCATTTCCACTGAAATCTGGCACCAGGCAGGGATGCCCACTCTCACCACTGCTATTTAACATAGTTCTGGAAGTTTTAGCCAGAGCCATCAGACAAGAAAAAGAAATCAAAGGAATCAAATCAAGAAGGAAGAAGTCAAACTATCCCTCTTTGCAGACAATATGATTCTGTACTTAGAGGATCCAAAGAACTCCACTAAGAGACTATTGGAACTCATAGAGGAGTTTGGCAAAGTGGCAGGATATAAAATCAATGCACAAAAATCAACAGCCTTTGTATACACAAGCAATGCCATGACTGAGAAAGAACTGCTAAGATCAATCCCATTCACAATAGCTACAAAAACAAATACCTTGGAATAAACTTAACCAAGGAGGTTAAAGATCTCTACGATGAGAATTACAAAACCTTAAAGAAAGAAATAGAAGAGGATACCAAGAAATGGAAAAATCTTCCATGCTCATGGATTGGAAGAATCAACATCATCAAAATGTCCATTCTCCCAAAAGCAATTTATAGATTCAATGCAATCCCAATCAAGATACCAAAGACATTCTTCGCAGATCTAGAAAAAATGATGCTGAAATTCATATGGAGGCACAAGAGACCTCGAATAGCTAAAGCAATCTTGTACAACAAAAACAAAGCCGGAGGCATCACAATACCAGATTTCAGGACATACTACAGGGCAGTTGTAATCAAAACAGCATGGTACTGGTACAGAAACAGATGGATAGACCAATGGAACAGAATTGAAACACCAGAAATCAATCCAAACATCTACAGCCAACTTATATTTGATCAAGGATCTAAAACTAATTCCTGGAGCTAGGACAGTCTATTCAATAAATGGTGCTGGGAAAACTGGATTTCCACGTGCAGAAGCATGAAGCAAGACCCCTACCTTACACCTTACACAAAAATCCACTCAACGTGGATTAAAGACCTAAATCTACGTCCTGACACCATTAAGTTATTAGAGAACATTGGAGAAACCCTTCAAGATATTGGCACAGGCAAAGAATTTCTGGAAAAGACCCGGGAGGCACAGGCAGTCAAAGCCAAAATCAACTATTGGGATTGCATCAAATTGAGAAGTTTCTGTACTGCAAAAGAAACAGTCAGGAGAGTGAAGAGACAACCGACAGAATGGGAAAAAATATTTGCAAACTATGCAACAGATAAAGGGTTAATAACCAGAATCTACAAAGAGATCAAAAACTCCACAAAAACAAAACCAACAACCCACTTAAGAGATGGGCCAAGGACTTCAATAGACATTTTTCAAAAGAGGAAATCCAAATGGCCAACAGGCACATGAAAAAATGTTCAAGGTCACTAGCAATCAGGGAAATGCAAATCAAAACCACAATGAGGTTTCACCTCACCCCAGTTAGAATGGCTCACATACAGAAATCTACCAACAACAGATGCTGGTGAGGATGTGGGGAAAAAGGGACACTAACCCACTGTTGGTGGGAATGCAAACTGGTCAAGCCACTATGGAAATCAGTCTGGAGATTCCTCAGAAACCTGAATATAACCCTACCGTACGACCCAGCCATCCCACTCCTTGGAATTTACCCAAAGGAAATTAAATTGGCAAACAAAAAAGCGGTCTGCACCCTAATGTTTATTGCAGCTCAATTCACAATAGCCAAGACCTGGAACCAACCTAAATGCCCATCAACGGTAGACTGGATAAAGAAATTATGGGATATGTATTCTTTAGAATACTATACCGCAGTAAGAAACAACGAAATCCAGTCATTTGCAACAAAATGGAGGAATCTGGAACACATCATGCTGAGTGAAGTAAGCCAGTCCCAAAGGGACAAATACCATATATTCTTCCTGATCGGTGACAACTAACTGAACACCAAAAAGGAAACCTCCTGAAGTGAAATGGACACTATGAGAAATGGTGACTTGATCAGCATAGCCCTGACTGTTAATGGACAACTTAATACATTATCCCTCCTAGTATTTTTTTTGTCTGTTCTACTTAATATGACTGGTTTAATTCTGCAATTATCACACAGTTATTCTTAAGTGTTGAAAATTAGCTGAAATATGATCCCTGTTAAACAGAAGAGTGGGAATAAGAGAGGGAAGAGATGTGTAACTTGGGGCATGCTCGGGCTGACTTGCCCCAATTGGTAGAGTTGGAAACATACCAGGGGATTCCAGTCCAATCCCATCAAGGTGGCATGTGCCAATGCCATCTCACTAGTCCAAGTGATCAATTTCAGTTCACAATTGATCATAATGAAAGGACTAAGAGTCAAAGGGAGCACATAAACAAGTCTAGTATCTGCTAACACCAACCGATAGAATAAATAAAGGGGAGAGTGATCCAACATGGGAAGTGAGATACTCAGCAGACTCATAGAATGGCGGATGTCCTAAATAGCACTCTGGCCTCAGAATCAGCCCTAAAGGCACTCGGATCTGCTGAAAAGCCCATGAGAGTATTTCAGGCATGGAAAGCCAAGACACTCTGGCAAAAAGATCTCTGTGAGTGAGATCCCAGTGGAAAGAACAGGTCTTCTAAGAGGGAGGTGCCTTTCTCTGAAGGGAGGAGAGAACCTCCACTTTGACTATGACCGTGTCTAAACAAGATAAGAGTCGGAGAACTCAAGGGGCTTCCATAGCCTTGGAAACTCATGACTGGAGCATAGGGAGATTACTGATGCCATAAACAGGAGTGTCAATTTGTAAAGTCAACAACAGGAGTCACTGTGCACTTACTCCTCATGTAGGATCTCTGTCCTTAATGTGCTGCACATTGAGGCTTAATGCTATAACGAGTACTCAAACAGTATATTTCACTTTGTGTTTCTATGGGGGTGCAAACGGTTGAAATCTTTACTTAATGTACACTAAACTGATCTTCTGTAAAAAAAAAAAATTATCAATTCCCAACTTGACTCTCACTGGGATTAAACATGACAATAGGTCTGATCTGATTTCATCATCATTTAAAAAAATCATCTATTATTTTTCACTTTATGTTTCTGTGTGGGAGCAAACTGTTAAAATCCTTACTTAATGTATACTAAGCTGATCTTCTGTATATTAAGATAATCGAAAATGAATCTTGATGTGAATGTAAGAGGAGGGGAGAGGGAGTGGGAAGGGGAAGGGTTGTGGGTGGGAGGGACAGTATGGGGGGGGAAGCCATTGTAATCCATGAGTCGTACTTTGGAAATTTATATTCATTAAATAAAAGATTAAAAAAAAAAGAAACCATAGCAGGGCCTAGTAAGTCTTTGTGCTGCAGATTGCCCAGTGCATTGCAAGCCTGGCCTCCTAACCACTCCTTTCCAGGTGTAACAACCCAAAATGCCTCTTGGCGTTGCCAGATATTCCCTGGCAAGGGGCAGAATTGTGCTAGTTAAGAACCAGTGCTTTGCACAGAAGCTATTATGTTGCCTTTACTCTTATTTTTTTATTTTCATCTACTTGTTAAGGCAGAGCTATAGAGCAAAACACAAACACATAGGGTGAGACCTTCCATCTTCTGGTTCATCCCCCAAAAATGTCCCCAACAGCCAGGGTTGGTCTAAGTGTGGCAGGAGCCCAAGCTCTTGAGCCACCATTTGCTACCTCACAGGAAGCTTTATTAGAAGCAGAGGAGCAGGGATCCCAATCAGTACTCCTATGTAGGGTGTGGGCATCACCAGTGTTGGCTTAACCCGCTGTGCCATGGCTGCCACCCTTATTCTGACTTCTGTTGTTTGTCTTAATTTGTTACTTTGTTAAATGTGCATGTTTAAAATGTACAGTTTCTAAGACCATACTTTTTGTGAGTGTACTTCTAACTCCACTACCTCTAAAATTGAAATGGCCCTGACCTCGCAAAGACCAGGTTGGTCACGCCTGGGCTTCTCGCTGTGGCAGTATTGACTGTCTCGCCACTAACATTCCCAGTGGAATCTCCTTCCTAAATGAAAGACTGGAGCATCCTTACCTTTCTCATGTGTTTCTGCCTTGTATGCAGATATTTCTTCCAAGAAAATCCAATGAGAAATTAACCTCTAGTACCCACTATTTACTCAGCAGAAGCCTATGTTTTATGACATATGACTTGCTTTGAATGCATTATCTATTTTAACTATCATGAAAGTCTAATGCTCACTAATATTATTTATATGTTTTGAAAGAGAAAAAAAAAGCAGAAGCTTAGAAAAGCTAAAAAGTTACCCAGAGCCACACTGCTGAAGTTGCAGTTCCATTAAAGCAAAATTTTAGAAACAGTTTACCCCCAAACTGAGAAATGTTTACATTAATTATAAAATGTAACTTGGACCCTTTAGGTAGCCTGTCAATAACTGTATTTATAATTATGAGGTAATACTGATAGAAATTCCATTGAAAATTATAAACTTGCCAATACCCTGTGATATTTACATACCTTGTATGAAGACCTGGAAGAAATATACCAAGAGATGAGTGTAAACTATATTGGAGTAGGATGCTTGGGACAGTTTTCTCTTTTTTTCTTTTTTAAACCTTTTCTGAATTTCTAAATGGATTATAATATATTTCTATTTATGTTAAAATGAAATGTGTACGAGAGGTATAGTTAACATTCAGGCCAAAGTTCCTTTTTCTCTAAAATAGCTAAGAAATGTGGACGTATGTGTGGCCTCAACAGTCTGTCAGAGTTGCTTTGCTGGGCCTTTGGGCAGAGGGCCGGCACACCTGCTTCAAGGACACTTCCCTGGCTTGCTGGCCAGAATATTCACTGAAGAGAAGCGGGCAGTTGGTCTGCTCCTTTTGTTTGTTATTTTGTTTTAATTCCAATGCCCCTGGGATGAGACTAAGCCTTACTTACCAAGATAGAGACAGGTGATGAACTTGGTGTGTGCTCACTCTTGCCCACAGCAATTATTTATGTTGCTGTGGGGAGGAGAATTTGATAGTAGACAACGTCACCATCCCCTCCTTCCCTGGTTAAGTCGGTGAAGTGGACCAAACAGAGGAGACTATAAGGTGAGAATGTGGCCCCTTCTCTTACCTAGTGCCAAGGAGACACTCCTGTGCTGGCAGAAACAGAACATTTTAAAAATTGCCTGAGTATTATCTGAAGTGATGCGATTTTTAATTAAACATTCTTCCATCTTGGTTTTTCTAAAAAAAAAAAAAGAAAATAAACAAAAAGGGGGCAATGTGGTGGAACAACAAGGCCATGCCAAGATGGCTGCTGGCAACAGAGCCTGCCTGGCAATAGCCTGTGATTGGATGGCTTTGGAAACCACATGGCAATGGAGCCTGCCTGGCAACGGGCTATGATTGGTTAGGGCATAAACCGCCCCTTGACTGGATTGGCTGCTTCGACTATATAAGCTGTTGTACCAACTGAAATAGATAAGTCTGCAGGCTGCTCGCCTTTCACCCACTTTCACCCAACTCCTGGGATCTGTGTGGTGACTCCGTGCCTCTTGCCCCCACCACGCTCCTCCTCTCAGAATGAATCCACAGTAACAATTAAGTTCAGGGGGGAAGCAGGGGCTGCCTCAGAATGTGGATTAAAACTCAAGATTTGCACTCTGGACCAGGGGTGCCTCTTTGAGGACAGCCAGGCCTGGATGTAGCTCCAGCAGCCCTGCAGGAACACACCTGCCAGAGCGAATCTGCAGGGTAGCTCCTGTTAGTTAGTTACCTGATAACCCACCCTTGATTAGCTTGAAGGGTCTTACCCTGCTACTTCATTCCCCCATCCAAATTTTTATCTTCTCTCCTTTATTCAGAGAGAAACTGCATTCTGCACCTGGATGTTGTTATCCAAGGATTCATACTCAGCTTCCAGTCCAAGCCAGGTCTCCAGGTGCCACTTGGGGGTGCCTGACAAATGAACAGGTATCCACACCACATAGAAGAGATGTTCCAGTTACTGGTGTTACTTCTCTAATGATGAGGTGATTTGGGCCCCACGTGAATACTCATGAGCTTTGCACACACCGATACATAGACCAGAACAGAGCTCCCCAAGGCCTGGATCCAGGAAGAGGATTCTCTCTAGTGCTTTGTACTTGGCTAGAGTTGAGGATGCCTGCACTCATTTCTGCCCACTCACACAGCCCCACACCCTGGGTGCCTAAGATCCATTCTCAGGCCTGCCTCACCACCACTGACCAGCATCAGGATATTCTGAGACTCCCCACAAAACCTCTGGAGGCTCTGAGAATACACAGGGAGGGCAGGATGACTGAGCCAGAAGGGACTTTTGCCTATGGGGGCCTGAGGCTGCAGGAAATTGTTTTTTTCTCCCCCAGGCTATGGATTAATTGAATCTAGGAGTAGAGATGCCCCTTGCAGCTCAGTGACTAGAGAACAACCTCTCTTTCATCCTTTCAAAAGGTCAGCACCTTCAACACCAGAATGAGCTCATCCTGGCCCCCACTTCACATATGATCTCAGTGACAACTCCAAGGCCAGCAGTCAGGCCTCTTGGAACCTGTCTGGGGCATGTAGGAAAAGAAGGGGCCTCTTGGGAGAGAACATGATGCCTTGGGCCACCTGGCCAGGTTTTCTGTGATATCCCCAGGACAATGGCAATCTCAAAAGCAAAAATAATCAGGTTTTGTAAAGAATGATATTCATTTGGGAGTGGTAGAGCAACACAATGGTTGAACATGTGTCGTAATAGACTATGGTGCACTCAAAGGGTCTGAGGGAGGGGGAGTTCTTAAAGGAAAACATAAGGAATGCTATGCCAAATACTTTGAAACAACAATATTGGATCACAATGGATAATACCTAGGCTGAGTCCTTTACAATAGTTACTATTAGGCAACCAAGAGTTTAGCATCAGCTCCAGGGCTGCAGCAGGTTGGACAAGTCAGGAGCTGAGGCGGCGCTACAGGACTCATGGTTGTTAGTGACCATACAGGAAGTGTCCCTAGAACGGTGGTAAATGCCCAATTAGGATGAGCCCAAGAAAGAATGGCAGAAGCATGGACAAGAGTATACACACGAGTCCATGCTTCCTGCTGAAAAGAGAGTCAAGTGTTCACAAAGACATGTGATGCAGAGGTTTTGTCTCACAGATGAACATTGCATACGATGCTCAGACCATGCAAAGAGATTGATGCAAGACACTGGTAGAAAATCAACATACAAGGGACTTCGGAGTGCACTTACTTTAGAAATGAGAAATATCAATAAACAATTTCTCTTTGGTTTGTCTGTGCTTTGATGAGGGAAGATTGCCTTTCATCTGAGAGCCATTTTTCATTGTGTGGTATGCTGCAATCGCACCGAATTAAAATATTTTTCCTAATTGTTTTCTTTCTCTGAAAATGTTCATCTTAAGGATGTATTTACAATAAGATTGCATTTGGGGGCTGGTACTGTGGTGCAGTGGGTTAAACCACTGCTTGAGGTGCTAGCATCACATACAGGTGCCAGTTTGAGTCCTGGCCGCTCCACTTCCAATTCAGCTCCCTGCTAACATACCTGGGGTAGTAGCAGAAGTGCTTGGGCCCCTGCACCCACGCGGGAGACCTGGAAGAAGCTCCCAGCTCCTGGCTTTGGTCTGGCCCAGCCTTGGCCATTGCAGCCATCTGGGGAGTGAAGTAGATAGAAGATGCCCCCCTTTCTCTCTCTCTCTCTCTCCTCTTTCTCTCTCTCTCTCTCTCTTCCTCTAACTCTATCTTGCAAATAAAGTAAATAAATCATCTTAAAAGATATTGCATGTTATATACCTTATTACCATCAGATAGCTGAATAATTTTGGGGCTCCTAAGCTTACTGGGGATGCATTAAAGACCTGAATTTAAGGCCTATGACTAAATTTGCTAGGAGAAAATACAGGGGAAACACTTCAAGACATTGGTGTAGATGGTGACTTCTTGGTTAAGGTCTCCAAGGCATAGACAACAAAAGCAAAACTAGACAAATGGTATTATATCAAAACTCAGAAGCTTCTGCATGTCAAAGGAAAAGATAGAGTGAAGAGACGTCCAACAGAAAGTGCAAAAATACTTGTGAGCTACTTATCTGATAAGGGGTTAACATCCAGAATATATCAGCAACATAAAAAACTCAACAACAAACAACCAATCGAGTTAAGAAATGGGGAAAGGACGTCAGAAGACAGTTCTCTAAAGAAGAAATGCAAATGGCTAACAAATATAGTGAGGGAATTCTTAGAGGATAATAATGTAAACCAACCCAAGCATTTGGTATATGATTGTCCTTGAATTCAGAACATGGCAATCAGGAGGTAATTAGTTCTGACCAAATGATACTACATTATTGGTTTTGTAATAATTGTCAAATATCATCAGTTTCTCATAGTGGATTCCAAAACATTTGGAGAGGCTTATTATTTTTTAGACATTTGGGAAGGAAGGAGAGACTGTTCAGTGATCAGAAAGGTGTTCTTTAGAACCACCACAAGAGAGCAGTAAGACGTAGGCTTTAGTATCTGTACCCCTGTTTCTCAGAGGCTTGGGAATATTTATTCCACCTTTCTTGTGTTAATGTCTCCTTTTCTTCATTTTAAAATTCTCAAACATCTTAATAGAGATAAATTTACTTTCTCTGGAACCTTCTGATTGTGCATCTGTGTCTGTATCTGTGTGCACATGTGCATGAGTATATGTTAGTGTTCACATGCATGCATTGTGATGTGTGTGCTTGTCTAACATATGCATACATCTCTGTTAGTGTTGTTATTGTATATCTTCATGTGTACCTTCATCTCTAACAGAGATGTATACATATGTTAGACAAGCACACAGCTTTGCAACATTGAATGATTCTCTACTTTATGTAGAAAAATTCATGATGACCAAAGAGCTTGCCATAAAACCCTCCAGACATGAGGCACTGAAAAACCCAGGAAGCTTGCTTATTGTGAGAGTTGAAGGATCAAATCCCACTGCATATGAACTGTAAATTTCAAGATTTAGAGGTGACCTTTTTCTTTTTTTAGTTTTCTTAAAGATTTTAAAATTTATATGAGAGTAACAGAGAAAGACAGAGAGGTCTTAGATCTACTGGCCCAGTCCCCAAAAGGCTACAATGGCCCAGACTGGTCCAGGCCAAAGTCAGGAGCCCAGAGATCTTTCCCAAGTCTCCTGCATGTGTACAGGGGACCAAGCACTTGAGTCGTCTGCCACTGTTTTTCCAGGCAAATTAGCCCAGAACTGGACAGGAGATGAAACTGTCAGGTCCTGGACTTGTGCCCATACTGGATGCCAGCATCACAGACAGCAGCTTAACCTGCTATACCACAATGTCAGCCCAAAGTAGTTTTATTTTTAAACATTGCCTTGGTTAATGAATTAATAAATCTATTCATCCTTGATTTTTCCAGTCATTTCCTTATTCTCTGTGAATTTGCATTTGCTCTTTGGGATACCAACCCTTCTGCATTATTGACTGCAAACATTATATGAGGTTCCCTCTTGTCATTCATGAAGGGATGAAAGCATAAACTCATTTTAATGTGAACCTAAGGAGATCATTTTAACATTAAAGACAGATAATCTTGAGGTAGTTTCCTTTTTCCCTTCATTTGCTCGATTTTATTTACTTTCCCACCTCTCTGGTGTAAGCATGGTTTTAATAGCACAAGTTCCCATTAGTTGTGTTTCCAGAGTGGCCATGAGAAGCCGCTCAGACGTAGTCAGCTGATGCCTAGTAATAGTTCTGCAGTATAAAGCATAAGCACATCAGAGCACTGTGTTGGTTTCTGATTTTCAGACTGCTTTTTCCTTTGCTTTTTTTTTTTTTTTTTTGCTGTAAAAAGAGTAAGTTTATTGTTTAAAAAAATACTGTATTTTAAAAGAACCTTTTTTTCTTGGGCCAGTCACATAATTTGCACTTAATTTTATTAATCCACACAGCAGAAACACTGGAAATGAGGAAACAGAACATATGGCTTTTTATACATTTAACACAAGCAGTGCAGTCTCATCTGTTGCAGGCAGTGGAGTTGTCACTCAGGTTTTCGTTTTGAACATTGCTCCAACTCCTGGGGACGTTTGGGGTGGGTGCCTATGGCTCCTCCCAGCTGATTCCTCAACAGGGCAGGAATTCAATGAGGGGATTTAAGACGTTTCAAGTAGTTAACTGTCAACATGCCATGGCAATTCTCCCAAAAGTCAGTTCAGAGGTAGGAAAGTGATGTCCTTACTGTTCTTTCTTCTTAGAAAGGTTCCCCTAAATTTGTGTGCTGGCTGTGGATCTACCAACCATTCACTGGTCCTGCCAAATGAATGGCAGACTGGATACATACTACCTCCAAACGCTTCCACATGGGCTCATCTCTAGCAGGCAGTGCCCCTCAGAGTGGACCGACCACATGAGCATCCTTTCCACAGAGAGATGCGCTTGTAATTGCCTACAAGGGCCCACTGGCTGGTTGGCCTCCAGAGGCTCTCTCAATGGGTACAAGGTTTTCTAGAGAAAGGTGGTTTGGCCCAGTGGTTAGGATGCCCATGTCCCACCAGGAATACCTGGTTTCAATTCCTGGCTCCAGCTCCCTAATACAGACTCTGGAAGGCAGCGGTGATGGCTCAAGTAACTGGATTCTTACCATCCACATGGGAGACCTTGACTGAAGCTTGGCTCTGGCCTAGCCCAGCTCAGGCCATGGTCATTGTGGACATTTGGGGGGTGAACCAATGGATGGGAGCTCTTTCAAATTAAAAAACAAAACAAAACAAAAACAAACCAAAAAGTTGTATAATTCCCTTCCTTTCTTGTGTTACATTCTTTAAGCACTATCTCTGCCAACTGGCTATGATTCAAGGTTTAGTGTTTACTCTTGCACAGCCCAAAGTCCCTGCAAGCCTAAGTTCCTTGTACCTATGACATCACCTGCTGGCTCAGGAAACACAAAGCGTTAAAATCCAGGCTTACCTTCAGTTAAGAATTAATACTACATATTGAATGCTGAGAGATATGCCTATCAGACTTTTTTTAAGACAGCCAAGAATTTATCTAATCAAACGAACACTGATTATGAAGCAGCCAGTTGGAAAGTTCTATTTAGTCCAAAAGTGTTGCCACTGTCCCACACAACACAGGGCAGTCCTGAGACATCCTGGAGTCAGTGGGAGAACACAGTCCTGGATGGCAAAGCACCAATTTTTGTAACTGGTGGAAGGTGTCTGGAGGCAGGTCCGGTGATGAGATAGTACCATTTTTGGGCTTCCAGTAGGGGGTGGCAGTCAGCGGTAAGGCTGAAGCTGTCCGTCTGCAGAGAGGCAGCCTTGCCTCCAAGAGCCCAGTTCTGATGGACAGGCTCTCTTCCAGGTACAAGGCTTAGTGCTTTACAGGTCATGCTACACGGATTAGAGTGCTCTGTTGGGTAGAAAATGTTTTACATACACTTGATAAGCAAAGTGCTGCAAGAAAAGCAAGTTTAGAGGCAAGGAGTTTCAATCCATCTACCTGAGGGGATCTCGGAGGATCCCATGACAAACACACGAAAGGACACGATGTGTAAACACTGACAACTTCCCTCCACACAAAACAGGAACAGAAGCTCAAATGTCAGGGGTCACGCCCCCAGACTTCAACCCTCTGGTGTTCTGAGTTCTATAAAAATAGGACACAGGTGATCCAGTTGTGAGATGAATCCAGAAAGTATTTCCTTCTAAGCCATCATGGAATTCCAGTGAAGTCCTATGTCCCAACCATAGGATCCATTGAGGAGCTGGAGGACTAGAGTGACTGGTCCTCTAGGCTGTGTGAAGAACGGGGGTAGGGCTCGGCACAGCCTCCATGACCCAGGCTGTGGAGGGTAGTGAACAGAAGGCACTTTTAGCCAGCTGCCTAAGTAGAGGGCAAAGACTTTTCTCCTTTGAAAGTAGACCTGAGCCCAGGACTGGTAAGTTCAAGGCACTTAACCTGGTGCAGCTTTGCGGGTTTGCAGCACTCTGCTCACTGGCTTTCACAACCAGGCCCCTCGACCTTATCTGCCTCACTCACTGTCTCAGCGTTCCCTGGCGCTGCAGGCTGCAACTCAGCATTCCACGTTCTAATGGCGTAGCTGAAGGAGCCGCCTTGCCCCATTTGGAGGGAGATGATTTTCAGGAGTGCGGGGCACAAACCAACAGTTCTCTTGGGTGTCTTTTAGGAGAAGAACTGCTGCAATAGAACTGCCAGCCTGATCCTGAGACCCTGATGTGGAGAAACCAGGGGGCCAGGGGGCTTTGGTTTCAGGAAGTTCCAGGGCTCACTGGCTCACTTAAGCTGTAAACTTCAAGTCACTGAGGTCACGCCGATTTGCTCGCAGATAGACGTGCCTTGGAAACTTTGGTGCACACGATGTCTTGTGGACTTCAGACCTTAGCCTAACCCTGTGGTAGAAAAAAATGTTCCCTCGGGAAGAGCAACGCTACCCTGGGACTCTTTCAGGACCTCAGTTATACGTACACCAGAGGGCTTCAAGAAGTTCACAGACAATTCAGACTGTCTTTCGATTCCACTTTCCATGAACTTTTTGAAGCTGCCTTATGCATATCCTTGAGATAGCGAGGGAGGAAGCATGGGACAGGACATTGGACAGGGAGAGGGAACAGATAAGGAGAGTTGTGTAGTACCCCCCCCCACCTTTTTTTTGCAACTAGGGCTCCAAACAGGCAATTATTGTTAATGTTGAGTTTCCCTTTGTACTTATGGTCTAGACTTTTAAGTCACGGTTGGAGAGTTAGTTTCAAGCTTGCTTTGATAATTCTCCATTGGTTGTCCTGAGCAGAGGAGTCTATTCGCAGCTATTTGCAGCTGGAATTCTGCAGCTCCAGGCAGGTTTTGCTGCAAGAAATCCTTGCAGTTTAGCACCAGGATCTTCTTCCTAGGTCTGCTGTCTGACAGTGGTGTGGCGCATGCAAGCAGCTCACAAAAGCATGGGAGGGGAGGGAGACGTGCTTGTGAGTGGGCCTCAGAAATAAAGGTCTCCCACTTTATTCTGGCGTCAGAATTACTTGGAGAACTTGTTGGAAAGGCAGAGCCTCACAGTCCCCCCCTCCAAGGTCCTGAGCAGCTGCAGGTGCACAGTCCTGTTGAGGGGGTGGGGAGAGAACTGAGAGATTCGACCTGAGGCAGAGAGATGAAGAAAAGGAAAAACAAAGAATAAAGCTAAAAAAAAAAAAAAAGAAAAAAAAGTCCAGGGAAACACGGGTGGAAGTGAAGTGAGCACAACACGAAGGAAAGGAACTATGACATAACAGCGCTCACGGAGCTGGGTGGGACACGAAGCAGCCAGGCATGTGACCTCTAAGAATGCAGCATGATGGCGAAAGGCTTCATGGACCCTGGTTCGCCCTCAAGCCTGTGCTCCCAGAACACCAAGTCAGCCACACCGAATTCTCAGAGAATTCCAGAATATGAGGCTGGTCAACAGGCCAACCAGTAAACGGTTGTGGGGGACATGGGCCAGGTGGAGTCTTGGAATGACCCTGGGGATGCAGCAGCTCTGGCAGTGTCAAGATCAAACAGTGGTGCAGGTGCCCTCAGGCTACGGCTGAGCTCCCTGGGCAGAATTCTTCCACGGGCAGTGAATCCAGCCTGCAAAGAATGCTTTCAAGTTGGTCAGTGACGGTTCTGGTGCTTTGCAATCTCCTCTTGGATACGCAACTTGAGAGCCTCTCGCATGGGCGGATCCAGAGGCGTGTGGGCAGACACCTCCTCGCTCACCCTTCCTGGGTCATCGCCCTGATACACGATAACTGATGTGACCTCGCCACTGTCTGCCTCGTATTCTAAGCAGAAGAGCTTATGGCCAGAAGGCTCTAGTTCAGAGCCACCACTACTGCTGCTTTCACTGGACTCCTCCAAGTCTGGGTTGCCTGGGCGGGTAGAGCCATCTTCTCCTTGGCCGCCTGCTTCACCTTCTTGTCGTAGTCGTCCCTGCGGGGAGCCGAGCGGGAGTCAGGGACAGCCGGCAGGGCCAGGCCAAGGGTGGTGGTGGCGCGGGGTGGGGAGGTACCGGGCTGTTAGAATCGACTGCCCAAAAAACGTCACCAAGAGACATCTCTTATGCAAACAGCAAGGGGAAGCTTTATTGATTATCCAGCATGCTGGGGCTGTCTGACCATACATGAACAGAGCAGCCCCGAATAACCAAAGGTTAGGGTTTATAAAGGCAAAAACCGCAAAACCGGGAAGGGGGGAATACATGATTGCTATGCACGGTTGCTATACACAGTTGCTAAAATCAAAAGAGAGTATATGGTTACTGGGGTCAACATAACCTAAAACCTAAGTGAAATTAATATTTATCATAATCTTGACAATACCAGTTACAATATTACAATCAGCAATTAGGACTTGACATTAATGTAAGACACAGACAAATCACATCTTCATTATTAGCCCAGGTAACCCAGGTGCAACCTTTCTACTTTTAAGCTTGAGCAATCATGCTAGGGGGTTTTTGTGTGTTGCCAAGGGTGATGTAGTGCACTGCTATTGTCCGACTATTTGAGATCATAGTTTCAGACCAGAGTCTCACGGTGGGGGGGTGCTTTCCCAGAATGCAGTCTCAAGTGCTCCAAAATGGAGTCCCTACTGCCAAGGTGCTACTCTGTCTTATTTTTTTACAGCTGTACCAGCAAGGTTTAAACCTGTAAGCTTAAGCTTAACTTTTTACACCCGCACATATACAATTTTAACTCTTCATTCCCCACTCCTTGTTGTGAGGATCTCTAATCTTAGAGATTATTTGTGTTTTTTAATGTGACATATTGTTGTCTTATGATCATGAGTTTAACATTTTTAATTTGTTTCTGCACGAAGGTGATGAGTCTATTTAACACACAAGGTCCTATGGTTACAATTAGGAGTAGAACAATTAAGGGTCCTGCTAGGGCTGACAGTAGAGTAGTAAGCCATGGGGACTGGCCGAACCATGACTCAAACCATCCCTGTTGAGTTTCCCTCTCCTGTTGCCATTTTTTTTTTCAGTCGTTTTCTGAGTTTGGCCATGAAGTTTCTAACCACCTGGGTTTAGTCAGCATAAAAATAACATTTTTCTTTTAGGGCCGCACATAACACACACCCCCCCTCATGAAAATGAGATCCAACCCCCGCCTGTTCTGTAATACTGAAATGCAGATACTGGGCTGCATCTGGGAGATTGTGGAAGATTTGTCAGGCAGAAGGGGCGGGGATCTCCACCTGGCAGGTTATCAGGTAGAAGGGGGCGGGGCAGGATGCAAAGGCCGGGCTGTCCATGAAACATTGTCAGGATGACTGAGATGCAGATGCATATGCTGCACACATTAGGCCTTTATGTCACACACACATAAGCTCATAACTGACTTTCTGCCTAATATTTTTTCCTTAAGAGGTAATACCCAAAATTCTTCTTTGGGATTATGGATGGAGTTCCGTCTTCTGTAACTTCTTCGAAGCTGGCATGTGGGCGTCGAGGGGGATTTGGGTATTTCCTCTTGCTACCTGTCTTATGGTGTGCAACAGTGGCCTTGGAAAGACTGTACTGCTTGGTCCAGAGGGCTGTTCAGGTAGTCCAGTGGAATGGGCTGGAAGCCTTGTCTGACGACCATTTGGAGTTAACAGCTTTTAGTCTGTTAGAGACAAAACAAATAAGGGCATTAAAAACACACGGTGTAAGGAGAAGCATCTATAGTTTCAGTACAGGAGTGGAGGGGACCACTTCCCCCTGGACTATTGGATAGACTTTTAAGGCCTGGCAGGGTGTGTGAGGCCCAGACCTATCCATGGGGTGCTGTTAAGAAAATTGTAAGAGATGCAAATCTCCTTTAAGGGAGGCACCCTGTTGACTCGCATTACATGGCTGGACTAGGAGAGTTAAATAGGAGGCTGATAGAAATAGGCAACTTACGTTTTACTGACCCTAAGCCATCCCCAGTAGCAGTGGCTGGAATTGGAAGCTGGGCAGAGGCTGGGCAGAGCCAAAGGCTTTTTAGCTCGGGGCCACAGGGTCTGTAGTTCTGAACCAGGAGTCCTTCGACACCCAGGGCAGTTCCGTGTCCAGTGGCTGTGCTCTTGGCAGGGCTGACAGAAGGCATTTGCTGTCACGACAGCTGCTTGCCCAACGCCCTGGCTCCTTATATCAGCAACAGGTGCACAGGTTTGGGGTGCACTGGCTTTGCTGGGTCTCCTTGACGGCAGATCACCGTGTAAAGCAGCCATTGATTGGCCTGTTGCCCATCCCTACATTGCTCCTGCTGCTAGCTTGCTCCTCATTCCCCTGGTCTCTAATAAAGTGGACCCTGGAGGCAGCCTCTATGATGCAAGTCAAGGGGGTGCCCAACCCAACCCTGATTTTTGGAGATTTTTTTAATATCAGGGTGAGCTAGAAAAATTATGGTCATGGGCAAATTCTGACACTTAGTATTTTCCTGCGAGTTAAGACCGTGCCCATGAGGAGAACTATGACCCTTTAGGTAAGATCAACTGTGGTGACCTGTTTGTATACTTTGAGGTCGTCAGTGTAACTTTTCACACCGAAAAATTGATCTAGTTGTCACATTATTTTACAGTTTAACCCCTTTTTTTTTTTTTTTTTTTTTTTGTTATGTTGTTTGGGGCCCTATACTGTGGCCAGGCATTATTACAGAAAAGGTCAGTCATCCCTTATATAAGGTCTGGGGATCAAACCGTACATCACAGTGGAGAGTCCTGCAGAACAGCAGTAACTTCCCTTCTGGAAGAGAAAAGAGGAGAAGTGAGGCAGCAAGTTGGGTCTCTAGCCTGACTTTTTGGGCTTTTAGATTTAACTGGCAGTTTAACCAGTGTTTACTGTGTAGCCTGACTTAGAGGAGAAATTGTGGCAGAGGTCTCTGCCATCCTTTGGCTTCCGGGTATTTACCGTGTAGCCTGTGGACACTAGCGCTTTCTTGGGTTTCTGGAACCCAGTTTTTTAGCATCTGCCGCATAACCATAACTTAACAGAGACAGTAGAGTACACAATGGATTAACATGAATTTTATGTCTCTTGTTGTCGAATAAACCAGAAATAAATAAAAAAAAAACCTTGTATATAAGAGTTTATATAATTTAGAATTATTTAACAGAGTCAAAAAGAGCTTATAGGACCTAACTCTAGAAATGGCAGAGTAATCGATTAAGCAGACACTGTTAACATAGATGTTACAGTTTTTGCAGAAACAGATTCCAAGATTTATGATTTAGACCATTTTTAGATATTTACTAACATTAATACACAATTTTTTTTTAAAACCCCATTGTTATAACAGAAGATCAGACTTCAACTTTAGGTCAGTGTAATTTTGGCATTAGCACTCAACTCTGTAAACAATATTTTAAAATCGTAAACATTTTAAAACTTTTTATGACTTGTTTACACCTTTTGAAACTTTATACCCATAGTTACTTTTACATAGCCTTGAATTGTCATGTATGGACAACCTATGAGAATACATGTTAACAAACTCAAACAGTTTTTTTTTTTATTGAATTTGAGATGTTAAAAGTATATATATTTTCCCAAGTTTTACTTAGCACTGATGCCTAGATGACTTAAGACACTGAGTTATTAATGAATACCACACAATTATCTGAAATAAAAGTTAAAATTACATTTTTATGTTTTTAAGTAACATGAGGATAACACCTCCTGGACAGCAAACACTAGTACATGTTTACAACTTTGAAAAGATCTTCCTCATTAAGAGAAACAAGTTTAAAGCATATCAAAGACATGTAAAACTGAGCAAGCAAGCCACTGAGCAAACCGAAGGGTGTTTGCATTACCTCAATTTTCTGAACCAATCTGCATTGGCTTACTTTAGTTAATAACATAAAGGCTTGTATACACAGAATTTACTCTTATTTTTATAAGACCACTTTAGCTGGAAAGCAAAAACATAAATACAGTATAGGTCTGACACCATTTATAACATTTTAATATATTTTATATAATTAAAATTGACCCAAGCAGCTGTTACTTTAACAAATTTAGAGTCTCATTCTTTGAGAGTTCCAGGGATCCGACTGGAAGCCCAAAGTTGGAAGACTCGGTTTAGAATTTAAGCTGTCAGAGAGTCAAACCATTTAGCCAAAATTAGTACATTTCTGATCAGTTGGGTAATTACTTAGACATTAAAAACAGATAAACAATGTAAACAAACTTTGCGCTGTAGTTTTTCCAATCAAGACTCATAATGGCAATAGAAAAACGTGAAACCTTCAAGACAGGTGAACGCTCTCAGATGAGTCAGGGACAGCAACACAGAAAAGAGCTGATTATCAGCATATGAACCCATTGTTTAGGTTTTTATTAGCTGCAAAGAGAAAAACCCATCAGTTTGGAAAGGGTTAATGGCTTAAGGTTCTGGCTCCCTTAGGTAAGGTCAGCAGTGGTATTGAATTGGAAATTCCTCCAGGAGAGGAAAAAGAAGCAGCCCTGGGGTGGGGGCTCTGCCTAGAGATATTTGGAGTGCAGAGAAAGGCTGTGTTCCCCCATTTACAGGGAAGACTGCACACACCGGGGCCTGGCAGGACTAATCGTGGGGTTGGGTAGGTGCGCCGTTTTACTAAGAGTGTTGGGAACCTCCTATAATTTAACCAAAGCCAGATCAATTAGGACTACTGCAGACACTCAGTCAATTATAACAGATAGTTAACTTGAGCTCTTTTCCAGATTTAGTCCTCAGGCAATTAAAGCTTAGCAACAGTAATAGTTCACAAAAATTTTTTAAGACGCACCAGAGCTACCATTAAGCTGCAAAGACGGAAAACTTTTTACCCGGTTGGAAAGGGTTAACAGGTAACAGGTAACAGCTTTTCCCTGGGTGGAGAGACCTGTGGAATTTCCCTCTCCCTTTCTCCTGGCCAGTGGTATAGGAATGGAGATGAGGAGAGCAAAAGAGTGGGGGAGGGAGCCCCGGGAGGAGGAGGAAGGCAGAAAGCAATGAAGCTCCTCATGTCTGGGGGCTGAGTGGGGTTTGAAATCTCCTATCACTCAAGGTTACCCACTACCTAGTTGTCTGAGTTTACCTGGAGGGCCAATATTAGCCTCGACCGAAGCTAAGCCCTGCTCGCGTAGCAGTAGGCAGCGTGACCAGGCGTCCCTCCGAGAGAGAGACCTGGTCCTCGGGTCGCAGTCCGGCCGCCGGGAAGCCAAAGCGAGCTCAGGGGGTCTCCAGGCTCTCAGCCAACTGCCCTTCCTAATTTCCCTCCCATTCCTTACAATCCCTCTGGAGTTTCGGCCGTAGCTAAGCTGTGGCCGGGGGGACTCCGCGTTCTCGGAGAGCTGTGGGGTGCCGGACACTCAACGGTCACTTCCACAGATCCGGTCCCGCTTGAGGGAAGGAATACTGACCTCCCATGTTTTCTCAAAATCCCGGTCTGGGTGCCCTTGACGGCCAGGCAGGAGAACGGCCTCTTTCACTTGGCGAATGAGTGGTAAATGGAGAGCCCTCCGGGGGGCCATTCAGAGGCACAGAAAGACTGCCACTTTACCTTCTTGACTGACAAAGAAAGGTTATGTGCCCGGTCGCTTACCTCCGACCAATGATTCAAAGTTAGAGACAAAGGTGTAGACACAGTCTGGCCCATGTTAGCAGACATCACAATGTACACGAACAGACAAACAGTGTAGAGAATCAGCACACAACAACCACACAAAGTGTCCGTAGAGGAACTGAGATAAACTACTGGTCGCGACGATGCTAGCAATACAAACACAGACTCTGGAACCGCCTCAGAGCCCTGTGAGGATGCCGGTAATACAAATGCAAGCTCCGGAACCACTTCAGAACCTACAAATGCAGACTCCAGAACCACTTCAGAGTCACCCGACAATGCTGGCAATACAAATGCAGATTCCAAATCTACCAATACGGGAGCCATCACAGCGCCCCATACAATGCTAAATGACAAGAGAATACAATCAACAAACAACAAGACAACCAACAAAGCACCTTACAACTACAAAAGACTAATAATAAGAAGGCCTTACTGGCCACCCCGTCTGTGCTGGGAATGCAGACTCCACGCCTGCCCCTTCGGAAGTATCTGGGCGTCCCCAGCCTTCCTTTGTCCTCCTGAGGCGTCCCTCAGGGCCGTAGCCTGTGGCCCCCGGGCACGTCTGCCGGCCACAGCCAGGAAGGGCTCACGCCCTGTCCCAGCAGCTACTACACCAGCACAGTTCCCAAAACCCTAGAGCGCTCACAAACTACCAAAATCCAGAATGAAGAGACACAAACCACAAATAAGCCGGCCGACAACACAAATAGGCGCCTGCACTTACCCCGAGAGATATCCGTTGGAGACGTCTGCAGGCAGCAGTCAGATCTCGCTGGGGCCTCCAAATGTTAGAATCGACTGCCCAAAAAACGTCACCAAGAGACATCTCTTATGCAAACAGCAAGGGGAAGCTTTATTGATTATCCAGCATGCTGGGGCTGTCTGACCATACATGAACAGAGCAGCCCCGAATAACCAAAGGTTAGGGTTTATAAAGGCAAAAACCGCAAAACCGGGAAGGGGGGAATACATGATTGCTATGCACGGTTGCTATACACAGTTGCTAAAATCAAAAGAGAGTATATGGTTACTGGGGTCAACATAACCTAAAACCTAAGTGAAATTAATATTTATCATAATCTTGACAATACCAGTTACAATATTACAATCAGCAATTAGGACTTGACATTAATGTAAGACACAGACAAATCACATCTTCATTATTAGCCCAGGTAACCCAGGTGCAACCTTTCTACTTTTAAGCTTGAGCAATCATGCTAGGGGGTTTTTGTGTGTTGCCAAGGGTGATGTAGTGCACTGCTATTGTCCGACTATTTGAGATCATAGTTTCAGACCAGAGTCTCACGGTGGGGGGGTGCTTTCCCAGAATGCAGTCTCAAGTGCTCCAAAATGGAGTCCCTACTGCCAAGGTGCTACTCTGTCTTATTTTTTTACAGCTGTACCAGCAAGGTTTAAACCTGTAAGCTTAAGCTTAACTTTTTACACCCGCACATATACAATTTTAACTCTTCAGGGCGATCTGGTTCCGTCGGATGTGTGCACGAAGCCGTGGCTCATGTCCAGCCGCCCGCCAGGCTTGCAGCAGAGCCTGGGCCCGGGATCCCGGGCCGCCTCCATCTGGAGCCCTGGGCGCAGAGTCGCCGCCACCTCAACGGCCCCAACGGCCGCCCTCCCGCCGGTGGAGGCCCGAGCCAGCCCGCGCTCAGCTTCCGGCCGGGTTTCCTTTGCTTTTTATAAACATCACAATTTGAATTAACATATCTCAGTCCATTGCTGTGGATAGAAGTTAAACCATGTGTTGTAAAAAATAGGGTGTGGAGGGAGAGTTTCTGGGTGATGTTCCATCTCTGTCTGGCTTCTTGGTGATTTGGACCTGGGTCAGTGATAAATTCATGCTTCTCTCTGGTCTGCTTTGCTTTCTAGGAGTCCAACTATTCTAGCTATTTGTTCCTCCAGGTTATTGCTTTGCAGGTTCCTTTGAATGCCTGTTATAATTCAGGCCTATTTTTGGTTAGGAACGGCAGCAGTGGAGATGAATGTATGTGTTACTGTTGTTTCACTAAGCAGCCTGGAGTAGAGCCGATGGGTTTACTTGACAGTGTGAACTTCCCTTCATGTTCCTGGAAGCAGCCTCGACCCCTGCATGCAGGCAACAAGGTAGCAGGACAGTGGCACAGCAAACAATGCCATGGAAATTTACTGTTGCGGGGAGCTAGGCCATGCTGCATTGGCTTCTGCATTGGCAGTGCTTAGCCTCGCCAGCAGGGCCATCTGCTGGGGCTGCCTCCTTCATATGGTCAGCCCTTCTTTCTTAGTGACCATGGCTCCTGTGACAGCAAAGCTACAGGTTTCGATGGTGGAAACCGTGGAGGAGTCAACAGTGTGGAGCAGCTTGAGTAGATTTCTTTGGTGCTTGAATGATCCTGGCCCACCCGTACAGCTTCTGTGTCTAACATCACTGCCTTCTGCTGCATGGTGGCTCTGCTCTGTCGTGTGTCAGAGACCTTTGGGTGGCATTTTCATTTATAGAGCATGAGCCTAGAAATGTCACTTCCCCAGTGGTTTTAAGTATTAGTTCTTTGGCCTCAGTTTCTGGAAACTCTTCTGTCATAATGTCATGGCCCAGCACAGAGATGGTGTTTTTCTGGCACTTGCTGTGTTGAGACGGCTGTGTGGCCTTCCTGCTTTATTCCATAAGTGAATGAAATCCTGTTTCAAAGATCAGAAACATGATTTGTTCATTTCTGAGTCACGGACAGCAGGTTACCTCACTGGCAAGGCATGCATAAATGGTTATCCCATGATACCTGGTAAAAGCCACTTGGTTCTTCTTCCTTTAGTTCTGAAAAACTAGAGCTTGTAGAATGTTTTTGTAGGCTACAAGCTGACCATTATTGAAGGTGCTGTGAGCATGTGGTAACCCTGTATTCCTAGTCTTGGTTAGCATGTGAATGGTTGTGTTTAATGTATGAAAAAATATATAGATATATATTTCTAAACCTCCAAGAAATAAATAAAGGAAACAAATTGCTTTCAAATGCTTGTGATTATTTAAATGTTTGGTAAGTAAAATAGTAGTATCATACGCTTAATAATAGTAGCTCTGTCTCCTCATACATACATGTTATAAAAAGTTACTAGGAAATTACTGAAAACAATGGCTAGCTTTCTTTAATATTATTTCTCTCTAGAGTAGAGTCTAGATCCTTTCTAAGCCAGATAAAGTACTGAAACAGTAATTACTGAACATAAGTTTATGTATTCTATTTGACATCTTGCTTCTGTATGATAAGGAGAAGCAAAATATCTTGGAGTATCTTACTGAATATGAAAAAGATAAGCTGGCGCTGCGGCTCACTAGGCTAATCCTCTGCCTTGTGGCGCTGGCACACCGGATTCTGTCCCAGTTGCCCTTCTTCCAGGCCAGCTCTCTGCTGTGGCCAGGGAGTGCAGTGGAGGATGGCCCAAGTGCTTGGGCCCTGCACCCCATGGGAGACCAGGATAAGTACCTGGCTCCTGCCATCAGATTAGCCAGGTGCGCCGGCCACAGCGCGCTGGCCGCAGCGGCCACGGCGGCCATTGGAGGGTGAGCCAACGGCAAAAGGAAGACCTTTCTCTCTGTCTCCCTCTCTTACTGTCCACTCTTCCTGTCAAAAAAAAAAAAAAGATATCACATGAGGGTCCTTATTCCTCTAGAAATTACAGATTCACAAATGTATTAGTCTGCTATCAAATGCTGCTCCATGACTGCACTATAGAGTGAATGTTCATGGCTTCCTCAAATATATCTGTTGGTATATTTAGCCTGTTGTGATAGTCTTCAATACTGGGGTTCTTGGTAAGTGATATGGTCACTCTTACAACAGAACCCTATGTGTTTTTTTTTTTGTTTTTTGATGATTTTTTTTTTGACAGGCAGAGTTAGACAGTGAGAGAGAGAGACAGAGAGACAGAGAGACAGAGAAAAAGGTCTTCCTTCCATTGGTTCACTCCCCAAATGGCCACTACACCTATCTGAAGCCAGGAGCCAGGTGCTTCGTCCTGGTCTCCCATGCGGGTGCAGGGCCCAAGCACTTGGGCCATCTTCCACTGCCTTCCCGGGCCACAGCAGAGAGCTGGCCTGGAAGAGGAGCAACTGGGACAGAATCCAATGCCCCCTCTGGTACTAGAACCCCGGGGTGCCAGCACTGCAGGCGGAGGATTAGCCAAACGAGCCACAGTGCCAGCCTAGAACCCTATGTCTTAAACATTACTTGGCTGTTTCTTCTCTGAACAGCCCTCAGCAATTTTGACAAATTATTTCAACCATAATTGTTTCCATATTTGTCAGCATGTCTTAGGAAAATAATCTATTTGAAATCACAATTAAGAATTACAGAATCAAATTGTTGCAGGAGTTTGAGTCAGTTTTTTATTTCAGGTTGGATAATGAGTGTGAGAAAAAGGAGAAGTAAAGTTTCACTGAGGAGGGGATCCAAGGGAGTGTTCCAGTAAGGTTGTGGACAACACAGCTTATTTAGCAATTGCCTGTTGATTGATCAGTCGCCTATGTTGGGGCCTGCTTTGTTGTTTTGTTTCATGTTTGCATATGTTTTCTTCAGGGGTCTGGTTTCTGGTGAATTGAGAAATGGCTTCCTTACATACATTTCAGGAAGTGGTCATTGTCTCTGACCAGGTTATCTCTCTATTGAGGTCTGATCTGGCTTCCAATACCTAGAACATTCTATACATCAAGAAAGTGGTCCTGGTCTCTGATGAGCTGAGAATGCCATCTTTCTGAGTAGAAAGAGTTGAAAGACGTTACCTCACTGATCACTATAGAAATGCCATAGTTGGAAACTGTTGCTGACAGGTTGAAAATGTGGTGGTCTGGCCGGTGCCGTGGCTCACTAGGCTAATCCTTCACCTTGCGGCACCGGCACACCGGGTTCTAGTCCCAGTTGGGGCGCCGAATTCTGTCCCAGTTGCCCCTCTTCCAGGCCAGCTCTCCGCTGTGGCCCGGGAGTGCAGTGGAGGATGGCCCAAGTCCTTGGGCCCTGCACCCCATGGGAGACCAAGATAAGCACCTGGCTCCTGCCTTCGGATCAGCACAGCGTGCCGGCCGCAGTGGCCATTGGAGGGTGAACCAACAGCAAAAGGAAGACCTTTCTCTCTGTCTCTCTCTCTCTCACTGTCCACTCTGTCAAAAAAAAAAAAAAGAAAAAGAAAGAAAAGAAAAAAGAAAATGTGGTGGTCTGCTCCGACACCAGAACCTGGTATCTTGTAGTTATTTAAGAAAAAAGGACACTTCTATATCCCAGAACCCGTAATTTTCCTATCTTTCTGCTGGTATTTCACTTACTGCATTCTCACAAGATAGTTACTCAAGGAGCACCCCCCTGCTACCCTTACAATGCTATAGTTGATCTGCTGACTGATGTGAGATGAGAAGGCCATAGATATCCAACTGCAGCACCAGCAACAATAAGCACAAAGAAACACATAGGAACATCTGACTACAGAATTGCCCACTTTTGGCAACTGATGTTTATCTTCAGTTATTGAAACTGGAATTAGAGAAGTATTTAACTTCATAATAGTAAATGAGAAATGGGCATATCTTTCCCATTCCTAAGATTCTTTTTTCAGTTGCTGACTGAGTGTGGTGGGTGCAGCTGACCAATTCTACAATAGCTTCTCTGTGCTGAGAACTACAGGTTGCACTGGGAGGCCAAGATGTAGCCCCTCTCCTACCAACACCTCTTTTTCTGTTCTATCCTCCATGGTAGGAAGGTTTGTTTGCTTCTACAACACAAAACTCAGAGATCACAACCAGTTAAATTTGTGTTTTAACTCTGGTATACTACACATAAAACATGAATGCCATGGCATTGTTCTTAACCATCATTTTTGTACTATGTCTATGATGATTAATAATTATTCTGTAAAGAATTTCGATGGCGTTCATGTTTGCAGGGAATTTCTCCCTATATTCATTATCTGGTTTTTTGGAGTTCCTTCTCCATAGACTTCTTTTATAATTCTGTTTCTGTGAATTCGTTGGTAACAGTCTATGTTTCATTTCTGAGTTAAGATTCTGAGTCTCTCCTTTGTAATCTAAGTGTTTGTAATATGTGTTCATTTGTCAAAGAATCAAGTTTGATTCTGGTGATTTTTAAAAAGATGTACTTATTTAAAGGCAAAGATGGATGGGGGGTAGGGAGGGAAAGAGAGAGATATCTTTGACTTTCTGATTTAATCATCAAATCAGCACAGTAGCCTGGGAATAATCAGGCCAAAGCCAAGAGTACAGAACTCAATCAGGGTCTTCAAAATGGTGGCAAAACCCCAGGTATTTGAACGAATATCTTCTGCTTCCTATTTGCACAGCAGTGAGCTGGATGGGGAGCAAAGCAATGTGATTGTTTACTTCCCACATACTCAATACAGTGAGGTCCAGGTTTGCCTAAAGCCAGAAGCTTGAAACTCTATAGCTATATCCCACATTGGTGGCCAGGACCCAGGTTCCTGTGCCATCACATGCTTCTCTCTGTGATCACATTAGCAGAACAGGTACCAGTAGCCATAACTGTGACTAGAAACCAAGTATATGCATATGGCACTTAGGCATCCTAACTGGTTGGTATCTTAACCAATAGGCCAAATGCCTATTCCATATTGTATGTTCTTTTTAAAAACATTTTATTTATTGTATTTGAGAGGCAGAGTTACAGACAGTGAGAAGGAGAATCAGGAAAGAAAGGTCTTCCCTCCATTGGTTCACTCCCCAAATGGCTGCAATGGCCAGAGCTGCGCCAATCTGAAGCCAGGAGCCAGGAGCTTCCTCCAGGTCTCCCACATGGGTGCAGGGGCCCAAGGACTTGGGCCATCTTCCAGTGCTTTCCCAGGCCTGAGAAAGGAGCAGTGGGCCTCAGTGAGATGCATGCGCCTAACCTCCTGTGAGCACACTTGTCATTAGACAAACATCCTGTCATCCGGTGCTTCCAAACATGAGTATTTCCTTCTCCCTGCTTGCCTTCTTCTGGCTTTGATCCATTACCTTCCTGCCCTTGAGTTCTCATTTTTGTTCTCCTAAAACAATGTCCTGGTCCCCTTTACCTCATTCCACCTCTGACTATGTAGACATGTCTCAGCACTCCAGACTTAATGGATTAGAATTCACTTGCTTATCAAGCATTTAACACAATCATAACTAGGGTGCTGTGTTGTGGAGCAGCAGTCTGAGCAGCTGCTTGCAAAGTCAGCACCCATAAGGTCATGAATGTTAGTACCTGTAACCCCACTTCCTATCTAGCTCCCTTGGATAATGCCTGGCAAGAAAGCAGAAAATTCTCCCATTCCTTGGGTGCATGCCTCCCATGTAGGAGACCCAGATGGAGCTCCATGTCCTGGCTGCGGCTCGGCCCAACCACTGCTGCGGTGGCCATTTGGACAATGAACCAGGGGATAGAAGATATCTGTCTGTCTTTCAAGCTCTCTCCCTGTCTTCTTTCCCTGTTACTTTGCTTTTCAATGCTAACAAAAAAATGTACATCTCTAAAGTTACTCACCACTAGTCTAAGCTCATGCAAAAGAGGAGCCCTGTTTTATTAACCACAGCATCTGTAGTTCCAGGGACATCTCTGTCCTTTCAAAAACATGTACAAATGAGAGACTTCTTTAAATATTTATTTACTTGAAAAAGTTACACAGAGAGAAGAGAGGTAGAGAGAGAGAGCGAGCTCTTACATCTGCTGGTCCACTCTCTAGTTGGCTGCAATGGCTGGAGCTGGGCCAATCTGGAGCCAGGAGTCAGGAGCTTCTTCCAGGTCTCCCATGTGGGTGCAGGGGCCCAAGGACTTGGGCCATCTTCTACTGCTTTCAGGCCATAGCAGAGAGCTGGATCAGAAGAGGAGCAGCTAGGGCTCAAACCAGTGCCCCTATGGGATACTGGCACTGCAGGGTTTGCCTTTACTTACTATGCCACAGCACTGGCCCCAAGACACATTGTTTGTAAACTTGGGTCATTGTCTGTCCCAGACTGCAGAAAATGTAGCAATAAGGACTGTGTCATACACATACCTGATAGGATGCATTCAGCCTCCCAGCCTGCATTTGTGGTCTGCCTTGTTATGCTGTCCTTAGTATGCACCATCTGATAATCCCGTCAGATTCTCAAGTCCGTGTATTGAGTTTACAGAGTCTAGATTGTGCCTACTATTTCTGAGCCTCTTTCTGGAAGGGGTGGTATGAACTGGAATATGCACAAGGAAATAAAATTATAGCTTGTTCTTACACCTTCGTACTCTGAGGCCTATATTTTGTTTTTTACTATCTTCCCTCTTCAGTCTCTGGAGAAGCTCAATGCAGGGGACAGAGAACTGCTTCCTGACTCTGAATAGGAGGCAGATTTGAACTTGAGCATGGCCTAATCAAGTGAGCAATGTGAAACCTTCTCAAACTGAAAAGGAAAACAAGGCATCTGCTACAGGCATCCTCACAAAATGTATATAAACTACACTTGTTACTTTTGCATGTTGATTCATGTATATGTGTTCATTTAAATGGTGTAGCAGGTAGCCCACATTCTCATATTTCCCTCCAGTCTCTCCTCACCTGAGGAAGAGGCCAACGGTGGGGATCATGAGAGCAGTTGTGTCCAGCAAGCCATTATCACTGACCCAATATTGCACCCCACTTCTCATGTGCAGGGAAATTGGGAAACTTGTCTTTCTTATTCCCTGGAGGTCTGTCCAGCTTGAAGTCACCTCCTTGTAAAATCTCAGAATGAGCTGTGGAGGGCATGCCAAGGCAGCAACACAGATCTGTCTCCCAGAGAGTCTACTTATGGTGGATGGGCCTGAGAAGCTTCTGTTTGCATGGTTTGGGATAGTACCAAGGAGATCTGTGGATGGAGACATTTTAGCAGGGGCCTCATGCTGTCTCTGGTTGACTTGAGCAGAGGGAAGTAAAGGTTGGGGATAGAAGCAGAAGGTGTAGAATATTGCATGACATGTTTAAGCCATTCTGAATTGTGGAGAGCCATCCTCCAAGATTCCGGGCCCACAGGCACCTCATCTCTCTCTTGCTTCAGTCTCCTCATGGCTCTGGGATGGACAGGAGAAAAACAACTCACTTTGCTCTTAGCAGATTACCCTCTTCATGAACTAGCTATGTACTGCAAAAGGAGAGGGGGATGAAGAAAATGGATTAAAATATTTTGACACAAAAGGATCCATAGTATCACATCATGATACCAAGAACAACATCTCACATTGTCTGCTTCCACTGATTATTTTTTAAAGATTTATTAATTTAAAAGGGACCATGACAGAGACAAAGGAACACACACACACACACGGGGGGTGGGTATAAAGGGAGGGACAGGGAGGCGGGGAGGGGGAGAGAGAGTAAGGGAGGAAATGAGGGAAGTCTTCAACCCACAGGTTCAACCAGCGCTGGACAGGTAGAATCCAGAAATCAGGAATTCCATGGGGATCTCCCAGGTGGGAGCCAGGGACTCAAGTCCTTGAACCATGGTCTGCTGCCTCCCAGGGATGTTAACATGGAGTTGGCTTGGAAAGAGCATCTGGGACTTGGTCTGCCATTCTGATGTCAGGTGAGCAGCAGAAGCCTAACTTGCTATGCCACAACACCCACTCTGATTTTTCTTTGTAAAGCTTTATTTGAAAGAGATTGATTGATTGATTCAGAGACAAAGAGAAGATCTTCCATCTGTTGGTGCCTTCCCCAAATGACTGCAGTGATTGGGGCTAGGCCTATCTGATGACAGGAGATTCTTTTTTTAATTTTAATTTTTATTATTTTTTGACAGGCAGAGTGGACAGTGAGAGACAGAGAGAAAGGCCTTCCTTTTTGCCATTGGTTCACCCTCCAATGGCCGCCGTGGCCAGTGCGCTGCGGCTGGCACATCGTGCTGATTTGAAGCCAGGAGCCAGGTGCTTCTCTTGGTCTCCCATGTGGGTGCAGGGCCCAAGCACTTGGGCCATCCTGACAGGAGATTCTTGTGTGTCTCCCACAAGGGTGCAAGGACCTAAATACTTGAGCATTCTCTGGCTTGCCCAGGTGCATTGTGGAGCTGGATTGGAAGTGGAGCAGCTGGAACTTGAAATGCCAAGTGGCAACATTATGCTACAGCACCAATCCCATCAATGATTTCTTTTTTTCCCAAAGACTTTCATTTAGGGAATACAAACTTCATGCATTTCATAAGTACAGCTTTAAGAATATAGTGATTGTTCCCACCATACCCACCCTCCCACCCACTCTCTCATCCCACCTCCTGCTCCCTGACCCATTCCCAGTCCCATTTTCCACTAAGGTCCATTTTCAATTAACTTTATACACAGAAGACCAGCTCTTTACTAAGTTAAGAGTTCCACAATTTGCACCAAAAAACTGTTCCTCAACAGTTGAGACAAGGACTGTTCAAAGTCCTTTCATCTTGAAGTTAATTTCACTTCATTTTTTTAGAAACTTGATTAACTTTAAAGAAGCACTGAAGAATGATACATCTTTTTGTGAGCACCTAGACATAATTATAATACAAATCTTAGAGGTACTGCATGAGAAGTTAGTGCACAGCGACTCCTTTGTTAATTTAACAGTTGTAACTCTTATGTGTAATGTCAATGACCACCCGAGGCTCTTGACATGAGCTTCCTAGGCTATGGAAGCTTTTTGAATCCACAAACTCCATCAGTATTTAGACAAGGCCATAAGTAAAATGGAAGTCCTCTCTTGCCTTCAGAGAAAAGTACCTCCTTCTTTGACGACTACTTCTTTCCACTGAGGTCTCGCCCACAAAGGTCCTTCTTGTCAGATATTTTTTGCACAGTGTCTGGCTTTCCATGCCTGAAATGCTCTCATGGACTTTTCAGACAGACCAGGAAGACTTAAAGGGCTGATTCTGAGGTCAGAGTGCTACTTAAAGGGATTGTCTATCATAATCTACTCAGATTCTGAGTCTGCTGTGTGAACTGCTAATCATGTTGGAACATCCATTCCTTTTTAATTCTATTACCAGACCCTTAATCCTATCCATATGATCAACTTAACACTGAAGATGATATATTTACCAACAGTTTAATGGTATTTGAGGTCCCATGGCAAGTATTTAAACTGTAACTAAGTCCATAGGAAAGTATGCAGAACTATACAGGTTTAGAGTTAGAAACTCCACATGCTTCATAATTACAACTTTAGAAACATGGTGATTCTTCCCACTGTGCCCGCCCTCATGCCCATACTCCCACCCCTCTTCCTCCTCCTCTTATTCCTACTCTTTTTACTGAGATCTATTTTCAATTGACTATATACACATATGTTAACTCTGTTAAGAGTTTGACAAATAGTATTTAAAAAAAAAAAAAAAAAACTCTGTTCCTCAACAATCAAGACAAAGACTGTTAGTCATTGCGTCTCTTCCACAGATTTCTTTTTAGGTGTTCTATTAGTTATCACAGATCAGGGAGAACATATGGAGTTATCCCTTTGGAACTGGCTTATTGCAGTAAGTATGATGTTTTCCACATTCATTCATTTTATTGCAAATGATCAGATTTCATTTTTATAACCACTGTGTAGTATTCCATGGTGTACATATCCCATAAATTCTTTATCCAGTCTTCAGTTGATGGGCATTTGAGTTGCTTCCATGACTTAGCTAGTGTAAACTGAGCTGCAATAAATATGGGGGCAGGAGGGTGCAGATAACTCTTTCATGTGCTGATTTCATTTCCCATGGGTAAATCCCCAGGAACGGATGGCTGGGACATATGGTACATCTATATTCAGATTTCTGAGCTATCTCCATACTGTCCTCCACAGTGGTTTTATCAGTTTACATTCTCACCAACAGTAGGTTAGGGTACCTTTATCCTCACATCCTTCCCAGCATTTGTTGATTTCTGTATGGAAGCCATTCTTACTGGGGTGAGGTGAAACCTCATTGTGGTTTTGATTTGCATTTCTCTGGTGGCTAGTGATCCTGAGCCTTTTTTTCTGTGTCTGTTGGCCATTTGGATTTCCTCTTTTGAAAAATGCCTAGGTCCTTTGCCCATTTCTTCATTAGGTTGTTTGCTCTGTTGTGGAGCTTCTTGATCTTTCTATATATTCTGGTTATTAAACCTTTATAGATTGTATAGTTTGCAAATAATTTCTCCCATGCAGTCATTTGCCTCTACAAATAGCTGAATGTTTCTTTTGCACTGCACAACTTCTCAATTTAATATAATCTAATTTGTTAATTTAGCTATGATTGTTTGTGCCTCTGGGGTCTTTTCCAAGAATTGTTTGCCTGTTCCAAAGTGTTATAGGATTTCCCCAATGTTCTCTAATAATTTGATGGTATCGGGTCACAGATTTAAGTCCTTAATCTATGATGAGTGCATGGTTAAGATGTAAAGTAGGGGTCCTGCTTCATACTTCTGAATATGGAAATCCAATTTTCCTAACACCATTTGTTGGAGAGATTGTCCTTGCTCCAGGGATTGGTTTTAGATCCTGGGTCAAATATAAGTTGGTTGTAGATGCTTGAAATGAATTCTGGCAATTCTCTGTTCCATTGGTCTATCCATCTGTTTTTGTACTAGAACCAGGCTATTTTGCTTACAACTGCCTTGTAGTATGTCTTGATCTGGTATTGTGATGCCGTCAGCTTTCTTTGTATAATATTGCTTTAGCTATTTGAGGTCTCCAGTGTTTCCATATGAAGTTCAGCATCATTTTTTATCCTTGGTATTTGATAGGAATTGCATTGAATCTGTAAATTGTCTTTGGAAGAATGGACATTTTGATGATTCTTCTAATCCATGAACATTGCAGATTTTTCCATTTTTGGTATCTTCTATTTCTTTAATAATTTGTAATTCTCATAGAGATCCTTGACATCCTTGGTTAAATTTATTCCAAGGTATGATTTTTTTGCAGCTATTATGAATGGAATTGATCTTAAAAGTTCTTTCTCAGCCATGGCTTTGTGTATTCAAAGGCTGTTGATTTTTCTGAATTGACTTTATATCCTGCTACTTTACCAAATTTTTCTATGAGGTCCAATAGTCTTTTAGTGGAGTCTTTTGGATTCTCTATATAGAATAATGTGTTGTGCAAATAGGATTAATTTGACTTCCTTCTTCCCATTTTGTATCCCTTTGACTTATTTTTCTTGCATAATGGCTCTGGCTAAAACTTCCATGAATGTTTTAAATAGAAATGTTGAGAGTGGGCATCCTTGTCTGGTTCCATATCTCAGTGGGAATGGTTCCAACTTTTCTCATTCAATAGGATGCTGGCTGTGGGTTTGCATAAATTGCCTTGATTGTATTGAGGAATGTTGATTCTTTACCCAATTTTCTTAGAGTATTCATCATGAAAGGGTGTTGTATTTTAACCAATGGCTTCTCTGCAGCTATTGAGATAATCACATGGTTTTTGTTATTCAGGTTGATAATGTGATGTTTGACATTGTTTGCTTTGTGAATGTTGACCTATTCCTGCATACCAGGGATAAATCCCACTTGGTCCAGCTGAGTGATCTTTCTGATGTGTTGTTGGATTCAATTGGCTAGAAGTTTTTTGAGGATTTTTGTGTCTATGTTCATCAGAGAAATTGGTCTGTAGTTCTTTTTCTGTTGCATCTTTTTCAGGTTTATGAATTAAGGTGATGCTCGCTTCACAAAATGAATTTGGGAGGATTCTCTCCCTTTAAATAGTTTTTGAATAGCTTGAGAAGGATTGGACCTTCATCAAATTCCTGTTAGAATTCAGCAGTAAAGCCATCCAGTCATGGGCTATTCTTTGTTGGAAGGGTCTTTATTACTGATTCAGTTTCTGTCTTGGTAATGATTTCTTAATGTTGTTTTACTGTGTGGCACTTTATGTGTCTCTACTTTTGTTTTTTTCTGCTAGTTTTTGTTGGATTTAGGTTCTTTTTTGCTTGTTCTTAACTATGTACATTGAATTGAGTTCAGATATTTGTTTTTATTGTAGTTGCTTATAGGTATAAATTTTCTTCTAGGCCCTGATTTCACAGGTGATTGTATTTTGTTCTCATTGCAATTAAAATTCTAAGTGTTTTGCAACCTCTTTTTGACATCTTTGTTAACCTACTGTGTGTATGTGTGTGTGTGTGCGCTTCCATACCTATGGCAAGCAAGATGTATTTAAGTCAGGATGCTCTTTCCACAGAGATCAGAAGGGGCCTTCAAGAGAGGAAAAAATTCTGGAAATGACAGACGGGGTCCTTTAAATACAATTGAGTTGAGGTACAGGATTTCAGGTAACAGATGGTAAGGGCCCAACTCAACAAAATCCTGGAAATGCAGTCCCCTATAGACTGCTCATGATAAAATACAAAAGCCGTCAGAAGTGTATGATAGTAAACTTATTTATATTCTCATGATAAAGCTAGAGACCCAGAAGCATGGAATTGGCACTTTTGTCTTGCTAACGGCAGCTTCTCAGCAGAATAATGCATCTTGTCCATGCTTAAAGGGACATCCTCTTTCCCCATTTCAGTGGGGAACTGACCTAACTGCCTGTTCTTTCAAATACCTCCTCACATTACCACCCCCCTCCAGAAGAATGGACCCTAACAGCAGTGTTAGGGATATGGGGACTGCTACCATACTGATGGCTTCATGCTAAAATGGGACATCCTTAAGGGACAGAAGGGCATCCTTCTGAGTGTTGATCTAAGGTCCCCACTAGAAAGCAGATTGCCTCAGGGGTGTCATCTGGAGCACTTCCTACTGTTTGATTCTGGTTGTTTAGTCCTGGGTAAAACAAAGCATGTAAGGGAATTACTATCTCTCCCCTACTTCATGTTGACGTTCTGAATTGCTCCCAATTGAGAATGTCAACATTTGTGAATTCCAGGAATCTACCTAGAAGCAACAAGGTCAAAGACTAAGTGTTAGAGGGCTGGCGCCGCGGCTCACTAGGCTAATCCTCCACCTAGCGGCGCCGGCACACCGGGTTCTAGTCCCGGTCTGGGCGCCGGATTCTGTCCCGGTTGCCCCTCTTCCAGGCCAGCTCTCTGCTGTGGCCAGGGAGTGCAGTGGAGGATGGCCCAAGTGCTTGGGCCCTGCACCCCATGGGAGACCAGGATAAGTACCTGGCTCCTGCCATCGGATCAGCACGGTGCGCCGGCCACAGTGCGCTGGCTGCGGCGGCCATTGGAGGGTGAACCAATGGCAAAAGAAGACCTTTCTCTCTGTCTCTCTCTCTCTCACTATCCACTCTGCCTGTTAAAAAAAAAAAAAAAGACGAAGTGTTAGAGCTGAAGACATACTCTGATGTGGGATGGGGGTGTGCTCATTGGCATCTTATGGAGATGGGCAGATTTGTTTCCCAAATCTTTTTTTTTTTTATCTCAATTTGGATGTCTTTGAGGTTTATTCTGCCATGGATTTCTTGTGCATCTTGGAGGTATAGGCTCAAGCTTTTCCTCAGATAGTGTTTATGTCATGTCATTATTGTTTCTGCTTTTTTTTTTTTTTTTTTGACAGGCAGAGTTAGAGACAGAGAGAAAGGTCTTCCTTCCATTGGTTCACCCCTCAAATGGCTGCTATGGCCAGTGCACTGCGCCGATTCGAAGCCAGGAGCCAGGTGCTTCCTCCTGGTCTCCCATGCAGGTGCAGGGCCCAAGCACTTGGGCCATCCTCCACTGCCATCCCAGGCCACAGCAGAGAGCTGGACTGGAAGAGGAGCAACCGGGACAGAATCTAGTGCCCCAACTGGGACTAGAACCGGGGTGCTGGCACCGCAGGTGGAGGATTAGCTTAGTGAGCTGTGGCACCGGCCTGTTTCTGCTTCTTAAAGTCTCCTTTTCTTATGCAGCTTATCTTGTACAAGTCATGGTATATTTGATACAGTTTCACTGTTTTTAAACTCTGTTCTTCATTATTTTTCCTCTGTTCCTTGCACTGGGACATCTCAATTATCTGGCATTCAGGCTCACTATTCTTCATCACATTCAAATCAACTTTTAAGCATTTATTGTGATTTTTTTTCATTCCAGCCATGTTTGCAGCTCTATAAATTGTTTGCTTCCTGTTTAAAATTTGCTTCTTTGAAGACATTCTCATTTTGTTCATGTGTGGTTTTCCCAATTTGCTCATTTGCTCTAGATCTTTATGATTTGATTTTTTTGCACAAAATAAAATTGACTTGTTTTTGTCCTTGTAGAATATTTCTATGTTTTCATTTTCTTCTTGCAAGAGAGACTTGCTTTCATGTTTCTTTGTATGGCACACAATTTCTTATCCAAGACATACAGCTCTTGTCATCTCTGCCCCAACCCCACCTCAGGTTCATTGTTCCCGTTTTTTGTGTGGCCTATGTGTTCATTTTCTTCTATCATCTCTTTTGGAATGTCTGTCTTATGTTTTCTGTGTCTACTGAAGTGTTCAGTTTCTGTTCCTAAAATTCTTTAAGTCAAAGGAAACTGAGGAAAAGAAAATCCTTTTCCAGTCCTGCAGATTGACTCCATGTTGCTCCACTCCACTCCACTCCACTCCACTCCAAGTGCTTTTCAGCAACTTGTCCTCTGTGCCACACTCAACACCTCCTGTGTGCATCCTGCACATCAGCCAGAGCTAAAATCTTGGGACACTTCTCTCATCTCCTGTGCACACAGCCCACCTCGCGGATGTGATGATGTCCATGATTACAAGGCATACACAAGAAGTTTAAATGTCCTGTTATCCCAAGTAGCTCCTGACCCGTCCCCTCACTTACCCCTCTTCAGAGTATCTGTGGCTCATCCCATCTGATCTCTGGTCCCTCGGCCTTCTGGGGCCAATGCTTGTGCCTTTATGGACTTTCTGCAAATGTTGCCTGAGAAGCTATCACATCCTTGGAAAGGCTTCAAGCTGGGCACACCAGAGGCAAGCAGCCTCCGTGCCACACCTCAGAGACCTTCTCACAGTCCAGTGGAGAAGCGTGGTCTTTGAGACTGATGTCAGCATTGCCCCTTCTGGTCTCGGAAGCTTGCATCAGGAGTTTGTATTGCTGCCATTAGCACTGCTGCTCACCTGAGAATGGAACATGGGGCAGGGATTTAAACTGCAGCAGCACTTTCTTAAAGCTGCAGCTTTCTGTGTGAACCCTTCCCCTGACTGCTGTAAGGTGGTAAATCCATCCCAGGTTCCGGAAACTTGATTCCTGTGGATTTTCTAGGTTTTGTTGCTGCTGGGGCACAATGGAGCACTAGATCTCCCTGCTTGGGAATTTTTAGTGATGTTACCATGAATGTACTTTTGATTACGAAACTGGGTCTAACACGTGTGGCTGAGGTCATTCAGATGAGTGCAATCTGATGTCTGCTTTCTCCTTAACCCCTAGAAATGCATCATTAGTAAAAGATGGGCGTTCCGCAATGAGAATGCCTGGCCAGGTGACCCAGAGGCTCTGTGGCTATTGGGCAAAACATTTTTGTTTAGAAAACAAACTATTTTGAGAAGATCAGCCTGTCAGATGAATTCAGGCCTTCCATTCCAAAAATTCTATCACTCTATTTCCAAAGTCTTCTCGGAATTTCCAAAGCATGTTAAACTGAATTGCATTTCTCCTCAGACACAAATTCATGTTGAAGCTCAACTTCCCAGGATTTCAAATGTAAAGATATTAGGCATTAGTAGAGCTGTTGAATTAAAATGAGATCATTCAGGTGGGCCATAATCCAGCTGGAGTGTTCATTGAAGAAGGGAATATTAGGACATACACAGAATCAGCAGGGAGCTTTGTGCACTGACGGCAAGCCAGGTGAGGACAGTGTGAGGAGGCAGCCATCTGCAAACCAGGAGAGAGGCCAGAAGACATGATAGTAGCCCTTAGTGTGCTCTCTGTAACCCTTCCTCCAGAACTGTAAGGAATAACCTCTTCTTTTACTTCATTATCTGTGGAATTCTGTGAGTTCCCTAGAAAATTCATAAGGGCATTTCCTCTATCAACATGTTTCCCATTTGGTCTAAAACATTCACAATGTGCCCCTCATCTCACTGTGATGATTTTGGTTCTTAAACTTTGATTTTGATTGAAAGGCAGAATCGCACAGAGATTTTCCGGTAGCCAGCTCACTCCCCAGGTGGCTCCAATAGCCCAGGCTGGCTCGGACTGAGGGACTGAAGCCCAGAGACAGGGGCTTCATTCAGGCCTCCCACGTGGATTTTATTCAGAAATCAAGATTCTAGCTGGGGTGAGGTGAAACTTCATTGTGGTTTTGATTTTCATTTCCCTCATGGCTAGTGATCCTGAGCATTTTTTTTTTTTTTTGACAGGCAGAGTGGACAGTGAGAGAGAGACAGAGTAAGGTCTTCCTTTGCTGTTGGTTCACCCTCCAATGGCCACCGCGGCCACGCGCTGCAGCCAGCACACCGCGCTGATCTGATGGCAAGAGCCAGGTACCTATCCTAGTCTCCCATGGGGTGCAGGGCCCAAGCACTTGGGCCATCCTCCACTGCACTCCCGGGCCACAGCAGAGAGCTGGCCTGGAAGAGGGGCAACCGGGACAGAATCCAGCGACCTGACCGGGACTAGAACCCGGTGTGCCGGCGCCGCAAGGCGGAGGATTAGCCTAGTGAGCCATGGCGCCGGCGATCCTTAGCATTTTTCCATGAGTCTGTCGGCCATTTGGATTTTGTCTTTTGAAAAAATATTTCAGTCCTTTGCCAATTTCTTAACTGGGTTGTTTTGTTGTGGAGTTTCTAGATCTCTTTATATGTCCTGGTTATTCCTCTAGTTTCGCAGGTGCACCATCCCCCACAAGTCTCCAAGCCTGGTTCTCTCTAGGCTTTCCCTGCAGCTTTATCGCCAGTGGCTTGGTCGGCTGTAGTCTGGTCTCGCCTCACTCTCCAATGCTGGTGCAGAACTCCCGGCTGTTGGGGTCCTGAGTTGTGGGCTTCTCCGCCCTCCACATAGGTCCACTGTGTCCCTCTAATTTGTGTAGAGATTTCTCTGCCATTTTCTCCCTAACTCTTCCCTGAGACTGCACTCCCTCCACTTTTTAAAAACTATCTCTGCTAGGGGTTGGCACTGTGGCTCACTTGGTTAATCCTCCACCTACAACGCCAGCATCCCATATGGGCACCGGTTTCTAGTCCCAGTTGCTCCTCTTCCAGTCCAGCTCTGCTCTGAATTCCCAAGTCATCCTTTGGTAAATATTGTCAGTTTTGGAGACAAACTACTGTTTAAGTGCCAGTGTGGAAGGGCATGTACTTAAAGGGAGTGAAAGAATAGGAGATTGGCTGGTGCCATAGCTCTCTAGGCATATCCTTTGCCTGTGGCACCAGTACTCTGGGTTCTAGTCTCGGTTGGGGCACCGGTTCTGTCCCAGTTGCTCCTCTTCCAGTCTAGCACTCTGCTGTGGCCCAGGGAAGGCAGTGGAGGATGGCCCAAGTGCTTGGGCCCTGCACCCGATTGAGAGACCAGGAGGAAGCATCTGGCTCCTGGCTTCCTGGCACAGCGTGCTGGCCATAGCAGCCATTTAGGGGGTGAACCAACGGTAAAGGAAGACCTTTCTCTCTGTCTCTCTCTCTCTCACTAACTCTGCCTGTCAAAAAAAAAAAAAATAGGAGGCACTCAGGAGAACGACTGTTACCCACAGGATGAGAAGGGTGAAGTGTAACGAGTCACGGTCAAGCTCAGACCTTGTCTGGTACTGAGAGGATCTCGGACACATCTCTGTTGGAGAGCTGAAGGATGCCATGTGCAACCTGGATGTGTGTCTGGAAAAAGATGAATTGTTCCAGTTGGGCATAACATAGGATGTCCTGAGTACTGCACACTGTGTGTCTGAGAAAGATGTGTATTCTGTGCTGCTGAGTGAAATGTGCTCAGCTCTCTATTAGGTCCATTTTGTCTAAACAGTAGTCCAAGTCCACTATCTTATTGCTTTATTGTCTTGAACATGGGTCCTGTGTTCAATGTGACATATGAGAACCCGCTATTACCAGTATATTACTGTCTTTCACCTCTGTCCTCTTGATATTTGCCTCATACTCAGGAATATGTACTTAGAATTTTCATATCCTGTTGATGAATTACATATTTATCATGGCTCAGTAACATTCTAAATAACTTTCTACTATTTTTTATTTAAAGTACAGTCATGATTTTCTATTTTGTTAAAGATAAAACCACCTGTGTCTGAACTTAGGACATATGAAGGTAGCTTTTTTTTCCATCCCTTCACAATGAGTCTATATAAGGTTTTCTAACTTTGTCTTTTGTCAGGCAACATGAAAATTGATCATTCATGTAATCTGATCAGCCCCTTCACGTATTTTCTTTCAAGAGATTCAGTAGTATTCTTTTTTTTTTAGTTTTTATTAACAAAATATCAGATTTCATGTGTTTGTAGGTGCAGTTCTGATAACTGTAGTTCATCCCCCATCTCTCCTCCCACAACCCTCCTCTTTCATCTTTTTTTCCTTTAATTTTTATAAAAACAATTTCAGTATGTAATCACGGGCTTAGTGCACCATGAACCATAATAGTCAACAAGTAAAAAGCAGAAAGACCACAGGCCCACAGCAGTACAAACAAGGGCTAAAAACAACAGTGCAATCACAAGAGGACTGTGGGGAGCAACTCGGACTAGACTAAGTTACTGGAATTAGGACTTATTCTATGCATCTGCTCTCCCACAGTGTGGCGCTGGGAGAGGAGAAAACAGCTTCTACGCAGCTGCCTCCAGTTCAGCCAATAAACTGTAGGACTTGCTCCTGATTGGAGAGCAGCGTACTCGGCGTGTGGGCAGCCGAGTTAGGATTGGCGGAGGAGGACTATAAAAGAGGAGAGAGATGGCATGCACCAGGAACATCTAAGGGGAACATCTGAAGGAGCACCTGTGCAGCCCCCGAGAGAGCCGGCCGGCGGTGTGCCGCTCCCCTGCGGAAGTGGGGAAAGTGGCCAGGGGGAACCACCCTTCCACGGAGGTGGAGGGACAGTAGCCGGGAAGAACCAGCAGCAAACCCGGGGAGGGCCGAGTAGACAAAAGAACAGCGCAGGGTTTAGTGTCGTTCCTCCACGAAGAGGGGGAGCGACAGAGGACCATGTCATTTCAATAGACTTTTGTACTCTAACTTACTACATATAAAAGAAAATCTATGATGTTTGTGTTTCAAGAACTGGATTATTTCAATACACATAATGGTTTCCAGTTGCATTAACTTTTTTAGAAAAGACAAGATGTCACCCCTTTTTTCTATTTGTAGTGTTCTGTCGTGTATATATGCCACATTCGCTCTATGCAGTCATCATCTGATGGACATCTGAACTGATTCCATAGCTTAGCTATTGTGAATTGAGCTGTAATGAACGTGGTGGTGGAAATATGTCTCACGTACCAATTTCATCTCATTTGGTCACTTACCAGGAGTGGAATGGCTGGGTCATACATTTGATATATTTTCATATTTCCAAGGAATTTTCATACTGTGTTCAATAATTATTGTATGGGTTTACATTCCCACCAATAGTGTATTAGGGTACCTGTTCCCCCCACATCTTTGCCAGCATTATTATTTTTTATTTTTGGATTGTACACATTTTAACTGGGGTGATGTGAAACCTCATTGTGATTATTTGTATTTTCCTGTTGGCTGGTGATCCTGAGGAATTGTTCATGTGTCTATTGATCATTTGTATTTCATGCATTGAAAACTGACTGTTCATGTCATGTCAGATTTCTTCACTGTATTGTTTTTATTGTTTTGGAGTTTCTTGAACTCTTTACATATCTTGGTTTTTAATCACTTATCAGTTGCATAATTTGCAAACATTTTCTGCCAATCTGTTGGTTGCCTTTTTGTTTCCACTGTAGAGATGTTTCACATTCTTGGTTAATTTTATAAGATATTTAAAATATTTCTGGAGCTACTGCTAATTGAATTGATCTTAGAACGTCTTTCTCAGCCATGACATTGCATTTGTTTATTAAGGCTATTGATTGTCATGTGTTGACTTTATATGCTGGAACTATACCAAGTTGGAGTCCATTGATCCTGTATACAGAATCATGATGTCTGCAAACAGGGATGATTTGATTTCCTCCAATTCTAATCTCTATCTATTTGAATTGATTTTCTTGCCTATGGCTGTGGCTAACACCTCCAGAAGTATACAGAATAGCAGATGTAAGAGTGGGCATCTTTGTCTGCTTCCAAATCTTAGTGGAGATACTTGCAACATTTCCCACTCAATATGATGATGGTTGTGTGTTTGTCATATATTGCCTTGATTGAGTTGAGGTATGTTCCTTCTACAACCAAATTGCTTAAGATTTTTGTCATGAAAAGATGTTATACTTCATCAAGTGCTTTATCACACCTGCTGATATAATTATATGGTATTTATTCTTCAGTCTGTCCATGTGACACATCACATTTATTCATTTGCATGTGCTGAAACAAACCTGCATACCAGGGAAAAATCACAAGTGGTTTATGTGAATAAGCTTTCTGATGTGTTGTTCAATTGGATTAGCTAGAAATTTTTTTTGAAGATTTTTGCATCTGTGTTAATCAGGATATTGGTCTGTAGTTCTTTCTCCTGTATCTTTTTCTGGTTTTGGAATTAAGGTGATACTGTCCTCAAAGAAGGAGTTTGGGAGTAGCCCTTCCTTTCAATTGTTTGGAATAGTTTGAGGAGCATTTGTAGTGGGAGTTGGGAATAGGGTGAGTGGTTGAATGCTCAGGTGTACCAGCCAATATTTAATTTTTAAACATCTATTTTAAATACTTCCACAAAGTGAATATTGGAACAGTACACACTTTGAATATTTAATATTTAAATAAACATCAAATATTTAAATATTAAATATATAAATAAATATTAAATATTTAAATAAATATTATAAGAAATATAATGTATATTATATGTATATTATAACTCTCTCAAGAGAATCACAGTAATGTCAAATAATAGACAATATAATCAAGTTTACTCTATTAAACAATGAAGTAAAGTAATTTACATAAAGTAAATTGATTAAACAGTTACAATGGAGTCAGAGCAAAACCCTTACAGCCCAAGCCCCATCTTTGCAAAAGATAAATGCAATTTCTGTTGCTTCTGGAATAATGAAGGATAGAATTAAAAGGGAGAGAATGATCCTACGGGGCAAGCAGGATGCACAGCAGATTCATGGAATGGCAAATGCTCTAAACAGCACTCCAGCCTCAGAATCCACCCTTGGGGCATTTGGATCTGGCTAAAAGGCCCATGAGAGTCTCGCAGGCATGGAAAGCAAAGACACTGTGGCAAAAATGACCTGAATGAAAGATCTCGGTGAGTGAGATCCCAGCAGAAAGAACGGGCCCTCAAAGAAGGAGGCACCTTCTCTGAAGGGAGGAAGGAACCTCCACTGTGATACGGCCTTGACTACATAAGATCAGAGTTGGTGAACTCAAGAGGCTTCCATAGCCTCGACAGTTCGTGATTATTGACATCATAAATAAGAGTGTCAATTGTTAAATCAATAATGGGAGTCACTGTGCACCTGCTCCCCATGTAGGATCTCTGTCCTTAATATGTTGTACTATGAGAATTAACGGTAAAACTACTAGTCGAACAATACTCTATTTTGTGTGGCTGTGTGGGTGCAGTCTGTTGAAATCTTTACTTAGTATATACTAAGTTGATCATCTTCATATAAAGATAATTGAAAATTAATCTCGAAGAATGGGATGGGAGAGGGAGTGGGAGATGGGATGGTTGCAAGTGGGAGGGAGGTTATGGGGGAGAAAGCCACAACAATGCAAAAGTTGTACTTTGTAAATTTATATTTATTAAATAAAAAAAGAAAAACAATTTCTGTTGCTTCTGGATCATGTCCAGATTGCAGACTATGGTAGCAGAATTTAGGGACAGAGATTATGCCCCTCCTTTTTGTATACCTTATCTGTAGTTCTTCTTGTAGCAGCTGGCATCTGGTAGACACTCAATGTATCAATGTATTTTAAAAAGCATTTAGAATTAAATTTTAAAGTATTTTTCATTTTGATAAGATTTTTGATATTCATAAAATGGAATGTATCAATGGCCTCAGAAGGGCCAATCTTAGCTATAGACTGCAGCATTACCTTTGTTAACTTCTTCTACTGGATAACATTGTCTGCTCAGAACTTATTTGAAAATCCCTACATAGTTGCCAGAAGACTTGGCTGCAAAGAGATAATATTCAAGGCTCATGGTTAAATTGCTGCAAGTACCACTCAAAAATCAGCTCTTAGGTCAAATATCATTTTAGTAGCTGTCAGATTATTTTGAGCCCTGAGGAAATAAGATGTAGGGCATTTGAATGTGATCTACTGGGAAAACTTCATGAAGACATCCACGGAGATAACTATCACTGTTACCAGAGACACAGCCCTATTTTTAGGATCACTTTAACACTTAATCCTATATATATGTTCATTTTAACACTTAAGGTGGCATTTTTACCACCCAGTCTAATGGGATTTGGGGTCCCATGGCAAGTTTTTAAACTGTACCCTTGTAAGTAAGTCTATAGGAATGTATGCATAACTACAGCTTTAAAACTACAAACTTCCTCCTCCCTTTCTTTATTACCACTCTTGCTTTTTACTGAGATCCACCCTCCAGTGACTTTATACACACATGACTAGTGCTATGTTAAATAAAAAGTTTCAACAAATACTATGAAGAAAACCAAATAAAAAAACAAACAAAACTATTCCTCAACAGTCAAGACAAAGGCAGCTCAATTTGCGACTTCTTGAAGTGTCAATATCACTTCTACAGATTTGGTTTTAGGTGCTCTATTCTCGCAAATCAGGGAGAACATATGGTATTGGCCCATTTGGTACTGGTTTGTTTCACTAAGTGTGATGTTTTCTAGATTCATCCATTGTGTTGAAAATGACCGGATTTCATTTTTTACTGGTGTGTAGTATGCCATAGTGTAAGCAGACTCATAGAATGGCAGCACTCCTGCCTCAGAATCAACCCTTGGGACATTCAGATCTGGCTAAAAGGTCCATGAGAGTCTCACAGGCATGGAAAGCCATGACACCGTGGCAAAAAACAATCTAAATGAAAGATCCTGGTGAACAAGACCCCAGCAGAAGGAGACCTCATCAAGGAGAGAGGCGCCTTTCTCTGAAGGGAGGAAGGAACCTCCACTGTGATATGGCCTTGACTAAACAAGTTCAGAGTCGGTGAACTCAAGGGGCTTCCATAGAATAGACAGCTCATAGCAAGAGTCTCGGGTGATTGCTGACGTCATAAATAAGAGTGCCAATTGTTAAATCAACAACGGGAGTCACTGGGTACATGCTCCCCACATAGGATCTCTGTCCTTAATGTGTTTTACTATGAAACTTAAAAACAACACTACTAGTCGAACAATACCCTATACCTTGTGCGGTTGTGTGAGTACAGCCTGTTGAAATCCTTGCTTAGTATATACTAAGTTGATCTTCAGTATATGAAGGTAATTGAAAAAGAAACTAGATGAAGGGCGGGATGGGAGAGGGAGTGGGAGAGGGGAGGGCCAAGGGAGGGAGGGAGGTGGGGCGGGGGAAGCCACAACAATACAAAAGTTGCACTTTGTAAATTCACATTTATTAAATAAAAAAATAACTATATAACAAAAAAGCTTAATACTTTACCCTTTTAGTATTTTTTATGTTCTACTTAAAACTATTGGTTGAACTCTGTAATTAATACACAATTACTCTTAGGTGTTTAATTAATGCTATAACTAGTACTCAAATAGTATTTTACACTTTGTGTTTCTGTGTGGGTGCAAACTGTTGAAATCTTTACTTAATATATGCTAAATTGATCTTCTGTATATAAAGATAATTGAAAATTAATCTTGATGTGAATGGAAGCGGAGAGGGAGTGGGAGAGGGGAGTGTTGTGGGTGGGAGGGAAATTATGGGGAGTGGGAAGCTATTGTAATCCATAAGCTATACTTTGGAAATTTATGTTCATTAAATAAAAAAGAAAAAAAGTATTCCATAGTGTACATATCCCATGATTTCTTTATCCAGTCTTTGGTTGACAGGCATTGAGGTTGACTCCATGTTGTAGCTATTGAGAATTGAGCTGCAATAAACATGGGGGTGCAGATAATTCTTTAATTTACTGATTTCATTTACCTTGGCTACATTCCCAGGAGTGGGGTGGCCGGGCCATATGGCAGGTCTCAATTCAGATTTTTGAGGTATTTCCATAAGGTATTCCATAGTGGTTTTACCAATTTACACTCCCACCAACAATGAATTAGGATACCTTTTTCCCCACACCCTCACCAGCATTTGTGGTTTGTTGATTTCTGTATGAAAGCCATTCTAACTGGGGTGAGGTAAAACCTCATTGTGGTTTTGATCTGCATTTCCATGGTGGCTAGTGAGCCTAAATATTTTTTCATGTGTCTATTGGCCATTTGGGTTTCCTCTTTTGAAAAATGTCTAAGTCCTTTGCCCATTTCTTAATGTGGGTGTTTGTTTTCCTGCTGTTGAGTCCCTTGATGTATTTCTATATTCTGGTTATTAATCCTTAATTGGTCGCATAGTTTGCAAATAATTTCTCCCACTCTGTCAGTTGCCTCTTCACTCCTGAGTGTTTCTTTTGTGGTATAGAAACTTCTTGATTTGATCTAACCCCATTTGTTAATTTTGGCTTTGATTGCATGTGCCTCTGGGGTCTTTTCCAAAAACATTTTGCCTGTGCCAATGTCTTGCAGTGTTTTACAAAATGTTCTCTAATAATTTGGTGCTGGGTCATAGATTTAGATCTTTAATTCATGTTGAGTCGATCTTTGCGTAATGTGAAACGTATGGGTCTTCATAATTCTGCATGTGGAAATCCAGTTTTCCAAGCACCATTTGTTGTAGAGACTGTCCTTGCTCCAAAGATTTGTTTTAACTCCTTTCTCAAATACAAGGTGGATGTAGATGCTTGGGTTGATTTCTGGATTTTTTTTCTTTTGTATTGGTCTATTCATCTGTTTTTGTATCAGTACCAGGCTATTTTGTTTATAACTGCCTTGTAGTATGTCTTAATCTTTTATTGTGATGCCTCTGACTCTATTATAAAGATTGCTTTAGCTATTCAAAGTCCCCTGTGATTCCATATGAATTTCAGCATCATATTTTCTATATCTGAAAAAAAGTCCTTGGTATTTTGATTGGTATTGCAATGAATCTGAAAATTGCTTTCGGGAGAATGGACATTTGATGATATTGATAATTCCAATCCATGAACATGGAAGATTTTTCCATTTTTTTGGTATCTGCTTTTATTTCTTTAATATTTGTTAATTCTCATTGTGCAGATCTTTGACTACCTTGGTTACATTTATTCCAAGGTATTTGATTTTTTTGTAGTTATTGTGAATCAGATTCAATTTTGAGGTTGTTTCTCAGTATTGGCATTCTCTGTGTATACAAAGGCTATTTTTTGTATTAATTTTATTTCCTGCTACTTTCCCACGCTCTTCTATGAGTTCTAATAGTCTCTTGGCAGAGACTTTTGGATCCCCTATATAGAAATATTTTCTGCTAATAAGGATAGTTTGAATTCCTTCTTCCCAGTTTGTATCCATTTGATTTCTTTTTCTTGCCTAATGGCTCTGGCTAAAACATCCAGGAATATATTAAACAGCAATGGTGAAAGTGGGCATCCTAGTCTGGTTCTGGATCTCAGTGGGAATGCTTCCAAGTCTTCCCCATTCAATAGGATGCTGGCCGTGGTTGTGTCATAAATTGCCTTGATTATGTTGAGGAGTGTTCCTTCTATACCCAGTTTGCTTAGGGTTTTCATCATGAAAGGGTGTTGTATTTTATCAAATTTTTCTCTGCATCTATTGAGACAATCACATGGTTTTTGTTCTGCAGTTTGTTAATGTGGCATATCATATTGACTGATTTGCAAATGTTGAACCATCCCTGCTTACCAGGGATAAATTCCACTTGGTCCATCTGGGTGGATGATCTTTCTAATATATTGTTGAATTTGATTGGCTAGAATTTGTCGCTCCCCCTCTTCGTGGAGGAACGACACAGGACCCTGCGCTGTTCTTTCGTCTGCTCGGCCTTCCCCGGGTTTGCTGCTGGTTCTTCCCGGGTTGGCTACTGACCCTTCCACCTCCGTGGAAGGGCAGTTCCCCCTGGCCACATTCCCCACTTCCGCAGGGGAGCGGCACACCGCCGGCCGGCTCTCTCAGGGGCTGCACAGGTGTTCCCCTTAGATGTTCCCCTTAGATGTTCCTGGTGCATGCCGTCTCTCTCCTCCTTTATAGTCCTCCTCCGCCAATCCTAACTCGGCTGCCCACACGCCGAGTACGCTGCTCTCCTCCAATCAGGAGCAAGTCCTACAGCTTATTGGCTGAACTGGAGGCAGCTGTGTAGAAGCTGTTTTCTTCTCTCCCAGCGCCATATTGTGGGAGAGCAGATGCATAGAATAAATCTTAATTCCAGTAACTTAGTCTAGTCCGGGTTGCTCCCCACAGAATTTTGTTCAGTATTGTTGCATCTATGTTCATCAAGGGAATTGATCTGTAATTCGTTGTTTCAGTTGCATCTTTTTCAGGTTTAGAGATTAAGGTGATAGCTGGCTTCATAGAATTTGGGAGGATTCCCTCCCTTTCAATTGTTTTGAATAACATGAGAAGAATTGCAGTTAGTCCTTTAAATGTCTGGTAGAATTCAGCAGTGAGGCCATCTGGTCCCAGGCTGTTATTTTTTCGCGAGGCTCTTTATTATTGATTCAATTTCTGACTGGGTAATTGGTTTGTTTAGGTTTCCTATGTCTTCATGGCTCAATTCAGGTGGTTGTATACGTCCTGGAATCTGTCCATTTCTTATAGGTTTCCCAGTTTGTTGGCATAGAGCTCTCTGGAGTAATTTGATTTTTTTTCCTGTGGTGTCTGTTGTTGCACTTTTTCACTTCTAATTTTATTGATTTGGGTCTTCTCTCTCTCTTGATGGCTAGTGGGAAAAATGTTTTGCCAATTTTGTTTATTGCATGAAAAAACAGCTCTTCGTTTTGCTTATCTTTTGTATTTTTTGTTTGAATTTTATTGATTTCCTCTCACTTTAATTATTTTTTTCCTACTAGTTTTGAGTTTGGTTTCCTGCTGTTTTTCTAGGTACTTGAGATGCATTGATAGCTCATTTATTTGGTGTATACACCAATTGCTATAAACTTTCCTCTTAACACTTCTTTTGCTATATCCCATAAGTTTTGGTATATTGTATTGTCATCATTATTTGCTTTCAGAATTTTTTTTACTTATTTTTTTAACTTTCATGTAACAGATATAAATTTACAAAGTACAGCTTTTGGATTACAGTGGCTTTTCCCCCCCATAACTTCCCTCCCACCCGCAACCCTCCCATCTCCTGCTCCCTCTCCCATTCCATTCACATCAAGATTCATTTTCGATTCTCTTTATATACAGAAGATCAATTTAGTATATACTAAGTAAAGATTTAAACAGTTTGTACCCACACAGAAACACAAAGTGTAAAGTACTGTTTGAGTACTAGTTATAGCATTAATTCACATTGTACAACACATGAAGGACAGAGATCCTACATGGGGAGTAAGTGCACAGTGACTTCTGTTGTTGACTTAACAAATTGACACTCTTGTTTATGGCATCAGTAATCACCCGAGGCTCTTGTCATGAGCTGCCAAGGCTATGGAAGCCTTTTGAGTTCACCGACTCCGATCTTATTTAGACAAGGTCATAGTCAAAGTGGAAGTTCTCTCCCCCCTTCAGAGAAAGGTACCTCCTTCTTTGATGACCTGTTCTTTCCACTGGGATCTCACTCACAGAGATCTTTCATTTAGTGTGTTTTTTTTTTTTTGACATGCCTGAAATACTCTCATGGGCTTTTTAGCCAGATCCAAACGCTTTAGGGCTGATTATGAGGCCAGAGTGCTGTTTAGAACATCTGCCATTCTATGAGTCTGCTGTGTATCCCGCTTCCCATGTTGGATCATTCTCTCCCTTTTTTATTCTATCAGTTAGTATTAGCAGACACTAGTCTTGTTTATGTGATCATTTTGACTCTTAATCCTATCATTATGATCGATTGTGAACTGAAACTGATCACTTTGACTAGTGAGATGGCATTGGTACATGCCACCTTGATGGGATTGAATTGGAATCCCTTGGCACGTTTATAACTCTTCCATTTGGGGCAAGTCCAATTGAGCATGTGACAAACTGTACATCTCCTCCCTCTCTTATTCCCACTCTTATATTTTACAGGGATGACTTTTCAGTTAAGTTTCAAAACTTCAGAATAATTGTGTGTTAATTACAGAGTTCAACCAATAGTATTAAGTAGAACAAAAAAAATACTAAAAGGGATAAAGTATTAAGTTGTTCCCCTACAGTCAGGACAGTGTCCATTTCACTTCAACAGGTTTCCTTTTTGGTGCTCAGTCAAAATCTCTTTTGATTTCTTCTGTGATCCACTGCTCATTCAGGAGCATGGTGTTCAGTCTCAACGTGATTGCATATGTTCTAGAGATTACCGAGTTGCTGAATTCTAGTTTCATTCCATGATGGTCCGAGAAGATGCATGGTATGATGATGACTTTTTAGAACTGGTGAGACTTGCTTTATTGCCTAGCATGTGGCTGATACTAGAGAAAATTCCATACACTGGAGAGAGAGATCTGTTAGGTCCATTGGTCTATAGTATCAATAACCTCTGCTGTTTCCTTGCGGATTTTCTGTCTGGTTCATCTATCCATTGCTTAAGTGTGGTGTGAAGTGCCCCATTAATATTGCATTTGAATCTATGTCTCCATTTAAATTCCTTAACATTTCTTTAAATAGCCAGGTACCCTGAAATTAGGTGCATATACGTTTATAATAGTCACATCTTCCTATTGAATTGATCCCTTGATCATTACACAGTGCCCTTCTTTGTCTCTTTAGTTTTTTTGTTAAGGTCTATTTTGTCTGATATTAGGATGCCTATACAAGCTCTTTTTTGGTTTCTGTTAGCATGGTATATCTTTTTCTATCCTTTCATTTTCAGTCTGCATGCCTCTTTGGTGAGATGTATTTCTTGTAGGCTGCAAATAGATGAGTTTTGTTTTTTTAATCCATTCAGCCAGTGTGTGTCTTTTAACTGGAGAGTTGAGGCCATTAACATTCAAGGTGATTATGGATAGGTAACAATTTTGCCCTGCCATTTTTCCAAAAATATTCCTGCTTTTTACTTTGGATTTTTTTGTACATTTACTGGGATATTTTCTCTTGTAGTGATGACCATGTTTCTGTGTGCAGCGCATTGTTAACTATCTTTTGCAGGGCTGGATGGTTGGTGACAACTTCTTGAAGTTTCTGCTAGTTATGGAAGGTCTTTATTGCACCTTCATTCATAAATGAGAGAGTTTTGCTGGGTATAGTGTTCTGGGTTGACAGTTTTCTTATTACTTGGAATATATCTTGTCATTCTCTCTTATCCTTTGGGGTTTCTGATGAGAAGTCCACTGTGAGTCTAACTAGAGATCCTCTGAAAGTAATATTGGCATTTCTCTTGCACATTTTAGTACATTTTCTTTATTTTACTGTGGAGAGTTTGATTACAATGCCATGGTGAAGATCTTTTCTGGTCATGTACATTAGTTCTGTGTGCTTCCTGTACTTGGAAGTCCCTTTCTTTCTCCAAATTAGGGACGTTTTCTGTTACTATTTCACTAAACAGGTCTTCCAATCCTTTTTCTTTCTATGCCTTCTGGAACTCCCAGAACTCATATTTTGGGTCACTTGATAGTATCCTGTAGATTTCCAACAGTGTCTTTTAGTTTTCTAACTTCCTCTTGTTTTTTTTTTTTTTGTCTGACTGTATAATTTCTTGTGATTTGTCTTCTAAGTTGGCTATTGTTACTTCTGCTTTTCCAATTCTGTTAAAGCTCTCCACTGCAGAGCTAGACAGTGAGAGAGAGAAAGGTCTTCCTTCTGTTGGTTCACCCCCTAAATGGTCACTATGGCCGGTGCACTGCACTGATCCAAAGCCAGGAGCCAGGTGCTTCCTCCTGGTCTCCCATGCAGGTGCAGTGCCCAAGCACTTGGGCCATCCTCCACTGCCTTCCCAGGCCACAGCAGAGAGCTGGACTGGAAGAGGAGCAACCAAGACTAGAACCCAGAGTGCCGGCACTGCAGGCAGAGGATTAGCCTAGTGAGCCATGGCACTGGCTCTATTGAATTCTTAATTTCATTTTGATTTCTCTTTTAAGGTATCAATTTCATGGGAGAAATTTTCTGTCATGTCATGTATGAATTTCAGTAGTTTATGCATTTGCTTCTGATTATTTCAGAGTAATCATCAATTTTTGAATTCCATTTCTGGCATTTCTTCAGTATTATCATCTTCACAATCTAGTATTCAAGTGTTGTTTCATTTAGGTGTTGTTTTCTTCCTTACTGTTTCCTTTGGTGCATTTGTTAAATGGCATTTGTGGAGATACCCAGTGGTTTCTTTTTTTCTTTTTCACTGTGGTGGCTTTTGTCTTTGTATTATGCCTCTGTAGATTAGTGGAGTATCTGCTTTCAATGAATAGCTAGAGGTATGTGGTAGGTGTGGCCAGGGAACTCTGTCAGTTCTCCATGGTGAAAGGCATGTCTATGGTGACACACCTAGATTTGGCATGGTAAATTTGCTCTTTATCAGAAGAGAGGTTTATTCTACTCAGCTGAACTCCTCTCCTCAAAGGAGACTGGTGTGTGAGCACTAGCCCCTGGGAGTATTACATTCATCCACTCTGCCACAGTGACCACACAAAGGATCTGTGCAGTCCTCAGAGTAAGCTCAGATTCTGCAGCATGTCCCTCACCAGGTAACCAGGGAGTCCTAAGCCTGTGGGTTCTCCCACAGTGACATCCCAAAGTCCCAGCCACACCCTGAGCCCTCTCATGCACACATCTCAGCACACAAGCCTCCCACAGTCACAAACACCCAGCTCCCTGTTAGCTCTCCCCACCAGACTCAGGAGTCTCTACTTGGTTGGTTCTGGCACTGAAAAGCTGGTACAGCTGTTGGGTATGTCTGAAATGGTGCCTGCTCTATCATCTTGTACAGGACACAGTTGCAGTGTGGTGGGGAGAGAAAAACGTTCCCTCCCTTTTTCTTCCTCTCCTCTAGTTTTGCAGGTATACTATTCCCCATGGAACTCCAAGAAGGGTTCCCTCTAGGCTCTTCATGTAGCTTTATCGTCAGTGACTTGGGATGCTGGTCATCTTAGTCTAAAAGCAAATGCTATATATTCATCAATTAATTTCTGGGATCTGTATTCCACTCCATTGAGCTATATATATTTTCTTTACCAATACTGTGTAATTTTAATATATATGGCTTTGTAATATGTTTTGTAGGCAGGTCTTGTGATGCCTGCAGGTTGACTGACCCTGCCCACCAAATCCCCATATACACCTTTGGCTAATCTGGGTCTTTTTTTTAACTCATGAATTTCAGGATCACTTTTCTAATTCTGTAAATAATGTTCTTGATATTTTGATAGTTACTGTGTTGAATTTGTAGACTGCTTTATGTAGTGTAAGTATTTTAATGATATTGACTCTTCTGATCCATAAGCAGAGGTAACTTCCCAGGTTTTTGTTTCCTTGTTGATTGCCTTCATGAGTGATCTGCAGTTTGCATTGTAGAAATCTTTCACTTCTTTGGTTAAATTTATTCTTATCCATTTGATTTTTGTAGATATTGTGAATGATCTTTTTTCTTGAATTCTCTTTCAAGGAGTTCATCCTTAGTGTATAAAAAAGCTAATTTCTTTTTCCTCCCTAAATGGTCTTGCTAATACTTCCTGTACCCTATTGAAGAAGTGTGGTGTAAGTGGACATTATTATCTTGGTCCAGATCTGATGAGAAGTGTTTTCAACTTTTTCTCATTCAGGATGTCATATACAGCCTTCATAATGATGAGTTATGTTTCCTCTTTTTTTAAAAAAGATTTATTTTATTTATTTGAAAAACAGAGTTACAGAGAGGTAGAGACAGAGAGAGAGGTCTTCCATCCGCTGGCTCACTCCCCAGATGGCTGCAACGGCCGGAGCTGTGCCGATCCAAAGTCGGGAGCCAAGAGCTTCTTTCAGATCTCCCACCTGGTCAGGGGCCCAAGGACTTGCGCAGCCCCTATTTTTCTTCTATATCTAATTTGTGTATTTTCTTAAACATGAAGGGGTGTTGAATCTTATCCAATATTGTCTTTGCCTCTATTGAGGTGGCCATATGCTTTTTTATTTTTTAGTTTGTTCTTGTGATTTATGTTGTTTATTGACTTGGTATTGTTGAAACACTCTTGATTCTTGGGATAAATTGAAGTTGATCATGATGTCTGATTTTTTATGTGGTTTTTAATTGAGTTTTTTGAGAATCTCTGCATCTTTGTTCAAAAAGGATATAGGTCTGTTTTCTTATTGTGTTTTGTCTTTTTTGTTTTTGATAAGAGTGACACTGGCCTTTTAAAGTCAGTTTAGCAGGGTTCCATCCCATTTAATATTTTGAAATGGTTTGAATATTACTGGAATAAGTTCCTCTTCAAATGTTTAATACAATTCAGTAGCAAATCCATCATGTTTTGGATTTTTACTGGAAGGAAGATGTTTAATTACTGCTGCAATCTTGTTTCTTTTTATTCTTGTATTTAGATTTATATCATCTTGATTTAATCTTGATAGGCTCTAAGAATCTTCATTTATCCACTTTCTCGAGGTTTGCCAGTTTATGTGCACATGCTTGTTCATAGTAGTTTCTTAGCATCCTTTGTTTCAGTTCAAATGTCTGCTTTTTCATCTCTAATTTTATTTGAATGTTTCTTTTTTTTTCTTTGCAAGTCTGGCTAAAGGAAAATCTATTACATTAATCAGCTCAAATATCTTTTTGTTTTATTGATCATTTGCTTTAAGTTTCAATTTCATTTGTTTCTGCTTTGGACATCACAATTTCTCACCTCTTTCTGGTTTTGCATTTGGTTTCCTCCTGTGTTTCTGTGTCTTTGAGATGCATCACTGGATCTTTGAGACCATTCTGTATTTTAATGTAAGTTAATGCTATCAACTTCCCTTTAAAACTGCTTTGGCTGTATCCCATAGATGTTGATAAGTTATGATTTCATTTTATCTCAATTTAATTTGTTCTTAGCTAATTTTTTCAACTTTTATTTAATATAAATTTCAATTTACTTTTAACCATTAAAGCTCTTACTATACAATATCAGTGATCACCCAAGGCTCTTGCCATGGGCCGCCAAGGCTATGGAAGCCTTTGTGACCATAGACTCCATCAGTGTTTGGACATAGCCATGAACAAAGTGGAAGTTCTCTCCTCCCTTCAGGGAAAAGTACATCCTTCTGTGATGGCCCCTTCTTTCCAATGAGGTCTCACAGAGATCCCTCATGTAGGGTATTTTTTGCCACAGAGTCTTGGGTTTTCATTCCTGAAATGCTCTCACAGGCCTTTCAGCGAGGGTTGATTAAGGGTTGATTCAGAGTGTTACTTGCAGCAAATGTCATTCTAGGGTCTGCTGTGTGGCTGCTTCCCATATTGGACATTCCCTCCTTTTTAATTCTGTTATTACCAGGCACTTGATGTTATTTATATGGTCATGTTTACATTTAAACCTATCTGTTGACTTTCACATTTAATGGGATCACTTGAACAATTAAGATGGCATTTATACCACCGATTTTAGTGGGATTGGAGTCCCATGACAAGTTTTTTTAGGCTGTTTCCTTAGAAGTAAGTCTGTAGGACTGTTTGCAGAACTATAAGGAACAGGAGACCTCGAGTAGCTAAAGCAGTCTGACACTGTGCATAATGTTCCTGATTTGAAGATGTTGCTTTGTTTAAAGAACTTGGGGACAGCATCCCACTCTCTTCCGGCCTGCAGAGTTTCTGCTCAGAATACTTCTGAGTTTAACTTGCCACTTTTCTCTTACTTTTTCCTTCAGGATTCTTTTTTGCCCTTAGCTTTTGACAGTTTAAATTCAATATTCCTTGGAGAACATCTTTTCAAGTTCAGTCTGCCTCAGGTCCTTTGAGCTTTTTATATCTGATGGCAACCTCTCTTCCAATACCTGAGAAATTTCTTTATCCAGTCTTCTGATGATGGGCATTTAGGTTGACTCCATGTCTTAGCTCTTTTGAATTGAGTTGAAATAAACATGGAGGTGTAGATAATTTTTATTTGCTGATTTCATTTGCAACAAAATGGATGAATCAGGAAAACATCATACTTAGTGAAATAAGCAAGTCCCAAAGGGACAGTTACCATATGTTCACCTGAACTGTGACAGCTAGCAGAGAACCTGAAAGCAACCTGAAGAAGTGAAATGGACACTATGAGAAGCGATGACTAGCACAGCCCTTGTCTTGACTGTAGAGGAATGTTTTTTATTATTATTATTTTCTTTTTCTACTTAATACCATTGGTTGAACTCTTTACTTAACATGGAATTATTCATAGGTGTATAAATCCAGTTGAAAATAGATCCCAGTAAAAAATAAGAGTTGGAATAAGAGGGAGGAGCTGCACAATTCAGCACACATTCCCACGGACTTACCCCTAAGGGTAAAACTAGAAGCTTGCCATGGGACTCCAAATTCCATTAAATTGGCAGGTACCAATGCCACCTTTTGTGTTAAAGTGATCATATTATGTGTAATTGATCATATAAATAAGATTAACTGTCAAAGGGCTCACATAAATAAGATCAAGTATCTGGTAATAACAATAGATAGGATTAAAAAGGAGAGAATGTTCCAACACAGGAAGCAGTCCATACAGTAGACTCATAGAATGACAAACACCCTAAATAGCCCTCTGACCTCAGAATTAGCCCTTAAGGCATTTGGATCTGGCTGCAAAGCCCATGAGAGCATTTCAGGCATGGAAAGCCAAGACACTGTGGCAAAAAATGATACACATGAAGGATCTCTGAGTGAGACCCCAGTGGAAAGAAGGGCCATCAAAGGAAGATATACCTCTCTCTGAAGAGTGTTACAGCATCCCTGCCTCCCTCTACAAGGAAACTTTTATTCCATATCTAGAGATAAGCAGGTGGCCTTTGGAGCCATGCTTGAGTTTAGAGTGCAGGAACCTTGAACTGGTGCATTTAGTATCTGACATTTGTGGAGATACTCCTTGGTTTCTTTTTTTGTGGAGCTTTTATCTTGGACAATGTCTGTGTGGATTAGTAGGGTGTCTGCTTTCAGGGAATACCTAGAGGTGTGTGGTGGGTGTGGCCAGGGAGCTCTGTTTAGTGCTCCCATGTGAAGGGAGTGTTCAGGTGACACCCAGGTTGGGCATGGTAATTTTTTTTTTCAATCAGAGAGGTTTTCCTTCTGTTGGCATGGACTCAGCTCAATTCCTCTCCTCAAAGGAGACCAGTGTCTAGGTGCTAGCCCCAGTGAATATAATATCCATCCACACTTCCACAAAGGACCTGTGCAGTCCTCAGTTAAGCTCAGATTTCCCATCAATGCCCCTCACCATTGAATGAGGGTGCCCTGAGTGTATGGAGCTTCCCACGGTGACTACCCAAAGTCCCAGCCACATCCTGAGTCTTCCCACTCAGTCTCAGGTTTCCAAAGCCCCACAGTTTCCACGCTTTCACAGTCCCAGTACACAAGCCTCCCAGAGTCACAAGCACACAGCACCCTGTCAGTTCTCCCCACCACTCAGGAATCTCCACTCAGATGGGTGCTAGGCATGGACAAGAGCTGGATCAGCTGTTCCATATGTCCAAAATGGTGCCTGCTCTGTATCAGCTTGTAGCAGGATGCCCATGCAGGGTCATCGGGAGAGAGAAATGCCTCCCCACGTTTTCTCCCTCCTGCAGTTCAGCAGGCACACTGTCCCCCACAGGCTCCAATCCATATTCCCTCCCTGTTTTCCTGCAGCTTCATCGCCAGTGGCTTGGGCTGCTACGGTCTGGTGTCACCTCTCTCCCAAGCTGCTGTGGAGGCTCTTGGCTTCTGGGTTCCTGATTGTGAGTGCCCACGCCCTCCATGTAGGTCTGCTGTTCCTTCCAATGTGTTGGGAGTTTCCCCTGCCATTTTCTCCCTAACTCTTCCCTGAGACTGCACTCTCTCCACTTTTTTTTTAAACTGTCTTCTCCTAGACTAGGGCTGTAAGCTCCCTCCCTACTCCAACATCTTAATCTAATCCCAGGCAGTCTTTTGAAATGTGCACACGAGAACCTACAATATTTGTCTTTGTGTCTGGCTTATTTTACTGAACAGAGTGAGCTCCAGATCCATCCATTCTTTCCACAACTAGCAGGGTTTCATTCTTTATGACTGCATCATATTCCATACTGTATTTATACACCAATATCTTTATCTGTTCATCCATTGATGAGCACTTGGGTTGCTTCCACACTGTGGCTGTTTCTGAGTAGTCCTGCCATGGACATGCAATGAACATGGGAGTGCAGGCATCTCTGTGATACACTGATTCCATTTCCTTGGGATTTATGCCCAGAAATGGGATAGTTGAGTCATATAGCAGACCTGTCTTCAGTTTTGTGAGGAACCACCATATGTTCTCCATAATGGCTGTGCTAACTTACATTCCTACCAAAAGTATATAAGGGTTCCCCTTTCTCCACATCCCTGCCAGGTAGTTTCTTAAAAAAAAAAACACTACTTAAATGTGAGAAAACTCTTTCTAAACAGGTACCTCCTATGCAGCCAATTATGAAGATATTAGTGAATGTTTTATGCCCTCATTACTATGTATTGGATTTTGAGTTTTAAGACTCCAAACTTTGGATGTGAAAAAGGTAATGCAACAATTTAGTTTAAGATGGTGGCATGAATTCAACATTTTCCTCCCCTCTGTCAAATAAAATCCCATTGAATTAACAAAAATTTAAGAAACAGAAAAAATTTAAAGCAGGAAAACAGGAGAGGGACACATACAAGATAAAAGGATTTGAGAACAACTCAGAAATTAGATTTGGAAAGCAGAGCAGATGATACCCAAGAATAAATTGTGACAAAGGAAGCTACATCACACAAGAATTCTGAAACAGGAGAAGGGAGTAGCCTAAGTGGTAGCCATTTTATACAGTGCAATCCCTGTGACTGGCTTGTGTGGACATGAATAATGAGAGGAAGAAGAGAAATCAGGACACTGGACTGTGGGTTGGTCTCTGCAACCCTACACAAAGGGCAGGTCAGCACTGGCACAGAAAATTAAGCAGGTTTGCTGTTTCATTCATAGATGTTAATAGCCTTTCAAGGAAAATTGCAGAATTTTTCTGAAATAGAGACAGATCTCTATCTATTGGTTCACTCCCCAAGTGCCTGCCACAGCTGGGTCTGGGCCAGGCTGATGCCAGGACCCTGGAAACCAATCTGGGACTCCAACATGGGTAGCAAGGACAACTATTTGAGCAATCACCTGCTACCTTCTAGAGTCCACATTAGTAGGAACCTGAAATCAGAAGTAGAGTTGAGATTTGATCCCTGGCACTCCCATGTGGGATGTGGGCATCCCCAGTGGTGTCTTAACCACTATTCCAATCACTTGCCCAACTTACTGTTTTTAAAAAATTATTTCTTTGAAAAGCAGAGTGATGGGGGAGGGAAAGGAGAGAGCGATTTCATCCACTGATTTGCTACTCAAATGGCTGCAATGAGCTGGGCTGGGTTAGATAGAATCCAGGAGCCTAGATCTCCATCCAAGTTTCCCACATGTGTGACAGGAGCCCGGGTACTTGAAATATCTACTGCTGCCTTCTCAGACACATTGTCAGGGAGCTGAACGTAAGTTCAGTAGCCAGGACTCAAATAGGGGACCCAATACAAGATTCCTGTGTTGCAAGCGGTGGCTTTAACCTGCACCATACCGCCAGCTATCTACCTAGGATTTCTGAGATGTTTGAGATAGGTCTTTAACTATCTAGTGTGCCCCGTTGCTAGAAGTGGAACACTCGACATTTGGTGTAAGATTCAGAAGCCTAGCATCCAATGCTGGGGCAGCATAATTTTGTGACCACCAAACCCTTAGAATTTATGAATCTGTGTCTGACTTTAAAAATACATATTATTTGGGAGGGTGGATCTGGTGGGAAGAATCACTATGTTCCTCAAGTTGTACTTATGAAACACATGAAGTTTGTGTTTCTTAAAGGTTTCTGGGGAAAAAAAAGAAATGAGTGCAACAGTTTACCTCTAAAATTACATATTACTGATTTTTATAGCAGCTGACATTTTCTTCATCTGGAAACATTTACATTGGATATTACCAATTGGTGATTTTTTTAACCTTCAATTAAGCTTAACTAAAATTTTTTTCCTCATTACTTTACAGAGGTTATTGAGTATTATGTTGCCAACGAAAATGTGTTTGATAAAGGGAGACAACATTCAGTGATTGAAAAACACAGGTAAGGTAAAATATTTCATTTCAAAAAGTCCTATGCCAGTGTGTTTTGCTACATTTGTTGTTTTTGAGACCTTTGTTTTGTTGTTGTGATACAAGTAGAGTAGTTACAACAGTAGAGATTTTTTAAAGGATGGTTAAAAGTAGTAATACACAAATTAGAATGCATAATGTTCTGTAAATAGTGCATGATGTAGACAGCCCCTTACAGCTGTTCAAAGAAAAAGAACCACTGCTTATCACCTGTCACTAAATTGAAACTGAGGTCAAAGCAGGGCTTGTCCCACATGGGCTTCATGTAAACTACCTGCTTTCAAATCTTCACAGCAACACATGTAATAAGATGAAATGTTTGAAATAGTATTTCTATTTGGCAAAATTATGCTCAGATGAGGGAAATTGTTGACCTGTTGTGATTTAATAAGAAGTCTTAAAGTAAACAAATTCAGTTTTTGAGCCAAATCTAAGGAAGCTTGGATGAAAAGGCACTTAATAGGGAAGAAATTGTTGATTTATGATAAGTTAGTAACTGTTTGGCTTGAACACTGTAGAACACAATGAAATGAGTAATTCCTTAAGTGATTTTACATTTCAAATGCATCAATACCAGCATCTTTTCAAAAATGAGTTATTTTGGGTTGTGGTTGTGATCGCTCTGGCATGTTTGTCACCCTGACAGGAAATGGCCAAAGCAGAGGGTCTCAGACTTGTGTTCCCAGCTGTCGGCAGTCTCAGGCAGGTGGAGTATGCCTTGATTGCTGAAGAAAAAGGAAAATGCATTTTTGCTCCAGAAGTCTTCAACTGCCAAGCACTAGGTAACTACATGAGTTCAAAACAGAAGCTGCTCTGATATTTTGAGCAGTTTTTAAACTTTTGTTTTATGACTAGGAAGTTTTTCTACAACAAGTAGATTGATACATTGGCTATTCTTTTTGGTTTTTGGTTACTGTAGATAGGTAGTGTTGATTTTGTGGTGGAAAGGAAACTGAATTGGTTGAGTTTTATGTTAGATGCTTTTAGATTGCTTCGCATGCTAAGAAAGGTATTTTCTATGACCCATAATGCAGTGTGAATGTGCGTTCATAGATGAAGGATGAGTAGATTGACCCATATGGCTAGGACAAAGGCTTCAAGAAGTTTTTCTTGCCTACTTGTGTGCATTCAGATATTTTCCAGAGTTTGAGCTATCATTCTATTTTATTCTATCTCTTGTTTTAAAGAAAGCTACTTGTATACATTTTAATTGATTTCATGATGATTAGTGGGTCACAATATGAAAAGCAATTCTGTTGGGCACTTTCTTTTTGACAATTTTTTTTTATTCTGAATTTTTTTTCAACTTTTATTTAATAAATATAAATTTACAAAGTAAAAATTTTGAATTGTAGTGGCTTTTCCCCCCATAACCTCCCTCCCACCCGCAACCATCTAATCTTCCACTCCCTCTCCCATTCCATTCACATCAAGATTCATTTTCAATTATCTTTATATACAGATATACTAAGTTAAGATTTCAACAGACCGCACCCACACAAACACACACAGTGTAGGGTACTGTTTGAGTAGTAGTTTTATCATTGATTCGCATAGTACAACACATTAAGGACAGAGATCCTACGTGGAGAGCAGGTGCACAGTGACTCCCGTTGTTGATTTAACAATTGATACTCTTACTTATGATGTCAGTAATCACCCAAGGCTCTTGTCATGAGCTGCCAAGGCTATGGCAGCCTCTTGAATTCACCAACTCTGATCTTATTTAGACAAGGTCATAGTCAAAGTGGAAGTTCTCTCCCCCCTTCAGAGAAAGGTACCTCCTTCTTTGATGGCCCATTCTTTCCGCTGGGATCTCACTCACAGAGATCTTTCATTTAGGTCTTTTTTTTTTTTTGCCACAGTGTCTTGGCTTTCCAATCCTGAAATACTCTAATGGGCTCTTCAGCCAGATCTGAATGCCTTAAGGGCCGATTCTGAGGCCAGAGTGCTGTTTAGGACATCCGCCATTCTATGAGTCTGCTGTGTATCCCGCTTCCCATGTTGGATCATTCTCTCCTTTTTAATTCTATCAGTTAGTATTCACAGACACTAGTCTTGTTTATGTGATCATTTTGACTCTTAATCCTATCATTATGATCAATTATTAACTGAAACTGATCACTTTGACTAGTGAGATGGCATTGGTACATGCCACCTTGATGGGATTGAATTGGAATCCCTTGGTACGTTTCTAACTCTTCCATTTGGGGCAAGTCAGCTTGAGCATGTGCTGAACTGTACATCTCCTCCCTCTCTTATTCCCACTCTTATATTTTACAGGGATGACTTTTCAGTTAAGTTTCAACACTTCAGAATAATTGTGTGTTAATTACAGAGTTCAACCAGTAGTATTAAGTAGAACAAACAAACAAAAATACTAAGAGGGATAACGTATTAAGTTGTTCATTAACAGTCAGGGCTATGCTGATCAGGTCACCGTTTCTCATAGTGTCCATTTCACTTCAACAGGTTTCCTTTTTGGTGTTCAGTCAGTTGTCACCGATCAGGGAGAACATATATTTGTCCTTTTGGGACTGGCTTATTTCACTCAGCATGATGTGTTCCAGATTCCTCCATTTTTTGCAAATGACTGGATTTCATTTTTTTTTTTAACTGCGGTATAGTATTCTAAAGAATACATATCCCATAATTTCTTTATCCAGTCTACCATTGATGGGCATTTAGGTTGGTTCCAGGTCTTAGCTATTGTGGATTGAGCTGCAATAAACATTAATGTGAAGACTGCTTTTTTGTTTGCCAATTTAATTTCCTTTGGGTAAATTCCAAGGAGTGGGATGGCTGGGTTGTATGGTAGGGTTATATTCAGGTTTCTGAGGAATCTCCAGACTGAGTTCCATAGTGGATTTACCAGTTTGCATTCTCAAACAGTGGGTTAGTGTCCCTTTTCCTTCACATCCTCTCCAGCATCTGTTGTTGGTAGATTTCTGTATGTGAGCCATTCTAACTGGGGTGAGCTGGAACCTCATTGTGGTTTTGATTTGCATTTCCCTGATTACTAGTGATCCTGAACATTTTTCCTGTGCCTGTTGGCCATTTGGATTTCCTCTTTTAAAAAATGTCTATTGAGGTCCTTGGCCCATCTCTTAAATGGGTTGTTTGTTTTGTTGTTGAGTTTCTTGATCTCTTTGTAGATTCTGGTTATTAATCCTTTATTGGTTGCATAGTTTGCAAATATTTTTTCCCATTCTGTTGATCGCCTCTTCACTTTCCTGACTGTTTCTTTTGAAGTACAGAAACTTCTCAATTTGATATAATCCCTGTTGGACACTTTGCCTGCAACTTCAGCTTTGCCACTATTTTCCCTTTGACCTGTGAACTGAACATTTTTCTGGATGATCAAGAATGTTTTTTCCAGTATTAATATTTCACAGTTGTCACTGTATTGTCTCAATAATATCAAAATATTGTTGACACTTTAGAATTAGAAGGGAGAATTCATTTCTCTGTGACTAAGGAGGTGATCAGCAACTCTCCTAAGCAAATGAATCATGTGAATAGGGAAGTGGAAAACTGGGTGTTTTCTCTTGGTGGTGGAAATATCTTCATGATGGCCTTGGTAGTAGCATTTTCCAGAACTTGCAAAGCAGATAAAAATGAAATGTTACTGACACTGAATAAACATTTTGGGAGGATTCTTAAGTATAAAGGTGAATTTCTATTTTCTGTATGCTAATCACATCCCAAATACTGTAGTTATAAAAGCCAATGGGAAACATGTAGTTTTTTAAACTATGAAGTTTTTTCCATATGCCCTTCAATAAGCCATCTATTATCGTATATTAGAATGTTGAAAATAGAAGTCTTTTTTAAAGACTTGCTTCTTTATTTGAAAGGCAGAGCTACAGAGACAGAGGCAGAGAGAGGTCTTCCCACCTGCGGGTTAACTCTCCTGATGGCTGCCATGGCCAGGACTGCACTGGTGTGAAGCCAGGAGCTTTTGTGGGTCTCTCACATGGGTGCAGGGCCCAAGGACCTGTGCCATCTTCTACTGCTTTCCCAGGCCACAGCAGAGAGCTGGGTCAGATGTGGAGCAGCCAGAAATTGAATCAGCACCCATAAGGGATGCCAGCACTGCAGGCAGCAGCTTTACCTGCTCCATCACAGTGCCAGCCCCTAAAACAGCAATCTTTTTTTTTTTCATTTTTTTCTTTTTCTTTAAGATTTTATTTATTTATTTGACAGGTAGAGTTACAGACAGTGAGAGAGAGACAGAGAGAAAGGCCCTCCCTCCATTGGTTCACTCCCCAAATGGCCGCAATAGCCAGAGCTGCACTGATCCGAAGCCAGGAGCCAGGCGCCCCCCACCCGTGGTCTCCCACGCAGGCACAGGGGCCCAAGCACTTGGGCCATTCCAGGCCACAGCAGAGAGCCGGACCAGAAGAGGAGCAACCAGGACCAGAACCGGCACCCACACAGATGCCAGCGCTGCAGGCAGAGGATCAACCCCACTGTGCCACGGCGCCGACCCCTAAAACAGCAATCTTAATCCAAAAACTATTACTGGAAAATTTGAGGGCCCTGAGGATGATTTTCTTTTTGAAATGGGAAAAAACTGTTTTGTAGAAATAATTTATCTGAGCATGTTTTCCCAACTCATATATGATAACTTTGCTGACTTCTCAGAATAAATATCTTTTGTAAAATTTTTACTCAATATTTATCTTAAATATAACAACTTAATTGAAGATAAGTGAAGAAAGCAAGCAGGGGCCAGGGCTGTGGTCTAGTGGGTAAAGCCACCGCCTGTGGTACCAGCATCCCATATAGGCACTGGGTTGAGTCCCAGCTGCTCCACTTCCCATCAAGCTCTCTGCTATGGCCTAGGAAAGCAGAAGATGGCCCACATCCTTGGGCCCCTGCACCCATATGGGAAACCCATAGGAAGCTCCTGGCTTCAGATCGGCTCAGCTCCAGCCATTGCAGCCAACTGGGGAGTGAACCAGCTGATAGAAGACCTCTCTCTCTGCCTCTCCTTCTCTCTGTGTAACTCTGACTTTCAAATAAATAAATAAATATTTTAAAAAGAGAGCAAACAGTAAGCTTTACTAGTTATAAATCAGAACTTCTTTTCTTCCTCAAATTAAATATTAAGCTTGTGTTATTCTACTAGGAACTTTGTCCATTTCATGTGTCTGAACAGAGTACAAATATATCCTGAAAGAACCAACTTAGACTTAGCTTAAATTTCATAGGCATTTCACTACCTATTCTTAAAGTCATTGTTAAGAGGCAATATTGATAAATACTGAGGGTGGGCATTTGACACAGCCATGCAGGAGGCCCACATCCCATACTGGAGTTCCTGGGTCTGAGTCCTAACTCTGCTCCTGGTTTCAGGTCCCTGGGGGCAGCAGATGATGGCTCAAGGTTACCACTGGGTCCATGTCACCCATGGGGGAGGAGTTCCAAATTCCTGGCTTTAGCCTGGCCCAGTCCTGGCCATTGTAGACCCTTGAGGAGTGAACCAGTGAATGAGAGAGTCTGTGTGTGTGTGTGTGTGTGTGTGTGTCCCTGTGTCCCTCTCTGCCTTTCAAGTTAAATAAGGAATCTTTTTTAAGAAGGGGAGCATATATTAGAGAAAGACATTTAGAATATTTTGCTCCATGGCAGACCCAGAGCATTCTTTTTTAGCCGAGGTAGACATCATAGCATATCTGGTACTAATCCACAACTTCCCAGGGAAGAGGGACTGGATATTCTGTCCAGGGCAGGAATTGTGTCTTTAGGCTCCTTGAGAGAGGACCTACTCCTTTCTCAAGTACTGTGGGGTGCACACAAGTACAGCCTGAGGCTGGGGTCACAAGACCGTGACTGATGTGAGAACAAGAGGGGTTGGTTCTGTTCTGGTCATTGGAGATGCTCTGCAGAGGAGCTGGCTCATAGCAGGAGTGGTGAGTGACAGAACTGCACTGCAGATAACAGAGAAGGCCTGTTCCAAATGGATCTGTGAACGTCAGAGTGGACGTGCAGAGCAGCAGAAAGGCCAGAGGGCTGGAGCCCTGCGAGGCATGTGACGCTTGCTCTTCAAGAACGTTGTGGCACTCTGAGCAGGACACCCATGGATGTGACAAAACACAGCTAGTGAAACACAACCCTCAGGATGGCAGCTGTGCAGGTGCTCCTGAGGCCACCTCTGCAGTGGTGAGACAGCCTTTTTGCAAAGCCTATTTCAGAGAAGTGGGTCACACGCTGTGTGCATGTGGATGTAGTGAATGTGAAGACGCAGCTCAAGCCATGTGCTGAATCTGCAGGTGGTAGATGTGTGCTAAGAGGCCAGCTCCATTCTTAGTGGAGGTTTGCACAGGGTGACTGACACACCGCTTCCCTGAAAGCCAAAAGTTTCACTGAGGCAGGTGCAGGGCATGTATATCATAAAAGAAAAGGTCCAATTAAAGGTTACATTTCAGGTAAATGTGCTTAGATCATGAGTGTGATGCTGCGGATAAAATCCTCCAGCCAACTAGTTTTAAAACCATAGGGGTAAAATAATTAAAAAAAAAAAAAAAAAAAAAACCTTTCTCTCTGTCTCTCTCTCTCACTCCACTCTGCCTGTCAACAGGCTAATCCTCCACCTTGCTATGCTAATCCTCTGCCTGCGGTGCCGGCACACCGGGTTCTAGTCCCGGTCGGGGCGCTGGATTCTATCCTGGTTGCCCCTCTTCCAGGCCAGCTCTCTGCTGTGGCCTGGAAGTGCAGTGGAGGATGGCCCAAGTGCTTGGGCCCTGCACCTGATGGGAGACCAGGAGAAGCACCTGGCTCCTGGCTTCGAATCAGTGCAATGCACTGGCCACAGCAGGCCGGCCGTGGCGGCCATTGGAGGGTGAACCAACGGCAAAGGAAGGCCTTTCTCTCTGTCTCTTTCACTGTCCACTCTGCTCATCAATAATAAAAATAAATAAATAAATAAATGAACCCATAGGGGTTTCTTTTTTTCTTTTTTTTTTACAGGCAGAGTTAGACAGTGAGAGAGAGAGAGACAGAGAAAAAGGTCTTCCTTCCATTGGTTCACCCCCCCAAATGGCCGCCACAGCCAGCGTGCTACGCAGATCCGAAGCCAGGAGCCAGGTGCTTCCTCCTGGTCTCCCATCAGGTGCAGGGCCCAAGCACTTGGGCCATCCTCCACTGCACTCCCGGGCCACAGCAGAGAGCTAGCCTGGAAGACGGGCAACCAGGACAGAATCCGGCGCCCCCACTGGGAATAGAACCCAGAGTGCCGGCACCGCAGGCAGAGGATTAGCATAGTGAGCCGCGGCGCCAGCCTCACCATAGGGTTTTAACATAGCTGTGTAAAGTTGCTCCTCAGATCCACAGTTAAGAGTTAGATTAGATCTCATGGCTTTCTTCATGAGGAGCTATGGTGATTTGGGATTCCTTGATTAGGAGACTAGTGAGCAGAAGTGAGAACAATGAAATTCTTCAGAAAAATCTTTGGCTAACTCACATGGCCCCAGTGTTTCAAGAATCACTGTTTTTTATGGGTACTTTAAGGATGAATGTTGGACTGTAGGAAACATAGTTGATGAAAAGCAGTGGCCTGGGGCATATTCATTCAGATACAAGGCTTCTGTAAGCAAAGTTAAAAACCATTTTTCTCATGCTTTGTAGAAGTCGTTTTCTGGGTGGAAAGTTAAATGTATGAGAAGATAACAGTGGAGAAACATTGAATTTCCATTATGGACACAGCTGTAACTTATAAGGTATTGGTGAAGAGATTGGTGACTAGAGATTTTTGTTCATTTTGGTGCAAACAAAGCTTCTTTACTGTTTTTATTCATTTACTTTAAACTTTATTTTAAAGGCAGTGAAGCAAAACTATTACCCACTGATTCATTCCCCAAATGCTCTCAATGGCCGGCACCAGGAAGGGGCAAAGTTGGGAGCCAGGAACTTAGTGCAGGCCTCCCACATGGGTGGCAGGAACCTAATTACTCAGACCATAACTACTGCCTCCCAGGTGGAGTCAGGAGGCAGAGCCAGTTATTGAACCCAGGTATTCTCATATGGGAAGCAGGTATCTTAAACAGCAGCTTAGCAGATGGCCAGATGCCCAGCCTCCTTATTCTTTTTAGGAGAGTTCCGTTAGGTGGGCAGACGATGGCATAGTTCAACGGTCTCCTCTCGGTGGACATTGGTCTGTGATCATGTGTTTGCAAATACAAAAAATACTTGTACAAAGGATAATCTTGTACACTGTCACTTCATACAGACATCTACATCTGTAGAATAAGTCTAGAAGCCAGACGGAGTCAAACACTAAAGGAATCTAATTGTGACAGTTGTCACCAGCCCATATTGCACTGGGATGATGCTCTTCTACAAATCACCAATGGAAGTACCTATGTCTCTAAAACATTTCCAATATAATGTGTTATTTTATTGCCACTTTGCTTTCTAAATGACTTATAACAGAGTTAGTACCCCTTAGTCTGGAATTCTCTTGGCATTCCAAGACGGAACAAAGCTGGACAGGGGAGCTCCCCCAGACTCCTGAACCCACGTTGTGCACAGAGCAGATCCAAAGCAGCTGCAGCTGCCCAGCGAGCACCAAGCTGAAATTTCATCTCCACCTGCATAACTGAGGCAGAATCGACCCAGGTGAAGCAAAACATTAATATTCTTTGGAGGAGCTTGGCAGGATCCAGAGATTCTAGAAGAATCACAGTGTCCAGAAAATAGGCAGAATCTGGAGTCACTCAGCAACTAAAGAATGAGGAAAACATGGCCCATTTTCAAAGGGAAAGGCAGCCCCAAATCACTAAGATGCTGAAATTATCAGGCAAGGACTTGAGACAGCTATTATAAATTTGCTCAGTGAGGTTAAAAAAATAAACAGATAATGACAAAAGAGAAGCAAGAAACCTTAAACTTAGGGCTGCACAAAAAAATAGTATAAAATATCTGAAAAAAAAAAAAGTGTTGTGTTCTGGATTGCCCAGATAGAAAGAACCAGGGAGACTCACTGAAATGCAAAGAACAAAGGGACTTTATTTGTAGGTCTGTTAGATAGGAAGTCAGATATGACTTATGTGTGTGTGACAAAGGCCTATGTCCAGCATCTGCATCTCAAAGTCATCCCGATAACCTGCCAGGCAGGGGTCCCGCCCCTTCTGCCTGATAACCTTCTAGGTGCAGTCCAGTATCTGCACTTCAAAACGATCCTGATCTTCCAGGGGGTCCTGCCCATCCTTCCTCTAACCAGGGCATCTTCAGCCAGGCTTCCTCCTGTCTGATAACTTCAGGGGAGGAACTCAGATAGGAGTTTTTCCATTTACATCCAAGAAGTCCTTTGTTCCAAGAGGAGCAGAGGTAGGGAAGCAAGACCCATCTCCTTAAAAAACCCCCAGCCTCAACCGGACTGTGCGCTCAGCCCTCTGCCTCTCTGCTGAGCCGCCCGCCTGGCCTGGCCAGGTGTACTCTCTCCACTCAACCATGTAACCACGTTCTCCCCCAGTCCAAGTGACTGAGCACTCTCTCGGGTCCTGTCTGGAGAGGTGCCCATCCGTTCTTAAGGATGTCCCTTCCCTAATAAACCTTGCTATTTTACCTCCCACTACTCTGTCTCACGCCTGAATTCTTTCTTGCGTGAAGACAAGAACCCTGCCATTCATTGGTAACAGGTCCAGCATGCTGGGGTTCCAGCCTCCTGTGCAACGCAGTGCTGAGAGACCAAGACCCCCTTCTCTTTGTTTCCAGGGTTTTTATAGTCCCCGGGTGTCGCTCCCCCTCTTCATGGAGGAACGACACTAAACCCTGCCTAGGCTTCATATCCGAGTCACGGCACCATTATGTCGCTCCCCGTCTTCGCGGAGGAACGACACAGGACCCTGCGCTGTTCTTTTGTCTGCTCGGCCCTCCCAGGGTTTGCTGCTGGTTCTTCCCGGGTTGGCTACCGACCCTTCCACCTCCGTGGAAGGGCGGTTCCCCCTGCCACTTTCCCCACTTCCGCGGGGGAGCGGCACACCACCGGCCAGCTCTCTCGGGGGCTGCACAGGTGTTCCTTCAGATAGATGTTCCTGGTGCATGTTGTCTCTCTCCTCCTTTATAGTCCTCTTCCACCAATCCCAACTCTGCTACCCACACGCCGAGTACGCTGCTCTCCTCCAATCAGGAGCAGGATCAGCTCCTGCAGGTCATCACTCAAGTTGGCGAGAGGCAGCTGCGTAGAAGTTGTTACTCCCTTCTCAGCGCCATATTGTGGGAGAACAGATGCATAGAATAAGTCTTAATTCCAGTAACAGTCTAGTCCAAGTTGCTCCCCACACCCGGGCAAACAAGTATCACATCCGAATTCCTTCTTTCCCCTGGCCCTGCCAGACCAAGGACGGCCCACCTTATTGGTTGCCCCCACCTGGTCCTGCCAGACCAAGAACTGCCCAGTGTCAGGTTTCATCTTCTCTTGCCAGGTGCATCCTGGGCCTAGCCAGTTCCTTTGTCTTGTGTGAAGCCTATCATGGCGTGGCTCTGGCCTCTCACAAAAGGACAGAATACGTTTGTTACTGGTGAATGGCAGGGTTCTTGTCTTCACACAAGAAAGAATTTAGGCATGAGACAGAGTAGTGGGAGGTAAAATAGCAAGGTGTATTAGGGAAGGGATATCCATAAGAACAGATAGGCACCTCTCCAGACAGAGCCTGAAAGGGTGCCCAGTCGCTCAGACAGGGAGAGCGGGGTTCCATGGTTGAGTGGAGAGAGTACACCTGACCAGGCCAGGCGGGCAGCTCAGCAGAGGCAGAGGGCTGAGCACGCAGTCCGGTTGAGGCCAGGGGTTTTTAAGGAGATGGGTCTTGCTTCCCTACCTCTGCTCCTCTTGGAACAAAGGACTTTTTGGATGTAAATAGAAAAACTCCTATCTGAGTTTTCCCCTGAAAGTTTCAGACAGGGGGAACCTGGCTGGCGTCGCCCCGCCTTAGAGGAGCCTTAGAGGAAGGATGGTTATTGGGTAGAGGGGCTGGGCGTGTTTGAAGTGCAGATACTGGGCTGCACCTGGAAGGTTATCAGGCAGAAGGGGCAGGACCCCCACCTGGCAGGTTATTGGTAGAAGGAGCAGGGCAGGATGCAGACACTGGGCTGCCCCTGAAATGTTATCAGGATGACTTTGAGATGCATATGCTGGACCCAAGTGTCTCCTTAGGCCTTTGTCACACACACATAAGCTCATATCTGACTTCCTTGGTTAGTAGTATAATGAAGATGGCAGGAAAGGGTCCATGAATTTGAATGTAGAGCACTAGAAAGTATCCAATTTGAAGCAAAGATGGAAGAAAAGGAATAGATAGTCTTAGGGACTCATCAGTCAACAGATGTACAGTATGCATGACTGGAATTCTAGAAGAGCAGAGGGAGACATTGATGTTGAAGAACAGATGTGGAAATCCTAACACTGCGATTTAACACTGGTTGAGATAAAATAAGTGTGTTCCCACTGATTTTAAGGCCTGTGTTTGCTAAGGGCAGTGCAGAATATTTGAGGCTTGGGAAATATCCTACTTTAACAAAATCACGTTTTTCCTTAGATTTGTGAAATTGCTTTCATTTATCTTTTAATAAAGATTGAGGCTGGCACTGTGGTGCCGTGTGATGAGCTGCTGCTTGGATGCTGGTGTCCCCTATCCAAGTGCCCATTCGAGCCCCCACTGCTCTGCTTCTGACCTGGCTCCTTGGCAATGTACCTGGGAAGGCAGCAGAGGATGGCGAGCACTCTGTCTGCTGCCCGCCCCCATGTGGGAGACCTGACTGGAGAGCGGGCTCCTGGCTTTGGCCAGCTCAGACTTGGCTGTCGTGGATATATGGGGAGTGACTCAGCCGATGAGTCAGCTGTATGTGATGCTCTGCTTTTCAGATACACAAAGTGACTCCTTTCCAGTGTAAGTATTCTCTATTTTAATGTTTAAAACCATTAATCCTATTAATCTGGGCAATGTGGTCATGTTGTAAATCCCCCACAAGCTAGAGAAAATGGTTCCTCTGTTGGTTTCAAAGTGAAGACAGTGGGAGAGGCCATTGTGTGCTCTGATTAGTGTGACATGTATTCACCAATGTAAGGTTTTGCTGCTCTTTAAATGTCCCTGTTTGAGTTAAAAGTCCTTTTTCTTCCTAGTCAGAGGTAAAATCATAAACCTGTATACAGGATTGCACCTTCTCACAACTCTGATGGAGAGAGCAGTCTTTGATCCAAGTTCAAGGTCAGTGTGAAGTCTCACATCTACACCTGCCTGGGGATGCACAGAGCTGTGCATCCTTCACAGAGCCTTCCTCCCCTTCCTCTTTCCTGGAAGAAATCTGTTTTCATTCTTTCCTAATTAATTTACACATTTTATCAACAGTGAGTGCATGCAGTGTTTCTGGAGTTAGGTGTTAGCACAGCAAGACGCCCAGCATGCAGGAAATGACCCCAACCCCCTACAGGTTACTGTTCAGACAGAGGTGGTTGTGAAGGAAAGCTGATCCCACAGGAGCTCCCTCCGCCCTCTCGGCCTCCTCCTGACTGGGATCAGAGATCTGTTGACAAAGTGCTAGGTTACATTTTTCTTTAATAGCTTTTAAAATTATTTTCCAAATACAAATAACAAATGAGAAAATGTCTAGTGCATATTGTTTCTCATCCCTCCTTACCCCAGAGAAAACATTTTTTGCAGTTTCTGATTTTAGTCTTCTGGTTTCTACTGCATTTGTGATATTTTTTTCTCTCTCCATTTATTCATTTGGGATGCTGTCACTGACTGTCCAGTTTGAATATTTACAATTTAGTTCATTTGTGTTACAACCCTCTGCCCTTTCCTCATGTTGATATTTAGGTAATTTCACATTTTTGAGATTTTTAAAATTTAAATAATCTTTATACTTCTCTTTCTACATCTCCCTTGAACAGAATCTCTTCAAATTCCACTTGATTTTTAAAAGATTTTGGGAGACAGAGTTACAGATAGTGAGACAGAAAGGTCTTCCATCTACAGGTTCATTCCCAAATGGCCACAATACCTGGAGCTGGGCCAATCTAAAGCCAGGAGCTTCTTCCAGGTCTCCCACATGGGTGCAGGGGCCCAAGCACTTGGGCCGTCTTCCACTGCTTTCCCAGGCCATAGCAGAGAGCTGGATTGGGAGAGGAGTAGCTGAGACAAGACCCCATACCCATCGGGGATGCTGGCGTGGGGAGAGGCTTAGCCCACTACACCACAGCACTGGCTCTCGAGTTTCACTTATTAAGGATGTGAATTCTCTTACCTCTTTGCCTACCTTTCTTTCCTTCCTTCCTTGTGTCAAGGATAACTTGGACTTTACATCATCAAGGTTAGTAATATTTACATTCCATCTTGCAACCACAAATCACTGACCAGAGGATGAATAAACATTGGCAACCAACAAGCAGCACTGACCTTACAGGAGTATGTGCATGCTGTCCAGGGGTGGTCTGAGCAGTGTGTTAGATGATGTGTTCTGTAACCAATACAGTTTAAAATGGCCTGGGCCACTCTGAGGAAAATGCCCTGTATCAAGGTAAATTAGAATACTTTCTCTGATGCTCTATGTATTACTTAAATTCATACCACATTATTATTTGCTTTTCAATTGGATCACAGTTCACTTGTCTATTTAACAGGTTTTTCCTGGAGTTTTGAATGTAGTTTGTCTTTAATGATGTTGTCTGTTGATTTTATAAGATCTCCTTACACACCCGTGCCTGTACTTTGCAATTTTTAAATATTTACTTGAGAGGTACAGTTACAGAGACAGACAGAGGTATTCATCCACTGGTTCCCTTCCCAAATGGCTTTAGTGGCTGGAGCTGTGCTGATCTGAAGCCAGGAGATTCTTCCAGGTCTCCTACCCAGGTGCAAGGGCCCTAGCACTTGGGCCACCTCTGCTTTCCTGGGCTATTATCAGGGTGCTGGGTCAGAAGTGGAGTAGCTGGTTCTTGCACTGGTGCCCGTATGGGATACTGGCACAGCAGGCAGATGCTTAAACTACTACACAGTGCTGGCCCCTGTACTTTGCACTTGTAGTTCCATCAGCCTTCCTCCGTGTCTGAAAACTACTCTCTTGGAGTCTTTAGTCTTTAATTTGCAGTGGACTAGTTACCTGGTAGGCATGATTCATGCAATTACCCAGGCATTTCCATAAATTACCCTCCTGGCTTCCTTTCTCTTCAGGGACTCTCACTTGACTTGAGGGGAAAGTGCAGAACAGGTAGATTCTATGAGACCTGGCGTATCTCAATCTGAGTTTACTGTATTTCAAAAAACTGCTGGTCTCCATGGGTACAGAACTCTCGTTGAAGCGCTGCATTTTCTTCTAGCATCCCTGTGGCTGAGGAGGCATCTGAGCCACTCACATCCTCCTTCCTTGCTTCATTACCTCTGAAACCTTTTAGGATTTTCTGTTCAGCATTGATGTCTTGAAATGCCACAGATATCTCAGACACTTCTTGGAATCATGACTCAATCTGAGAAATTGTTTGCAGTTTTAGAATACTTTCTTCTACATATTTATTTGATACATTCTTTTTGTTTTTATGTTTGCTCTTTTTTTTTTTTTTTTTTTGACAGGAAGAGTGGACAGTGAGAGAGAGAGACAGAGAGAAAGGTCTTCCTTTGCCGTTGTTCACCCTCCAATGGCCGCTGCAGCCGGCACACTGCGCTGATCCGAAGCCAGGAGCCAGGTACTTATCCTTGTCTCCCATGGGATGCAGGGCCCAAGCACTTGGGCTATCCTCCACTGCACTCCCAGGCCACAGCAGAGAGCTGGCCTGGAAGAGGAACAACCGGGACAGAATTCGGCACCCCAACCGGGACTAGAACCCGGTGTGCCAGCGCCACAGGCAGAGGATTAGCCTATTGAGCCGCAGCGCCGGCCTATGTTTGCTCTTTTCTGTCTCCTTTTACTTTGATGTTGGGCTTCCTGTTATGTCTCTTTTCTTTCCTATTTTCAGTCTCTGGCTGTTTCCTGTAACCATGAGGTCAGATGCCTGTCAGTTCTAGTGCTTCTATTGAGCTTCATGTTTCAGAAATCCTACGCTCATCTCTGAAAGTTGTGACGTTCTTGTCTGGATTGTTTCAGTTTCACAGCACCCTTTTCTAGTTTGATACAATGGATCTCTTAGATTACATTACTTGTTTTTATTTGGTTTAGCTCAGTTTCTATTTTGTTGCTTGCTTTTAGGTTCTGCATCTCAGTTTTGCTTAATATTTTATTTTCATTTTATTTGAAAGGCAGAAGGACAGAGAGAGAGCTCTTCCATTCACTGGCTTACTCTCCAAATGCATGCTATAGCCAGGAGTGGGCCTTATTGAAGCCAGGAGCCCAAACCTCAACCTGGGTCTTCCACATGGGTGTCAGGAACCCAGGTTTTAGAGTCAGTACCTGCTGCCTCCCAAAAGTGCAGCCCCAACTTGAATCCAGATATCTGATAAGAAATCCCAAACAGCATCTCAGCCACTGTGCCAAAGGACCACCCTATTTCTTGCCTTATTTTATTCCTTGGTGGTCAGTTTTCCAGCTTACTTTAGTCTGTCATTCTCAATGGCTTTCCATTCAGTTTAAGAAAAATGGAAAGGTAGGAGGTGGAGGTTTTCTGTTACTAACATAGAACATGTTTCTAGCCACGTTTCACTGCTGGGTAGGAATTCGTAGGTAAACTGTTGGCGCAGGGATTCACTGTAGGGTCAGCTGATGGGAAGCCAGCTTTCCGACTGCTGCTCCGATATCAGGACTATTTAGTGTCTTTATAACCTGTTTACATTTTCCCCTCTAAGTGTCCAATAACGGCCTGTGGGGTGCTATCTGTTACGGTTATGCCTTCAGTGCCCTTTCATATGCTTACTTCAGTGTGATCTCAGGAGCAGGGGGAGAGAAACATGGATTTCTGCCATTCTGATTTTCTCCAGGTTGGCTAAAGAAAAGCTACACGCTTGGTTTCCATTCTGAAATTCCAGATGGTTTCTGTTGAATGGCTTTCTGTTGACCTGGGATCTCCTGAGATAGACTGCAAGCTCTACAAGGCTCTTGTGCATTCTGCTTCATTCACTTCTTCTCTAGAGCTAGAGGTTCAGCCACAAGGGGCTCCAGAAGTTCACGTCCGTGCTTCTGTTAAAGTAGAGCACTCTGGGCCAGTGCTTGGCGTGGGGGTTAATTACCACTTGGGACACCCACCTCCCATGGTGGCACAGTGCCTGAGTTACATTCCTGGCTTCACTTTTGATTCCAGCTTCCCGCTGATGCAGACCCTGGGAGGCAGAGTGGTGACTTAAGTAGCTGGGCTCCTACCACCCATGTGGGAGACCTGGGTTGACATCTGACTCCTGAATGCTCTGGCTATGGGGGATGGAGTGAATCACAGGGGAAATCTCCCTCTCTCTGCTTCCTCCCTTCCTTCCTCCGCCTTTCAGATAAATGGAGAAAAATTATAAAGTATATACCAATTCTCCCCAACTTTTGCCTCTGTTATACTTTCTCCTTTCTTTTTACCTCTGATGCCCTTGTCTCTGTTTCCTGACCACCTTTCTTTCATAGTGCTTCTTTGTTTTTAATTTTTATTTAATAAATATAAATTTCCAAAGTACAGCTTTTGGATTACAGTAGCTTTTTCCCCCCATAATCTCCCTCCCACCCGCAACCATCCCATCTCCCACTCCCTCTCCTATCCCATTCACATCGATTCATTTTCAATTATCTTTATATACAGATCAATTTAGTATATACTAATGCTTCTTTTTAAAAAAATTTATTTGAAAGTCAGAGTTACACAGAGAGGAGGAGGAGAGGCAGAGAGACAGGGAGAGGTCTCCATCTGCTGGTTCACTCCCCAGTTGTCTGCAATGGCCAGAGCTGTGCTGATCTGAAGCCAGGAGCCAAGCACGTGGGTGTAGGGGCACAAGGACTTGGGCCACCTTGTACTGCTTTCCCAGGCCATAACATATAGCTGGATCGGAAGTGAAGCAGCCAGATCTTGAACCAGTGCCCATACAGGATGCCCCACTGCAGGTCAGGGCGTTGACCTGCTGTGCCACAGCGCCGGACCCTCACAGTACTTCTCACTGTGTCAGCTTTCTATCCCCTTCTCCAGCTGTGGAGGCCCAGCAGCTCTTCCCACCAGGCCCTGCTTTCGCTTACCTCCACACTGACTGTCCTGGGAGCTGTTCCCAGGCGTGTAAGCATGACATCCACATTTCTCCTTCATACCCAACTGCACTTTGAGTTTTCCCAGGAATATATTTTAGAGCTGCTCCACTTTTTTTTTTTTTTTTTTTGACAGGCAGAGTTAGACAGAGAGACCGAGAGAAAGGTCTTCTTTCCATTGGTTCACCCCCCAAATGGCAGCAACAGCCAGCACACTGCACCGATCTGAAGCCAAGAGCCAGGAGCTTCCTCCTGGTCTCCCATGCGGGTGTAGGGCCCAAGCACCTGGGCCATCCTCCACTGCCTTCCCGGGCCACAGCAGAGAGCTGGACTGGAAGAGGAGCAACCGGGATAGAACAAGCACCCCAACTGGGACTAGAACCCGGAGTACTGGTGCTGCAGGCGGAGGATTAGCCTAGTGAGCCGCAGCACTGGCTGAGCTGCTCCACTTCTGATCCAGCTCTGTGTTGTGGCCTGGGAAACCAGTAAAAGATGGCCCAAGTCCTTCGGCCCCTGCACTCACATGGGAGACCTGGAAGAAGTTCATGGCTCCAGGTTTTGTGGCCATTTGGGGAGTGAACAAGCAGATGTAAGACCTCTCTCTCTCTCTCTCTGCTTCTGCTACTCTGTAACTCTGCCTTTTAAATAAATAAATCTTTTAAAAAGATGTTTTACTATGTATCTCAGCAAAAACACTATCCTGTTTTTACACCATTGTGATATATTAAGCATTCAAATTTCCAGTGGCTTTATTAACAATTTATATTTTGCTTGACTGTAGGATCCAATGAGATCTAAAAATTGCTTTTTAAATCTCTGTTAATATATAAGCTCCCCCTGCGTCTTACCTTCTCAGTTCATCGTAACTTAACTGAAGAAACTAGATTAGTTGTCCTATAGATTCCCCACTGTCTGGATTTTACTGACTGTATCCATGTAGCTTCCTAATATTGCCATGGGATTTATTCTTTTCACTTCTGAGATTTTATGGCATTTATTTAACTGTTTGACTAGACCCTAATATTCTTCAATGAATCTTCATATTGTTTCCTTCTCTCTTTACATGATTTCAAATCACTTGAAGCCTCTTTACAAGAAGAAGTAAAAAGAAATAAAAAAGAGTGTGAGGAGTGGGTATAGTGGTGCTGCAGATTCAGTTCCTTGTTGGGTGCCTGGTTCAAGTCCTGGCTGTTCTGCTTCCTGATTACACACCTGGGAAGGCAGCAGATGCTGGCCCAAGTGCTTGTGTCCCTGCCACTGCTGTGGATAGGTTTTCTGGCTAATGACTTCAGCCTTGTTCAGCCCGACTTTCACTGGCATTTGGGGAGCTGGGGAGTGAACCACTGCATGGATGCTCTCTTTCTCTCTCAGTCATTCTGCCTTTCAAATAAATAAATCACATATATATTTTGAGACTTTGCACATGTTTAACTTAGTGTGATTGAGTTGTCTATGGCCTTGCAATTGGCAAGGCAGGTACACGGCACCTTTCCTGAGCAACTTGGTACTTAAACTCCCTGGCCAACATCATGTGTACTGTTTTGCAAAAAGTCCCCTCTGGAGAATTCCCAAAGACTCCTGAAATGTGAACACACTTTACGTTAAAATGAGAAGAACTTTTTATTTTTAAATTTTTGATAATTATTCACTCCCTAAAGGAGAGCCTTAGCTTACTCAGTGTGGGACCAGAGCCTCATATTTGTGGCCATATAAAATCTTCTATCAGATAAGTAGAATTTCTCTTGGATACTCAGGTAGAAGGCAGTTACATTAGCCCTGCAGCTGTCTGGGGTGGGCTGTGGGAGGGCCGTTGTTCTCTCGTAAGGACTGCATCATTGTCACGCTGCTTGACTTTGGGGAAGGTCATTGATGGAGTCCTTCCTTGGCTCCTTGCCTCAGCATTTTTCTCGGGTGACATATAGGGCTATACATAAACATATTTATATTACATATTATTTTAATACATTTTAATGTAGAGTTTTTCATCCTAGCTGGGTTTTTTGGATTTATTTTTTTTTAATTGTGTTTGCTGGAATTAAATTTGGAAGGATTGGAAGCTTCTGTATAAAATCTCAAGCTAGGAATTTCCTTTTTTAATGTAATTTTTTTTTTTTTACAGGCAGAGTGGACAGTGAGAGAGAGAGAGGGAGAAAGGTCCTCCTTTGCCATTGGTTCACCCTCCAATGGCCGTCGCGGCCCGTGCACTGCGGCTGGTACACCACGCTGATCCGATAGCAGCAGCCAGGTGCTTCTCCTGGTCTCCCATGGGGTGCAGGGCCCAAGCACTTGGGCCATCCTCCACTGCACTCCCAGGCCACAGCAGAGAGCTGGCCTGGAAGAGGAGCAACCGGGACTAGAACCCGGTGTGCCAGCGCCACTAGGTGGAGGATTAGCCTAGTGAGCCGCGGCACTGGCCCTTAATGTAATCTTATTCCCCCTCTCTTGTTTAGGAGCTGGGAATCTCAAATTCAAAACTGCAGTTGTTCTGGGAAGAACAAAATCTGCTTCTATATCCAGGTGATAAAATGATTCTGATGGAGAAAGCTTTGTAGGAATTCAGTCAATCTTTATCAGTTTCACTTATTTGATATCCAGTGTTTGGTCTCAATAATCACAATATTATAAAAAGTAGCATGAGATTAAATGCCCCATGTTGTGGTGCAGGAGTATTTTCCAGAAAAATACATCTGGAAAACATTCTGGGGCACGTGTGCTGCTGTGTGCTCCCCACAGCGGCCTTCCACCATGAGAAAGCGTTGCTGAGTCATCAAGTCCCTTTGGATGTGATTTGGAGGTAAATTTTTTCAGTGCACTGTGTAGTTCCAAAGGGAATAGGTGTCTAGATTTCAGGCAACAGTCTTGGAATGTCTCATGCTGCTTATCAGGTCCCATTTACCATTGTGGAAAATGGAAAACAGCTTTGAGCTCTTTCCAAATCATTGTTTTGTCCCAGATCACAGCCCAGCTCAGACTGTGCCAGGTGCATGTCCTTTACGCAGTTCCCATGCCAGCCATGTTTGCGTATGTGATTGCACAACAAACTCAGCAACAAAAAGACAATTCTGAATTTTCATAATGTGTATATTTTCGCTCCTAGCAGACCTTTCCTACTAATGCTGATTTTCTGTTGACTAGGCACAGACAACACAGCATGATTCTCATTCCTATGGACACACAGGAACACAAATCTAAGGCCTTTGACCACTTGGCTACACGGTGAGACTCAATAAACAGGTCTGTGCAGTAGAATGCACTTGAAGGGACTTGATAGCATGTGAGTGGATGAGATATGTTCTAGACCTTCCTGTGGCCCTGACCACTGTCTGACATGGAGGCAGCATGTGAGTGGATGAGATGTGTTCTAGACCTTCCTGTGGCCCTGACCACTGTCTGACATGGATGCAGGATGTGAGTGGATGAGATGTGTTCTAGACCTTCCTGTGGCCTGACCACTGTCTGACCTGGAGGCAGGATGCAGCATGTGAGTGGATGAGATGTGTTCTAGACCTTCCCGTGGCCCTGACCACTGTCTGACATGGATGCAGGATGTGAGTGGATGAGATGTGTTCTAGACCTTCCTGTGGCCCTGACCACTGTCTGACATGGTGGCAGCATGTGAGTGGATGAGATGTGTTCTAGACCTTCCTGTGGCCCTGACCACTGTCTGACATGGAGGCAGCATGTGAGTGGATGAGATGTGTTCTAGACATTCCTGTGGCCCTGACCACTGTCTCACCTGGAGGTAGCACGTGAGTGGATGAGATGTGTTCTAGACCTTCCTGTGCCCTGAGCACTGTCTAATGTGTTTGCAGGATGGAGCGGATCAGCAGCATTGCAGCTCTCAGCCCTGTGTTGTCGCCTTGGGGAAGGGCAGAATGCATTCTGGGAACAGCTGTGCTAACTGTCTGCTCATTTCTGCTGTCCATGAGAATGGATTAATGACAAGGTATTGATAAATGTAGTAACTCACAGCAAAATTCATTTCTATCTCTAAGTTTAGATTTCTTTTTCTTTTTTAAAATTTTATTTAAGACATAAAAATTTCATGTGTTTCATGTATACTAATTTAGGAACACTGTGATACTTCCCATCCTACCCTCCCTCCTGCCTACACTCCCACCTCTCCCTCCTCCTTCTCCTATTCCCTCTCCTAATTTTTTACAATGATCTACTTTAAGTTTACTTTTAAAGAATTACTCATTTATTTGAAAGCTAGAGTTATAGAGAGGCAGAGAGAGAGACAGACATACAGACAGAGGTATTTAATCCACTGGTTCATGCCCCAGATGACCACAATGGGGAGTGCTACACCAGTTTGAAGCCAGGAGCTTCTTCTGGGTCTCCACATGTGTACAGGGTCCTAAGGACTTGGGAAATAGAAGCTTTCCCAGGTGATAGCAGAGAGCTGGATCAGAACTAGAGCAGCTGGGACTCAAACCGGTGCTCACAGGGATGTTGGCACTGCAGGCGGTGGCTTTACCTACTAAGCCACAGTGCTGCCCCCATCAGTTTACTTTACATTCATAAGATTAACCTGACACTAAGTAAAGTTCAACATATACTTCAACAAAGAAGAATAAGGAAAAAAACTTCCTCAGTAGTAGAGACAAGGGCTATAAACAATCACTGAAGCTCAGGTTTCCTACTCTAGCTACAAGAGTCACTAATAAGCAGTATGCTTTTTATCTATCTGAGTGCAGGACATGCCCCCGCCCCCCATCACCCTTGGCTGGAGCTTCTAAGAACCAAAAAGACGTTTGTCCTCTGTGTCCATGCTGCTGAGTTAATCACTCAGCAAACATCTGCTGAGCACTGAGTGGCATGCCAGGTGCTGGGACCACATGAACACAGTAGACTGAGATCCTTGCCCTCACAGCACTTTCACAGTGCTGGGAGGAGATAGGCAGTGACTACAGACAGGCAACTAAGTCAGCTGCATGTGTGCTAGCAAGACATGCTATGAAAAGGCTGATGGAACTTCAGGTTCTGTGGTGACTCGGGTTTCCTGTCAATGAGCATGACTAATGAATACATGCCATTAGCAGCAATAAGACTCGCAGCTTTGTAGGAGGCTTAAAATCAACACCTTCTGTAAGCTACAGTTGTAGAATGCACCCATAGGTTAAGCATGGTACCAATGGGATCAACAAACCCACTGGAGTAAGCGACACATGGGGGCGCTATTGGGTTGCAGAGTTACAGCCTGAACAACACAGATGGGTTAGTAATCCAGGTTGGGTGTCAACATAGTCCACTGAAGAGCCTCCATTTGAATTTAAGTATGCAAAATTGACCAGCACCTCTCCCACTCCCTATGTCCTAGGCTGAAAGAAACTGTGCTGAGAAGTCAGTTAGAAACAACTGCTCTGACAAGAGCTGCAGAGTTAGCATGAGGTCGTCTCTAGAGTTTGCCAGGGGGAGGTGGAGGCAGACTAAAACGTGCCTGTGTTCCCAGTATCAGGGACGGATATACCAGCATTTTTCCAGATGCAGAGGCACAGCGGGACAAGTGTGGACTGGGAGGCATTGCACCTGAAGGTCCGATCTGAGTCCCCTCCCACACAGAGCCTGTGCTGTCCCCTGAGCAGACCCCTGGCATCTTCACATGGCTTTCCACAGAGATAGAAGATGAAGTTGAGTTCCGTCGCTCACTGCTAAGTTTTGAAGCATTCTCTTTTCCCTTCCCAAGTGAGATTCTCTGGAATTCTTTTACTTTTCTAAGCAATCTTCCTTTCCCAAGAAAAATTTTCTATGGAATCCCATATACAAAAATATAAGGAAAATGCAATTACAAAACAATGGTAAAATAGTCTTGTGTAGCAATGGAAGCCAGTCTTTTCCATAGCTCTAGGATTTCAGGGAATGAAATGGAAGTCCCTGGATCAAATGGACCCTGCAATCTCTGACGTGCTCGGTGGCGCTCTCTTTGGGGCTGACTTCTCCCTGGGATGCCCATGACAATCAGGGCTTTGAAATCCTACTTTCTGTGAGTAATTAAACTTTAGTAGGTTGATGTGTGTGATGCTGTTTTTGGTCAACTCATCTTGTTCTTTCAAATTCTATTTTCTACTTTATAGATAACTTACACAGAGGACATCTTGATCCATTTCAATTAAGTTCAAGTTCCAACCTCCATTGTAATCCTAGGTGAGATCAATTTTGAAAACTCCTTCTCCAGTCTTGTTAACATTTTCAGGTTTAAATCTAAAACATCTATGAGTCTACTTTGAGTTACTTTCTCCTTTATTTGCTTCATTTATCAAGGAGAACTATTGCATATTATGGAATTTTCTTACACAGAGTGATAATAAGACCACTTCAAACACTTAAATAATTATCACATTGACTGAAAACATGGCTAAATGAGAATATTCAACTCAAAGCGAGATGTTTTTCCTAAAACATGATCTGTGGTCCTCTGCTTGTGTTAAGACAACCTCAGTGCACCTGGAATGAAGTCTTCCTCGTCTGCCTGTCAGAAACATAAATAACTGTGAATAGCATGGACCTGGAATCACTCCATCCTTCTGCTCACTGAAATCTGACCCAACGTTCAAATAACATCTCTGCCCCTTTCAAAAATGTCTCTCACTACAACCACCCAGTGAGCCCTGACCCTGCAGCCCTCAGGTTAGGACCTAGGACAGAGATCCCCTCTCCTCTGCCTTTCTTTGTCCCTCTCCACAGCCCTGATCCTGTCCCCTCTTCTGGACTCTAAACTCATGCAGGGACTGTGTCTTAGCCACCTTCACAACTGCTGCCACTCTAATAAAGTAGCTGCTGCACAGTAAGTATTGCAGAGCCATTTCTACAGTCTGAAATTTTTTATGATGATTTTAAAAATGCACATGTCAGAATTCCTAGCAGTGCACAGTGAGCCTTATAGTGGCAGTGATTTTCCCTTTCCCCTCACTGCGATGCCATTCTTTTTTTTAAAGAAAGCTTTTATTTCATAAATAAAAATTTAGTAAGTACAACTTCTGGATTATAGCAGTTCTTACCCCCATACCCACCCTCCCACACCACTCCCTCCCCATCCCATTCTTCATTAAGATTCATATTTAATGGTCTTTATATACAGAAGACCAACTCTATACTAAGGAAAGTTCAACAGTTTGAACCCACACTGACACACAAAGCATAAAGTACTGTTTGAAGACAAGATTTACCATTAATTCTCACAGTACAACTCTTTAAGGACAGAGGCCCTACATAAGGAGTAAGTGCACAGTGACTCCTGTTGTTGATTTACCAATTGACAGTCTTACTTATGTCAGTGATCACTGGCAGCTCTTGTTATGAGCTGCCAAGGCTATTGAAGCCTTTTGAGTCCACAAACTCCATCAGTATTTGTACAGGGCCATAACCAAAGTGAAAGTTCTCTCCTCCCTTCAGAGAAAAGTACCACCTTCTCGGGTGGTCGCTTTTTCCACTGGGATCTCACAGAGATCCTTCATGTAGATCATTTTTTGCTACAGTGTCTTGGCTTTCCATGCCTGTGAAACTCTCTTGGGCATTATAGCCAGATCCAAATGCCTTCAGGGCTGATTCGGAGGTCAGAGTGCTGTTTAGGGCATTTGTCATTCTGTGAGTCTGCTGTATGGCCAGCTTCCCATGTTGGAATACTCTTTTTATTTCTATCTATTGTTATTACCAGACACTTGGTCTTATTTATGTGGTCACTTGGGCAGTTATTCCTATCTATATGAGCAGTTACACACTTAAAATGATCACTTTAGCATGTAAGATAGCATTAGTTTCACTCAGCTTAATGGGATTGGGAGTCCAATGCAAGTTTTAACTTTACCCTTAGGGGTAAGTCCGTGGGAACATGTGCCAAACTGTGCATCTCTCCCCTCTGTTGTTTTCACTTTTATTTTTTCCCAGGATCTATTTTCAATTGGATTTACACACGTATGAATAATTCTGTGCTAAGTAAATAGTTCAACCAATGGTATTATGTTGAAAAAGAAAATCATAAAAAAAAAATACTAAACTCTTCCTCGACACTTAAGACAAGGGCTGCTGAAGTCCTTGCTTCTTGTCATGTCAGTTTTACTTCTACAGGTTTCCTTTTATGTGCTTTGTTAGTTGTCACAGATCAGGGAGAAAATATGGTATTAGTCCCTTTGGGACTGACGATGCCATTCTTATTGAAGACAGTGCATCGTTTCCCCAGGATTTCTGTAAATAAGGAATGCCCTGGGCCACGTTCCCATTCTCCTTTCTTTCTCCCAGGTGAAGGCAGGGAATTTAAAACTTCCCAAGATTGCCTGGGACCTGGCAGAATCCACCACTGTAGGAGAACAGCAGGTGTGGTGGCGCGTGCTCTGCAGATCGTGTGTGAATGGCAACACAAAGCAGAGCCTTCAAGAACAAACTCTACAAACACGTAAGGGTGATCATTACTTGTATCTATCCTAGTCCAGTTACAAAATGTTACTGGGCTGGGCATTTGTCACAGCAAATAAGCTGCCATTTGCTTGGGACACCATTATCCCATATAGGAGGACCTGGTTTGAGTCCTGCTATTCCACTCTGGTCCAGTTTTTGCTAACACAGGCAGCAGGGGATGGCTCCTGTCATAAAAGTAGGAGACCCAGATTAAGATTTAGACCCCTGTGCCTTCTGCCTGGCCCAGCCCTGGCTATTGTGGACATTCAGAGAGTGGACAAGCAATGGAAGTGTGCTTTCTCTCTGTGCTTGTCAAATAAAGGGAAAGTTAATTAAAAAAAAAAACATTATTTGGGGAACAGTTTCCTCTATGCGAATAAAGTGATTTTATTCTACATCTGATCTTAGCCAGAAGGCCAAGAAGCAATAGGGTGATTTTATTCTATACTTAATGGCTGCATTTAAATGTGGTCTGAGGGGAGGTCTTTATCTTTGTGAAAGATTACGTAGCTCCCAAAGTACTCAGCACACAAAGCACACACAGTTCCATCAACTTTCTGTTCTGTACAACTGGCAGCATTTGAGCTCCCCATGAGCATGAAGAGCAGCAAGAAGAGGCTGTCATGGGTAGGGGGACTTGTCATGTCCTTTGGTTTTCTGGAAGAAGTTAGGACACAGCCATGTAAAGACACAGGAGAAGAGTTCAAAACTCAGAGGAATATTCCTACAAATTTTTTTTTTTTTTTTTTTTTTTTTTTGGACAGGCAGAGTTAGAGACAGAGAGAAAGGTCTTCCTTTTCTGTTGGTTCACCCCTAAAATGGCCGCTACGGCTGGCGCACTGAGGCCAGCGCACTGCACCGATCTGAAGCCAGGTGCCTCCTCCTGGTCTCCCATGTGGGTGCAGGGCCCAAGCACTTGGGCCATCCTCCACTGCACTCCCGGGCCACAGCAGAGAGCTGGACTGGAAGAGGAGCAATTGGGACAGAACCTGGTGCCCCAACCGGGACTAGAACCGGGGTGCTAGTACCGCAGGTGGAGGATTAGCCTAGTGAGCCGTGGTGCCAGCTCAACAGCTCTTTTAAGACGGAATGGACTGCTTTGGGAAGAAGTGGGTCCCTTGTCACCGAAGACATAGGACCAGCATTTAGAGGGCTGTGATGATTCTTTGAATCTTCATCTAGAAATTTTACACTCTTGAGCTTGTTTACAAGGCACCATAAATTTAGTTCCACGTGAGTAGTGCCGCATATTGGGGTGCTGGTTTGAGTCCCAACTATTCCACTTCTGATCCAGCTTCCTGCTAATAGGCCTGAGAAGGCAGTGGCTGATGGCCCAAATCCTTCCAGATGGAGTTCCTGGCTCCTAGCTTGGGCCTGGCCCAGCCCTGGCTGTTGTGGGCATTTGTGGAGTAGACCAGCAGATGGAAGATCTCTTTCTCACTCTATCTCCCTGCCAATCTATCTTTTGAATATAAAATACATCTTTAAAAAACAATGAAGTATTTAATTTATTTGAAAGAATTACAGGGAGAAAGAGAGAGAGAGAGAGAGATTGAGATTCTTCCATCTGCTGGTTCACTTCCCAAATGACCAAAAAAACAGGGCTTGACTAAGCCAAAGCCAGGATGCAGGAGCTTCATCTGGGTCCCCAAGTGGGAGCAAGGGGCCCAAACACTCGGACCAGCTTCTACTGCTTTCCTAGGCAAATTACCACGAAGCTGGATTGTAAATGGAGCCTCCAGGACTCGAATCAATGCTCATTTGGGATGCCAGCACTGCAGATGCTGGCTCAACCCACTATGTCAAAGTGCCAGATCCAATAAATACACCATTTTAAAAAATGGAAATGTGTATTCAGAGGGAAAAGAAGGTATTATTTTAGACTTCTTTGGAAAAAAATTTTATAGAGAAATGGGGTTACTTAATTATCCCCCCAAAAATTTCTTCTAATGTTAATAAAGCTTTTTATTTGAGAGGCAGAGTTACAGGCAGAGAGAGGGAGAGACTGAGAGAAAGGGCTTCCATCTGCTGTTTCATTCCCCAAATGGCTGCAATGGTCAGAGCTGATCCAAAGCCAGGAGCTTCCTCCCAGTCTCCTACGTGGGTACAGGGGCCTAGGCACCTGGGCCATCTTCTACTGCTTTCCCAGGCCACAGCAGAGAGCTGGATCAGAAGAGTTGCAGCCAGGATACAAACTGGTGCCATAAAGGATGCTGGCGCTGCAGAGGCTTAGTTCACTACACCATAGCGCTGTCCCCCTACTTCTAATTTTTAAGAAAACAAGAAAAGTAATTATTTCTTAGCATTTACTGTTGAAATGTCAGTGTAGGTCAAATCTCTGGTGACAGAATTGTTTATTTCTGTACATTATCACCCGTGTGAAAGTGCATCTGTGACCATCTTAGAAAAGTCTGCAGGGCCTTTCTGCCTCGTTAGAGGCTGTATTTGCTTCCTTGTGTATTATTCTGTACTCAATGTTAGCAATAGTTAGTGCTATTATTTTAGCCAAATGTTATAAGCTCAATCAACATATATGTTCTTTTATATAACTGACTTGCAATAGTATTAAGAAAAGCTACATCCTGCTTTGACACCACACCTGGGACTACATTGTGGGCACCCCTGTACCCTGTAGTCTAGGGCAAGGGTTCAGGTGTTGAGGGGCACTGAGGATGTGGTAAGAAAGGTGACTGGAGAGACCTACATACAGCTCCTGTTGGGGAACAGGGTCGGACACATCGCTCATTTGGTTTCCTCTGAGTTCAGATTGGGCACTTTCAGTTGTCCAGTCAGCCATTTTATTAATTCTTCCCTTTGTCCCCTCTAAGGCTAGAAGGAAGGAAGTTGGAGAAATAACAATCTTTTTTATTTGAAAATGTTATTTATTTATATACATACTTATTTGAAAGGCAGAGTTACAGAGAGGGAGAGACAGAGATCTTCATTTGCTGGTTCAATTCCCAAATGGCCACAATAGCTGGGTCTGGGCCATGCTGAACCTAGGAGCCTGGAACTCCATTTGGGTCTCCTGCTGCCTTCCTAGGGGCATTAACAAAGAGCAGGAAAATCAGCAAAAAGCATGAAAAGACACAGCACCAAAGAAAATAATCAGATGGTAAATAAGCCACCTTGGAAAGCTGTTTGACAGCTGCTTGGATACTGGGGTGCAGCCCTATGAGGGACTAGAGTCGGCAGTAAAAGGAATCTACAGTCAATTCCCAGCAAAATTTGGATAAAACTCAAGGCCCTATGCTGAGTGAAAGAAGCCAGTCTCCAAAGAGTAGATGCGGTATGATCCCATTTCTAGGACATTCTAGAAAAAGTCAAAAGTATCATAATGGACAACCTGCCAGTGGTTGACAAGGGTGTAGGGGCTGGGGGAGCATGTGCCTACAAGAGAGCAGTACCGGTAAGTTTTGTGTGGAGATGGAACTGTTCTCCTGAGTGTGGTTACACCAACATATATGTCTATAAAATCCCAAGAAAAAGTTGAGAACAGCAACCAGAGGCTGCTGGGCAGTGCCAACCCTGGACTTCTGAGAATGATCTAGTTTGTCTACAAGCAGTTCCACCTCCACCCCTTTAACCATGTTTCAGTGAGAGCTTGTGATCACATTCAGTAGGGCTGGAGAAGAGTAGTTTGGCAATCAGAAGGTGACTCATTCCACCATCTTGACTTTAAACATTAAAATACCCAAAAGAATGCATTTTGCAAAATAGAATTTCTTTCTGAAATCTTCCACCTCTGGGGCATTCCAGAGGTACGTGGCTGGGCTAGTGCATATCAAGCAAACTTGCTCCTCCATTTAAAAATGCATAGAGCAAGACCTGACCTCGACAGTGTTTGTACCTGACCTCGAGGCTGTGTTGTTTCCCGCAGACCTCCAACACCAGCTCACCTCCTCCCTCTCGTGCCACCTTCTGCTCCCCGGCAGGAAGTGGTGGCTCACCGGATTGTTGAAAGCCACACTGCCATCCAGGAGATCTGCCTGTTGACCCTGAAAGCCGCCCACTGTGTGGACACCATAGGCAGCGCTGGAGCTAGGAAGGAGGTGAGGTCCCCCTGACCACCAACGGCAGAGCTGGGCATTTCAGGTCTCAGGGCACCTAGATGGCACTAGGAATAGTGGGAGACCCCAAGGCACCTGGTTGAAAGCTCCTACACGGTGGCCACTGGCCAGGTTTCCTTTCATGGGGCTGTTTTGGGGAATCCTTTTCAGTCCAGTTCCAGCTTTCTGGAGATTAGCAAGAAGGAACGGGGTTATCCTAGGCTTTGAGAGACCTGGGATTCATTGTACCTACTCTGCCACTTTTTTACAAGCCTTGTGGCCAAGGCCAAAGTATCTCATCCTTCTGCCTTTGGCCTGCGTTTCTTGTGGAGAGTGATGGAGATGGTGTGCACGGAATGCGCCATGCAGCCATAGTGAATGTGTCATGTAAGGTACCTCTCGTCCCCAGCCTTCTTGTGTCTCTGGTTTCTATGGAAAAAAATATAATCACTTACATTGCTAGGAGAAAACTGATTAGTGCAGCAAAGCCACTTGAAGCTTTTGCAGTTTCTGAAGTGATGAGTATGAGTTATCAGCCAGCCGAAATCTCTCTGGCACCAAGGCAACTAAAAGTAAATGTCGTTGACTGGGACAAAGTATCTTTCCAGGTCTGTATTGAGTGCACAGCAGCAAACACCTTTGCTGGCTTCCACCTGAGATCCTGTGTTGGAGGGAAAGGTTCTTTGTGTCACTTCACAAGAACCTGCCCAGACAGTGTGCCCAAGAAAGGAGCATGTTGTGTGTATCCTGCAGATGGCAATGATCAAAGTGGCCACTCCAGGGGCCTCTGCAGAGTCACCGACCTGACTGGGCCATGCAGGTGGGTGGAGCTGCAGGTGGCTCCCAGGCTTATCCTCTGACTAACAAGTGAGTAGGTTTCATTGAAGAGCTTCTGCATCTGATAGGCTTGGAGATGAAACCCTCCAGCTACCTTGACAACACTACATGTTAAGAAATAAGAGCTACTAACTTGCTTCAAAGTGTAAGTGAAGTGATGGGGCTCTTTGATATGCAGCTCAGCACCTACACATAACCATCTTCTGTGACTACAATCAGCACCCGGCTCCACTGTATTACCCTGAAAGACAAAATTATTGAAAAGGCAAATGAGGGAGGTTTGAGGGATGGAGAGAGAGAGCTTTCTTCTGCTGGCTCATACCCAAAATCCCAAAAGCAGCCAGGGTGAGGCCAGGCTGTAGCCAGGAGCTTGGAACATCATATGGGTGGCAGGGACTCTTATGTGCGCCCTCAACTACTGCCTAGCAGGATGTGCATTAGCAGCAAATGAGCAACCAGAACACAGCCAGGACTGGAGCCCAGGACTCTGCCAAGGGATACATGCGTCCCGAGAAGTGGCTTAACTGCTGTGCCAAAGGCTCACCCTGACTGTGCTAACAGTAAGGGTACCACCACAGGTCTGCAACCCACAGGGAGGCAGCAGCTGAATCTGCAGCAGTCCATGGCAGTGAGCATCCATTACACAGATCTGAATCCCTGGAGGTGAAAAAGAACCTCCCCCCAAGCCCCAAACATCCCTCCATATGTTCTCGCAGTGCCACCTTCTCTATCACACTGGAGAGAATTGCCTGCCCATCAGTTTTTAACCTTAAGAACGGAAGATAGTTTCCCATCGTCACTGCCTGGGGCTTGCCTCAGTCTCTTAATCCTAACCACCTCCAGGAACCTCCAGCAAACCAAGCATGAGGTGAACCCCGCTGTGCTTTGCCATTTAAGAGTCTGCTCTCCAAGCTGGGAGCTTGAGAACGGCATTTCAGAGGCCCTGGGGCTACTTTCCACAATTCCCCGAGTTCTTTTCCTCATCTGCCCTGGCTGGATGAATGTACTCTGGATCAGTGTTGATGCGCCCTGTTCCTCTTTAGTAACGACCACCGTCCCTGCTCTGGCTGCCTCCAGCTATGCCTTCATAAGAACCATGCGCTTGGTGGATGGACGAGATGAAGTTCACCTCTCGACAATCCCAAATGGGAGCTGCGAGACCAAGCCACAGGGTTGGCAGCCGAGAGGTAGGGAGAGCACAAAGCCTGCTTTAGACACCACTTCCATCTCCAGCCATTGCAGCTAGTTGTGGAGTGAACCTCTGGTTGGAAGACCTCTTGCTCTCTGCTTCTCCTCTCTCTGTGTAACTGACTTTCAAATAAAAATAAATAATTCTTAAAAAAATAAAATAAAACCACCTCAGATGATCACAAAATCCCGCAGCCATTGTTGGAGTCCCCAGGGACCTCCAAGGAGCCACCCAGGAAATGGGGCAGAGATGGCTGGGCCCTGGCAGGCAGGTTCTTTCCCGGCTTAAGATCAGAGATGCACACGGACAGCACTGCACAGGGCTGGTGCTCAAGTTCCTGTTGGCTTTGCACACCATGCGTGAGCCTCTGGCTCAAGTAGACTATTCTGCCCACAGTCTTCTTTGCACAGATCCATGTTCACACTTTGAATGGTGTGTAGAGTTATGACAATGAATTTTCCCATATTTAACGCCATAAGAAGCACAAGCCTCTACAATGCCACTGAGAGCCGGCACTATGGATCCTGCCCTGCCTCGGGGCCACCCTCACTTTCTGGGACCCCCAAGAAGGCGGCTCCATGCTTCTCATTCCCATTCCTCTGTGCATGGAATTCCAGCAGACAGACCTAGGCCACACACAGCAGCGTGCTGTGACCCCTGCGCTGTCACGTGGGGAGGGGAGAGCACAGCAGGGTGGAGCGGCTCCGTCTCCTGCCTTCTGCGGCTCCGTCTCCTGCCTTCTGCCCCTTCCCTCACCTTTTCCTTGCCTTCGCCTCATCGTTTCCGAGCCCCCGCAGACAGGAGCAATGAATGCCTCCCTGCCCAGGCCTGAGGAGGAAACTCCTGATGGTGTCAAAATGGTCACTGTTTTACAATACACATCTCTTAAGATAGATGAACTCTTTCTTTTTTAAACATCACAACTGCTGTGAAGGATGTAGAACAGGATTTCTCACTCATTGCTGGTGGATGCATGAGAGCTCACTACTCTGGTGAACAGTCTGGCCGTTTTCCAAAATTAAACACGGTCTCAGATATTCCCACACTCACCATTCTAAGAATTGAGGCCACAGCCTTGAAGAGGGTGTCCAAGTCAAAGCATGGCACTATGTCAGCAGTTCAACTCATACTGGGGGCTATCACTGGGCCCTCCTACACATGAACAGAGAAAACTGTGTCCACACAGGCATCTGAGGACAGGATGAAAGGATGGATGCCCTCTGTGTCTGTCCCTCTGCTACCCAAACAAATTTTGAATACACAAACACACCCCACCCTCCCTCCCAAGGTTGAGTAGGCAGGTGAGTTTGGCATTGTTCAAATGGATGGGAAAAGCAGCAGTGGAACAGTCACCCTTTGGGAAGCTTCACTGCACAGAACGCACGAGATCGACTCCCTGACCTATCACTGCCTGAGTGACAGACCCTCTCACTCTGAATCCATGAGCATTTCTGAATGGCTTCCTCCAATCAGGGTACTCACAACCACCCTGTTCAAACATGCATTGGACGGCAAGAGCTCCGTGCACGTCAGGGCACGCTGAGGCCTCTGTTCTTGATTTAGGGTAAAGCTCTGTAACTCACTGTGCTGGAGAACAAAGCAACCCCTGCTCATCCCTCCTGAGGGGGACTGGCTCACAAAGGGCAGCTCAGCCCAGGCTGCCCCATACAGCACAAGGAGGGGCCTGGCTCTGCAGAGGCCTGAGCATCAGGCCCTGGGTGTGACACAGGTGACAAGACCACCCACCTTCCACCAGCACAGCAGGAGATGCTCCAGGGGCCTGACACTGATCATGAACATCCTCCCCGACAGGGCCCACACAGGTGCAGAGTTAGGAGGGGCCAGTATTAGACATTGACCCAGGTCACTCACTGGGTCCAAGAGGCCATGAGGAAGGGCTCATGGATTTGGAGCCAGGGAGCAGAGTGAGGGGAGGGGAAATGGGAGGGAAGGGGTCCTGTGCAGTGAGTGGGAATGGAAGCCATCAGAGCGAAGGGGATCAGAGGGACAGCAGGAACTGCTGCTTGGTACAACGTTACTGGTCTCTGAGCAGGGTCACCATGTGACCAATTCGTGACTGACTCCTGAGGGCAGGTGCACAGACCACATGCACAGGAATATTCCTAGCAGCCGTATCCATAGTAACCCCAAATAAGAACAACCAAACGCATTCCCACGGGGGCCTGGCTAAGCCAACTGGAGTTAGCCACACTGAGTATGGCTGAAGAATGCTAGAAATGAAGCATCAGTGACGAGGGTGGAAGAACGGAAGCAGGACTTCTCCATGGGCAGAGGTGGACAGGGAGGGTGCAGCAGGCCCAGCCCTTCCCTACCACATGAGGTGCTCAGGTGAGTCTGAGACTCGGAGTGAGGGATGCACGCTCCAGCTGCTGCCTCTCATTCAGTCTCCTTGCAGTCTTCTTCATGGTCTTTTATTTCTCTTTTTTTAATCTATTCTTCCTTTTTTGGCAAAATAAAATCAGAATTCATCTAGGATTTTATGGGAAGAACTGCTGCTCCAGCTGCCCTGCTTCTGATTAGAACCAAGCAGCATGGATCCGAGCAGGTGTGTTTCCATTGGCAAAGGCACTGGGCAAGATCCCATGGGTTTTCTGCCTGGCTACATCACCACCAAGAAACGATAAAGTGATAGATATTTTAATTATCCCCACATAGGAGGATATCCAAGATGGCCAGATAGTGTATAGCCATGCTGACTTCCGACTTCAGCTACCTAGGATATGAAAAGAACAAAAAAGTGCCATGTTTCTTAAAAGAGACAAACATCCAGATACAAGAAGTTCAAAGGACCCCAATCCAGAGACGATTTTATCCAAGGCACATTACAGTCACATTCTCAAAATACAGGAACAAGGAGAGAAGTCTAAAGATTCTAAGAGAAAAGTAACAAATCACCCAGTGAAAAAATCAATAAAGACACATCAGGGACTGGTGCTGTGGAATAGTGGGAAAGCTGCTTCCTGAAGTGCCAGCATCCCATAAGGGCACCAGTTCGAGCCCTGGTTGCTCCAGTTCCAATCCAGCTCCCTGCTATGGCCTGGGAAAGCAGTAGAAGATGGCCCAAGTCCTTGGGCCCCTGCACCCACGTGGGAGACCCAGAAGAAGCTACTGGCATCCTGGCTTCAGATCTATCCAGCTCCAGCCATTGTGGCCATCTGGGGAGTGAACCAGTGGATGGAAGACCCCCCCCCCCACACACACACCTCTATAACTCTGTCTTTCAAATAATAAATCTTTTTTTAAAAAAGATAGATTGGAGTTACAGCATGGTACTGATATCTTCTTGGTCTTTGGCTAAGATCCAGTGAAACACAGTGTTGAGCAAATGGACTGAACAGACATTTGGAGGACATTTCACTCAACAGCTGCTGAATACTCATTCTTGTCATCAGTGAAGAACGTTTTCTAGGATGGAAATCAAGTCTCAGTAAATTCTAGAAGACTGAAATCATACCATAGGGGGGTCACTGTGGCACAGTTGCTAAGTCTCTGCCTGTGGTGCAGACATCCCATATGGGCACCGGTTTGAGTCCTAGCCACTCCTCTTCTGATACAGCTCTCTGCTGTGGCCTGGGAAAGCAGTGGAGGATGGCCCAAGTCCTTGGGCCCCTGCACCCACGTGGGAGACTCAAAAGACTCTCCTGGCTCCTGGCTTTGGATCAGCCCAGCTCCAGCTATTGTGCCATTTGGGGAGTGAACCAGTGGATGGAAGACTTTTCTGTTTTGCCCTCTCCCTGCCTATAACTCTGCCTCTCAAATAAATGAAATCATACCATGTATGTTCTCAGACCACAAAGGAATAAAAGTAGAAGTCAGCAACATGAACATGGCATTTGTAAATACATGAAAATTACACATGCTTCTGAAATATCAATGGGTCACTGAAGAAATGAATAATGAAGTGAAAAACTTCCTTGAAATTTACGAGAATCAAAACACAACATATGAAACCCTATGGGATATAGCAAAGTTATTATGGAAACATGAGACCCCAAAACAGCTAAAGCAATCTAAGCATTCTTAAAAAGTAAAAATAAAGCTTAAGGCATTACAATACCAGATTTCAAGACATATTACAGAGCGGTTACAAGCAAAACACCCCATTACTGCCATAACAATAGGCATGTGGATGAATATAACACATCAGAACCCCACAAATTAATCCACGCATCCACAGCCAACTAATCTTTGGCAAATGAGATAAAATCACTCCCTGGAAAAGGACAGGCTCTTCAACAACTGATGTTGGTAAAATTGGATCTCTGCATGTGGAAGTGTGAAGCAAGACCCATACCTTACATCCTATACAAAACCAACCACAATGGATCCATGATCTAAACCTAACACCTGGAACCAGCAAATCACTAGCAGAAAACATAGGAGATACATGGCAAGGCATTGGCATACAGGACTTCTTAGATAAGACTCCAGAAGCACTGGAAATAAAAATCAAATATAGACAAATGGGGTTACATCAAACTAAGGAGCTTCATGAAGCATAGCAATGACTCACTCAACAAAGTGAAGAAGCAACCGGCACAATCAGAGAAAATATCACTATACCTGTGATAGAGGATGAATTCTAGAATATGTAATGAGCTCAGGAACTCAACAAAAAAATAAAGCATTCCAGTTAAGAAACAGGCTAAGGGATTAGCAGGCATTTTTTGAAGGATGAAGCACAAACAGCCAATAGATACAGGAAGGATGCTTAGGCTCACCAACTATCAGGAAAACGGAAATAAAAGCCACTGTGTAGTTTCACCTCATCTCAGGCAAAGTGGCCATCATCCCACAACCAAAACATAACAAATGCTGGCGAGGATGTGGAGAAAAACATATCCCAACACACTGGTGGATGGAATGTTATCTATCTCAACCATTATGAAATACAGTACAGTGATTCCTCACAATTTTTTTTTTAATTTTTAAGCTTTTATTCAGTGGGAGAAATGTATAGGAACGTGAGATCCCTATCTAAAAGAGCAATCTGGGTTCATACCTTCCTCACAACTTTTAAAACCGAACAACCAGATTGCCCAGTAATTCCATTAATGGGAAGTTACACAAAGGATAAGAAATTTGGACATAAAAAATTTCTGTACCCCTGCAGTTGTAGCAGCTCAACTCACAATAGCTAACATATGGAAGCAATCCAGATTCCCATCATTTGATGACTGCACAAAGAAAATAAAATGTGAGATATATGTATGTATATGTATACATAATGAGATGTTATACATAATATATGTAATAGAATGCTGCTCAGCCATAAAAAAGAATGAAACCTTGTTTTATGCAACAAAATGGATACAACTGGCAACCATTACTAGTGAAATAAGCCAGTCACCAAAAGGCAAATTTGTATGTTTTCTCTGATCTGTGACAGTTAATACATAGAATACAAAAAATTAATGGTTTCACCCATATACAACAACTGGAGATCTGATTATTGTTATAGAGTTTGTACATACACTTAAGAAACAGTAGTCTTTCTACTTCTACTTGGATCATTAAAATGTCTACACTGTCAAAACTAATCTACAGATTCAATACAACCCCCATCAAAATACCAATACTGGGGACAGTGCTCTGGTGCAGCGGGTTAAAGCCCTGGCCTGAAGTGCCAGCATCCCATATGGCCACCAGTTCTAGTCCCGGCTGCTCCTCTTCCAATCCATCTCTGCTATGGCCCGAGAAAGCAGTAGAAGATGACTCAAGTACTTGGGCCCCTGCACCCGTGTGGGAGACCCAGAAGCAGCTCCTGGCTTCGGACTGGCACAGCTCCAGCTGTTGTGGCCATCTGGGGAGTGAAGCAGCAGATGGAAGACCTCTCTGTCTCTACCTCTCTGTAACTCTTTCAAATAAATAATATATATCTTAAAAAAAATACCATTGTTTTCAGAATTAGAAAAAAAACCCTAAAATCTATATGGAATCACAAAATAACCAGGATAACCAAACTGATGCTTAGCAAGAAAAAAAAAATCCATCTGGATGTATCACAGTATCTGATTTCAAGGCATACTACAAAGTTGGAGTAACTAAAAGACATGATATTGGCATAAAAACTGATGCAGAATAGAGATCCCAGAAATTAATCCACATTCATGCAGCCAAAAGTGCTCTTATCATACATGGTGATGGCAAACCTGGATGTAACAGAATGAAATGAGACACAAACCTCTGATCATATACAAAAATGGAGTGAAGATGCAGCAAAGACCAAATTTTACACCTGAGACTATGAAGTTACTTGAAGAAAATGTAGGGAAACACTCCAAGACACGGTGTAGGTGATAATCTCTTGGATAGACACCCAAAGCACAGGCAATAGAAGCAACACTAAGCACATGGAATTATATCAAACTCAGAAGGTTTTCACAGCAAAAGAAATGATACATAGAGTGCAGAGACAGCCAACAGAGTGGGGAAAATGTTTGGGTGCTGCCTAGCTGACAAAAGATAAATATCCAGAATATATCAACTTAAAAAACTCAACAAAAATTAGCCTGCCAGTGAAGAAATGGACAAAAGACATCAATAGAGAGTGACAGAAAACAAATGGCCAACACATACATGAAAAAATATTCAACATCACTCAATGTCAGGTAAATGCAAATCCAAAACACAATCAGATATCCCATCACCCCATCAGAATGACTGAAACACAAAAGACCCAGAGTAACAAATGCTGGGGAGGATGTTGCTCAAAGCAAACATTTACACACTGTTGGTGGGAGTGGAAGTAAGTGCAGCCACTGTGCAAAATAGCATGGAAACATCTTTTAAAAAGTAGAAATAGAATTTCCATATGAGCCAGCAATCCCTCTTCTGATCGTGTTGTATTAAAAACATACCAGCACAACCATGTTTATAGCAGCACTGTTCACAATAGCAAAATCTGAAATCAACTGTCAACATCAGAATAAAGAAAATGCACTCTGCATATACAATGCGATTATTCAGTGACATAAAAATGAAATTCTAACATCTGCATCAGAATGGATGCAACTGGAGAATGTCATGTTGAGTGAATAAGCTAGACATAGAACGATAAATACTACATTTGCTCCCTTATAGATAGGAGTTTAAATTTTAAAAGACAAAAAGTATGATTCCAAAATAAATAAGAAAATGACAATGTATATTAGTATTTCTGTAAATATTATGGAGCTGGTGCTATGGCACAGCAGTTAAAGTCACCTCCTACATGTAGTGCTGGCATTTCACTCAGGCACTGGTTCAAGTCCCGGATGTTCCCCTTCGGATCCAGATCTCTGCTGTGGAAAGCAGTAGAAGATGGCCCAAGTACTTGGGACCCTGCACCCGCATGGGAAATCCAGAAGAAGCTCCTGGCTTTGGATTGGCCCAGCTCTAGCCATTGCATTCATTTGAGGGGTGAACCAGCGGTGGGAAGACCTCTCTCTCTTCCTCTGCCTCTCTGTAACTGTGCCTTTCAAATAATGAAGACCATGATAACTTTGGGAAATGGAGTTGTACTGAAAGCATTCCTCAGAGTAGAGAGGAAACAGTAAAGTTAATGCCACTGTGAAAACAAGGTTCACCATTAGTCTTCTCTCCACGCCTAGGTGAGAGGATGGTCACAAGAGGATGGTGTTGAAGGTATCTGTCCTTTCTTGGAAGCTTCTGGCTGAGGAAAGGGGATCAGTGAGACACAGCTAAAGAAACCTTGATTTTCAAGACTCTGTAAGAGCCTGGCAATTCTACAACCTGAGAACAAAAGTTCTTACACTGCACTTAAGTGGGAAACAAGAACCCTCAAACCATGATAGGCTTTTTCTTTCTAAAACAGGCGCCATTTAAAGATATCTAAGGATACTGCCATTACCAAATCTTGCTTGGATTCTGGGACATACAACTAAGAACCTATGCTCCTCTCCCTACTCCCCTTCACAAACCTAATTCCAGACACTTTACCACAAAGCTAGCCTGCCAAATGTGGTGAGGTTGAGGCCTTGAGGGCAGATCATGAAGACACAGGACTAAGAGGGTAAATACTGCACCAGATGCTTCATTCAGGAAGTGCCTCCCAGCATGGTGCCATGAAGACATGAGAGGGAGAGGCCCCAACCAGATCAGAATAGGACCAGGGCCCTCCTGGGGAACAAGGGGAAAGCAGAGAGGGGCTCTCTTTAGCAACAAGGGGTAGAGAACCTGGGGTAAAGTGTTCAGTAAACACCAGTGGTTGAAGATCTTTACATCAATAGCATTGATTGATTAGTATTTAACAGATGCCAGATGCAGAATAACTAATGTGGAGACAGCTAAAACATGCTAAATTGGATTATATTCATCCATTGGCTACATGAACACTGACTTCAGTGCCAGTGGTCTTTGAGATAATCCCAAGCATAATGTGAAAAATTAAACACCATGAGGTCCATTTTACAACAATGCCCAAAGGCTACTGTTGACTCTCCTATATACCAGCAAGGATTACAGGAAGACTTTTAAACAGTACATCCCTAAGAAAAAAAGTCATTTCCACATATTAAAGAATCACTATGGTGAGGCCGGCGCTGTGTCACAGTGGGTTTAAAGCCTTGGCCTGGGGCCAGCGCCATTGCTCACTTGGTTAATCCTCCGCCTGCAGCATTGGCATCCCATATGGGCACCGGTTCTAGTCCCGGTTGCTCCTCTTCCAATCCAGCTCTCTGCTGTGGCCCAGGAAGGCAGTGGAAGATGGCCCAAGTGCTTGGGCCCCTGCACCCGCATGGGAGACCAGGAGGAAGCACCTGGCTCCTGGCTTCAGATCAGCATAGTTCCAGCTATAGCAGCCATTTGGGGGGTGAACCAATGGAAGCAAGACCTTTCTAACTCAAAAAAAAAAAAAAAAAAACCTGGCCTGAGGTTTCAGCATCCCATATGGGCACTAGTTCAAGTCCCAGCTGCTCCTCTTCTGATCCAGCTCTCTGCTATGGCCCAGGAAGGCAATAGAAGATGGCCCAGGTCCTTGGCCCTTTTACCCACATGGGAGACCCAAAGGAAGCTCCTGGTTTCTGGCTTCAGATCGGCACAGCTCTGGCCATTGTGGCCATCTGGGGGGTCAGGGGGTGAGACAGCGGATGAAGACCTCTCTGTCTTTACCTATTTCAAATAAATAAAATAAATAATAAAAAAAGGAATCACTATGGTACATGTGCACCTCCCTGTGTGCCACTCAAATAGCTGGCTGGGGAGTTTTGGATTCCACCCAGGAATACTCTTCTTCTAGGTGTAACAGTAGATTATTCCTAGAAACCAAAGAAACAATCTTCCTTCCCCAGAGAAGCTACTGTATCATTTGCAACTAGATTTGGTTAGACAGGTCCCAGGGGAGCATGAAAAATTTAGCTCCTCGATTCCAAGAGTATCTCACTGAAGCTGTGACCATGGACCTAATCTGGGATGAGAACACACTAGTACATCACCACCAGCAGTTCAGCCATCAGACAGAGAGCTTGGACAAACTATTTCAGCACTGTGCAGGGCATTTTGCAAGGAGGGAATCTAATGCCTGGCCAGACCCACAGGCTCAGGCAAAGCTGAAACGTGTTGAGATCTTCGGGTCATCACAGCTCAGGGGTCTTCCCAGGTGTGGCTGATGGACATCCAACGTGGAGGAATCAGCTCATCTAAGGAAAAACCAAGATGTCTTACTGCTCCTACCGATCCCCAAAACAGGTGAGTTAATTTTATTCTGACCACAATTGGCCTCATTGCAGATTACACAGGCACAAATTTCAACTGTGCTCCTGTTCTGTGAGACAAAGCATCTCCCTGTGCTCTACTTTGATTTGTTCTTTGTCTTCTTAGGTGAGTTTGCTTTATCTACCCACCAAGCTTGTGCGTTCAGGGTACACTTCTGTTTCTTTCATCTTTACAAAACCACACTGCCTGACACCTTAGCATAATTCAGATCCTCAAGATTTCTGTGGAAATTAACCAGAAATGCCAATGTAAGTAGACACAACAGAATGCAGAAATCTCCATGTATGCATCTGTTGATCTATGTAACCATCCATTCATCCCTCTATGTATCTGGCATTTGCCTGTATTGGCAAAGAAAGATGCATTATACAGCTACTGACGCTCCTGAGTCATTTGGGGAGGATCCCAGGGACCAAGATGCCCACGTCCCCATCTGGAGACCCAGGAGAGCCATTCATTCAATTCTAGGACACTATCAGAGTATTGGTCAATTATCTAAGGCATTAAGGTAGGAGGGTCCGCTCCTGCTCACGGACTGAGTAGCCCTTCTGCTCTACTCAAACCTCACCAGGAAGGGCAATTTCCTTGACAAAGTCTATAGATGTTAAACCTAGCCAGAAGTACCCACACAGAAACATCAAATTTATGCCTGGCCAAATGTGTGGGCACTTGGTGGCCCCGTCCAGTCATTACATAAAATCATCTTTCATACTAGGATCAAACATGAAATAAAACACCAGGAGTAAGGCAGGACTTTAGCATTAGCAGCCATAACAGTTGGTACCCATAGGCAGACAGGAGGAGGAAGGGCTGGAGGGGAGAAGGGATGAAAAAGGCAGGCTAGGGGAGGGGCTCACTGGAGGACAGGAAGATGGAGAGTTTGGAAACACCAGGAATCAGAAGACAACACAGGGGCTGGCGCTGTGCTGCAGCAGCTTAATGCTCTGGCCTGAAGGGCCAGCGTCCCTATGGGCACTGGTTCAAGACCCGGCTGCTCCACTTCTGATCCAGCTATGGCCTGGGAAAGCAGAGGAAGACGGCCCAGGTCCTGGAGGAAGCTCCTCACTTCAGGATCGGCAGAGCTCCAGCCATTGCAGCCAATTGCGGATGGAAGACCTGTGTGTGTGTGTGTGTGTGTGTGTATAAAACTCTGACTTTCAAATAAATAAATCTTCAAAAAAAGAAAAAACACAACAATGTCATAAGGATGAACAGCACTGTGGCATAGCAGGTAAAGCCGCCGCCTGCAGTGCCGGCATCCCATATGGGTGCCAGTTCAAGACCTGGCTGCTCCACTTCCAATCCAGCTCTCTGCTAAGAACTGGGAAAGCAGTAGAAGCTGGCCCAAGTCCTTGGGCCCCTATACCTGCGTGGGAGACTCAGAAGAAGCTCCCGACTCCTGGCTTCAGATCAGCACAGTTCTGGCCATTGTGGCCAACTGGGGAGTGAACCAGCGGATGGAAGACTGACATCTGTCTCTGCCTCTGCCTGCCCCTCTCTCTCTGCCTCTGCCTTTCCTTCTCTGTGTAACTCAAATACATAATAAATCTTTAATTAAAAAAAAAAAAAAGCATCAGCAGAAAGAGTAAAACTTCAGACTGAGCACAGCCCCCTGAAGTGGAGCCCCGAGCTCTAGCTCAGTCCCTCACCCTCACCCTCACCCCATCGTGACCAGCACTGCAACCAGGGCCAAGTTTCCTGAACTCAGGAAGCAGCTAGCAGAGATGTACAGCCATCTCCAAACAACCTTCGCATGTGCGCAAAATGTGCTTTCACAGGCATCGCCTCAGTTCCCACAGCAAGGAAACTGCGGTCCCTGCCTTCTCTCATCCCTGGGGGTCTTTGAAGCCCAGGACAGCCCAGGAAACCACAGCCAAGTAATGAAGGCAAGGTCACGCATGTTTGCCTCTCGCGGAACACACACACTCACCACGGGTGGCTCTCCATTGGCTGACAGATGATTCCTAAAGCTTGGTCTGTGTGAGAAACAGCCTCACCCATCCGCTCAAGTGATGGACTCGACTCAGTGAGTGCAACAAGAGCGAGACCCGATTTCTGATCTTGCAACACCTTGTGTCAGCACACCAGGAGCAGGTTCCAGCAAGCTATTTATTTCCTAGCAAGCAGATCCCTCCCCCAGTTCCTCATTGGCTGAGTAACAACAGCGTGACAATCTTCCTGGCATTTGCTTCAGCTGTTTGGCCACAACCTTCCTGGGTCCCTAAAAACTCAGGTGCACGGAATCTACCATTCTTACTTTGAAAATGAACCAAGTGTTTACTTCTCACAGGGAGGAATAGTGAAGAGGAGTTCTTGGGCAAGGCACCTTTGTGCAGAGCAGTGTGTATGAGGGGTGAACAAGGGCTTGTCTAGGAGAAGATATACTATATTGGCTAACACAAATCTGCACTCATGTAGAAAACTCACACTCTCATCTGTGGGAAATCATCTCCCACTCCTGAATATGGCCCGGAAAGGGTCTATTGTAAACTGCCTGCATGTCTGTATCCTCCGGCAAATTACAAATTCCCAAACACACCCCCGACATTCTTAGCCTAGTACTTCTCCCAGTGGTGGCACAGATTCCCAGAAGTAACTTGGGGGTTTTGCCTCCACATGCTTGAAACAATGGGATTCAGACTCATCTCTGTGCCTTGGTTGTCAGCTTCTAAGCAGCTGTGTTTCCAGCTCCCATTCCATGACAAGCAAAGTCCCGTATCATCCACGCCCACCCACACTCCAACACAGGAGCCCACAAAGAACTGTGGGCTGTGTTTTGGGCCCTTGTGAGACTTGCTGTCTCCCACAGTGCACATCAGGAGGAAGCTGGAATCAGGACTGGACCAGATGTAAACCCAGGAAATCCTATGTGGGATGTGGACACCAGGAGGTGACTTATTGCTGCCCCAGGAATCCACCTTTTACTCCTATAACACTTAAGAGGGAATTACATAAAATTAATTATACACAGGCAAGTTTGTGCACACAAGGCATGACTATGTTATCAATAACAAGAAAAGCAGTATCGGACCAGGACACACAGGAGCAGAATTTGTGTATGCTATTGTAGGTGGCATTGACTCAACTAAGGGGCTATATATTTAGGATGCTGTATGTGATGTCAGTATCAACATATTTTTGATAATCTTTTAGAGATTTACTTTATTTATTTGAAAGGCAGAGTTACAGGGAGAGAGGGGGAGAGAGGCAGATCTTCTGTCCACTGGTTCACTACCCAAATGGCCTCACGGCTGAAGCTGGCCCCAGCCAAAGTCAAGAGCCAGGAGCCAGGAGCTTCTTCCAGATCTCACACTGGTGCAGGGGCCCAAACACTTGTGCCATCCTCCACTAATTTCCCAGGTGCATTAGCAGGGAGCTGGACTGGAAGTGGAGCAGCCAGGACTTGAACTGGTGCCATATGGGATGCTGGCATCACAGGCAGCAGCATTACCTGCTACATCACAAACACCAGCCCCTAGATAATTTTTGTGTACATGGGGGACAAGTTCAAGGGCATTTAACTAGCTGTGAGCCAAAGCCATACCAAGGGTGCTCGAGGCTGGCCAGGATACCACACGGCCCCTCAGGGCTCAGGCTGTGAGCGCCTCCAGGCAGCAGTGGAGGTCAGGGCACATCAGAATGAACTTTGAAAAACTGATTTGAGGGGCCAGTACCACGGTGTAGCAAGTTAAGCCTCTGTCTGCAGCACCGGCATCCCATATGGGCGCCAGTTCAAATCCCAGCTGCTGCACTTTTGATCCAGCTCCCTGTTGATGCACCTGGGAAAGCAGCAGAGGATGGCCTAAGAAATGGAAATGCAACAAACACAACAATGCACCTCAAGGACCGCAAAAAGCAAGAAAATCCCAGAGTTAGAAGACAGAAATAATATCAGAACTGAAACATGAAATAAATTTTTAAAAAGATGAGTGGATTAGGTTTTTTGAAAAGGTGAACAAAATTTGTATTTTTAAATTTTATTTTGAGATCTGAAACACAATCTTATTTATCTGTTGTTATTAAACCTTAGTTTTGACTGAACTCAGATTTAGCAGTAGACGCTCTCAGAGAAGACAGCCCACATCTCCCGACAATCTGTTCCTGGCGTTTTTCTTTGGCCTCCTCCATTCTCTTGGCCAAGAGTTTAGCATATTCTCCAGCCTCCTGCTAGTTCTTCTTAGTACACTGTTTCTTCAGAGCAATTCACCGGCGTCTGTGTTGCAGGACACGTGGAGTAACGAGACACTGAATCTTGGGTGCTTTGGTCCTAGGTTTCTTAGCTTCTTTGTTTAAGGGCTTTTCTTACAACATACGGGCATACATCATCATCTTTAGAGAAACTGAAAAGTTTACAAATTCTGCTGGCTCTTTTAGGACCCAGGTGATGAGGCACCGTTGTATTAGTCAATCCAGGAATATCTTTCTCTCTCTCTCTTATTTATTTATTTTATTTTTTTTACAATGACCAAGTTGAGAACACTCAAATTGGCATCAACAATGAAGCCCCGAACTGATTTGAGCTTTCTTTCTCCAGTTCTCCTTGGTCAGTAACAGGAATGCCCCTTACTCAGCAGAAGGTGGACCGCCCATGGGTCAAGACACCTTGCTTCATGGGAAAACCTTGTTTGTCATTCCCACCACTGATCCAGACCACATAACCCTTCCATTCTTCACCCAGGGCGTCGGCAGCAACTTCTGTGGCCATACACTTCTCATAGAAAGTACAAAGTTTACGTTCACTGTGCACTTCGATGAGTTTCTGGCAGCCAGTGGCTGGGAAGGAGATATTCAGCTTCATTTTGAAGCAGCTGACCGCTTCGGAGGCTAAATTTTATTTAAGGTATACGAGTTTCATGTATTTCCTATATACAGATCTAGGAACATAGTGATATTCCCCATCCTTCCCTCCCTCACACCCATGCTCCAACCCTTCTTCCTCCTCCCTCTCCTATTTCCATTAATTTTTACAAAAATCTATTTTCAGTTTACTTTATATTCCTAAGGGTAACTCTACACTAAGAGTTCAGATAGTATGAAGGAAAAAATACTGTTGTGGGGGCTGGTGCTGTGGCACAGCAGGTTAAAGCCCCAGTCTGCATTGCAGGCATCCCGTAAGGGTGCAGGTTCAAGTCCTAGCCGCTCCACTTCCAACCCGGCTCTCTGCTATGGCCTGGGAAGGCAGTGGAAGATGGCCCAAATCCTTGGGCCCCTGCACCCACGTGAGAGACCTGGAAGAGGCTCCTGCTTTGGATCAGTGCTGCTTCAGCCATTATGGCCAACTGGGGAGTGAACCAGCAGATAGAAGACCTCTCTCTGCCTCTCTCTGTAACTCTTTCAAATAAATAAGATAAATCTTTAAAAAAAATACACTTGAACAAATTTTTAGGTAGACAATAAAAACAGAGAAGACTCAAGTCAATAGCAGACATGAAAATGCGACAATGCATATGATAACACAGAAACATCACTGCCCATTATAGATTGTGAAAACCACATGCCAACAAATTTGAGAACCATTAAGAGAAAGATAAGGGCCAGCGCCATGGCTCACTAGGCTAATCCTCCACCTGTGGCGCCAGCACACTGGGTTCTAGTCCCGGTTGGGGCACCGGATTCTGTCCCGTTGCTCCTCTTCCAGTCCAGCTCTCTGCTGTGGCCCGGGAAGGCAGTGGAGGATGGCCCAAGTGCTTGGGCCTTGCACCCGCATGGGAGACCAGGAGGAAGCACCTGGCTCCTGGCTTCGGATCGGCACAGCATGCCGGCCACAATGAGCTGGCCGTAGCGGCCACTTGGGGGGTGAACCAACGGAAAAAGGAAGACCTTTCTCTGTCTCTAACTCTGCCCGTAAAAAAAAAAAAAAAAAAGAAAGAAAGAAAGAAAAGAAAAAAAGAAAGAAAGATAAAACTCTGTAGGTGTGAATTACCACACCTGCTGCATGAAGAGAGACCAACAATAAGCTGAGAATTGGAAGCAGTAAGAAAAAAGCTCCAAGCAAGGAAAAGCCCAGGACCAGATGGCTTTGTGGCTTCATTTTAGCAAACTCTCAGTAAGAACCAAACTGGTTAATCTCAAAGTAGCCCCTAAAAATTCAAAGGGAGGGAAACCTTCCCAATTCATTCTAGGAGGACAGCATTACCTCTACTTCAAAACCAGGCAAGGACACAACCAAAAAATAAAATTACAAGTCAGTGTCCCCAGTGGACACAGCTGCAAAATCCTCAACCAACTATAGCAAAAATAAACTTAACAACAAGAAATCATTCATACTAATCAAGTGGGGTTTATCACAGGGATTCAGGTACATTCAACCTGTACACACCAAGAAACCTATCACAAATCACTTCAATAGAAGGAAGGAGAAAGCTCATATGATCACCTCGACAGAGAGAAATCACTTGATACAATTCAACAATCTCTCCTCATTTAGAAACCTTGCACATAGGGCCGGCGCTGTGGCGCAGCGGGTTAACACCCTGGCCTGAAGCGTCGGCATCCCATATGGGCACTGGTTCAAAACCTGGCTGCTCCTCTTCCAATCCAGCTTTCCTATGGCCTGAGAAAGTAGTAGAAGATGGTCCAAGTCCTTGGGCTCCTGCACCCACATGGGAGACCTGGAAGAAGCTCCTGGCTTCGGACTGGCACAGCTGTGGGCATTGCGGCCAATTGAGGAGTGAACCGTCGGATGGAAGACCAACCCCTCTCTCTCTCTCTTTCTGCTTCTCCTCTCTCTTACTCTCACTTTCAGATAAATAAATAAATCTTTAAAAAAAAAAAAGAAACCTTGAACAAACTCATCATAGAAGGGGTATGTCCCAACACGGTACAGGCTATGTTGGACAAACTCACAGCTAAGGGGATTTCCTCAAAGATCTGGAATCTGAAAAGAATGTCTACAACCACCACTCTTAATACAGTACAAGTTATCATGAAAGCAATTAGGCAAGAGAAACAAGTAAAATGCATACAAATAGGAAAGGTGGAAGTCCAACTGTCCCTGTTTGCAGATGACAGGATTCTACTTGGGAGAAACCTGCAGACTCCCGCAAGAGAATATTAGAACTGGAAAACAAATCCAGTAGCTGCAGGGTACAAATTCAATGTGCAAAGCTAATTAGCATTTGTATAAACAAACGATGAACTGTGAGAAAGAAGTTACAAGACCAATTCCATTAATAATTACAAAAAATTTTAAATGGAATAAATTAAACCATAAATAGTTAAGACTCCACCAGTGATAATGACACAGCACTAATGAAAGAAATGAAGGAGCTAAAACAGAAGAACGGCCTCCCATATTCATGGTTGGAAAACGTATTTATTTACCTTTTTAAAATGATTTATTTGAAAGTTAGAGTGGGATGGGGGGAAGGTAGGTCCTGTATCTGCTATTCACTGGTACAGAAACAGATGGATAGACCAATGGAACAGAATAGAAACACCAGAAACCAACCCAAACTTCTACAACAAACTTACATTTGATCGAGGATCTAAAACCAATTCCTGGAGCAAGGACAGTCTATTCAATAAATGGTGCTGGGAAAACTGGATTTCCACGTGCAGAAGCATGAAGCAAGACCCCTACCTTACACCTTATACAAAAATCCACTCAACATGGATTAAAGACCTAAATCTATGACCTGACACCATCAAGTTATTAGAGAACATTGGAGAAACCCTTCAAGATATTGGCGCAGGCAAAGAATTTCTGGAAAAGACCCAGGAGGCACAGGCAATCAAAGCCAAAATCAACTATTGGGATTGCATCAAATTGAGAAGTTTCTGTACTGCAAAAGAAACAGTCAGGAGAGTGAAGAGACAACCGACAGAATGGGAAAAAAATATTTGCAAACTATGCAACAGATAAAGGGTTAATAACCAGAATCTACAAAGAGATCAAGAAACTCCACAACAACAAAACAAACAACCCACTTAAGGGATGGGCCAAGGACCTCAATAGACATTTTTCAAAAGAGGAAATCCAAATGGCCAACAGGCACATGAAAAAATGTTCAAGATCACTAACAATCAGGGAAATGCAAATCAAAACCACAATGAGGTTTCACCTCACCCCGGTTAGAATAGCTCACATACAGAAATCTACCAACAACAGATGCTGGCGAGGATGTGGGGAAAAAGGGACACTAACCCACTGTTGGTGGGAATGCAAACTGGTCAAGCCACTATGGAAGTCAGTCTGGAGATTCCTCAGAAACCTGAATATAACCCTACCGTTCGACCCAGCCATCCCACTCCTGGGAATTTACCCAAAGGAAATTAAATTGGCAAACAAAAAAGCGGTCTGCACCCTAATGTTTATTGCAGCTCAATTCACAATAGCCAAGATCTGGAACCAACCTAAATGCCCATCAACGGTAGACTGGATAAAGAAATTATGGGATATGTACTCTTTAGAATACTATACCGCAGTAAGAAACAATGAAATCCAGTCATTTGCAACAAAATGGAGGAATCTGGAACACATCATGCTGAGTGAAATAAGCCAGTCCCAAAGGGACAAATACCATATTTTCTCCCTGATCAGTGACAACTGACTGAACACCAAAAAGGAAACCTGTTGAAGTGAAATGGACACTATGAGAAATGGTGACTTGATCAGCATAGCCCTGACTGCTAATGGACAACTTAATACATTATCCCCCTCAGTATTTTTTGTCTGTTCTACTTAATATGACTGGTTTAATTCTGTAATTAATACACAGTTATTCTTATGTGTTGAAATTTAACTGAAATGTGGTCCCTGTTAAACAGAAGAGTGGGAATAAGAGAGGGAAGAGATGTACAATTTGGGACATGCTCAAGCTGACTTGCCCCAAATGGTAGAGTTAGAAACATACCAGGGGACTCCAATTCAATCCCATCAAGGTGGCATGTACCAATGCCATCTCACTGTTCCAAGTGATCAATTTCATGTCACAATTGATCATAATGAAAGGACTAAGAGTCAAAGGGATCACATAAACAAGTCTAGTACCTGCTAATACTAACCAATAGAATAAATAAAGGGGAGAGTGATCCAACATGAGAAGCGAGATACACAGCAGACACATAGAATGGCAGATGTCCTAAACAGCACTCTGGCCTCAGAATCAGCCCTAAAGGCAGTCCGATCTGGCTGAAAAGCCCATGAGAATATTTCAGGCATGGAAAGCCAAGACACTCTGGAAAAAAAAAAAAAAAAAACTAAATGAAAGATCTCTGTGAGTGAGATCCCAGTGGAAAGAACAGGTCTTCAAAGAAGGAGGTACCTTTCTCTGAAGGGAGGAGAGAACCTCCACTTTGACTATGACCTTGTCTAAACAAGATAAGAGTCGGAGAACTCAAAAGGCTTCCATAGCTTTGGAAACTCATGACTGGAGCATAGGGAGACTACTGATGCCATAAACAGGAGTGTCAATTTGTAAAGTCAACAACAGGAGTCACTGTGCACTTACTCCTCATATAGGATCTCTGTCCTTAATGTGCTGTACACTGAGATTTAATGCTATAACGAGTACTCAAACAATATATTTCACTTTGTGTTTCTATGGGGGTGCAAACTGTTGAAATCTTTACTTAATGTATACTAAACTGATCTTCTGTAAAATAAAAAAAAAGAAAAGAAATTAGCAATTCCTAACGACTCTCACTGGGATTAAACATGACAATAGGTCTGATCTGATTTCATCATCATTTAAAAAATCATCTATTATTTTTCACTTTATATTTCTGTGTGGGAGCAAACTGTTGAAATCTTTACTTAATGTATGCTAAACTGATCTGTATATAAAGAGAATCAAAAATGAATCTTGATGTGAATGGAAGGGGAGAGGGAGTGGGAAAGGGGAGGGTTGTGGGTGGGAGGGACGTTATGCGGGGGAAGCCATGGTAATCCATAAGCTGTACTTTGGAAATTTATACTCATTAAATAAAAAATAATAATACAAAAATCCCTTCCCCACCCAAAAAAAACCATAGAAGACACAAATAGGAAACAATTTTAAAGGACACAGACAGACTAGAAAATGCATACCCATACGAGAAATGAAACAAGGAAGGACTAATCTATGTAATATCTTCAAGTGTTATTTAAAAAAATATACAGTAGTACATAATTCCTATCAGTTTGTTTGACAAAGATTTTCAACGAAGTTTGAGAAAACATTGTATTTTCATCAAAATTGATACAGGCATTTCTTTTTGGTGATTTTAGCTCCCACATGTGAAGGAGAACCTGTGGTATTAGTCTTTCTGTGTCTGTCCAGCATGTTTTTGTTTTTGTTTTTGCTTTTTTGCTCAAGTTTACTTTGCTATTTTGGGTATTTTTAATACATATTTTTGGATTGTTTTTCTACTTCTATAAAGAATGTCATTGGTATATTGACAGGGATTGCAGGGAATGCATACTTAAGATGCTATAGATTCTTAATGACAATAAATCTTACAATCCATGAGCAAGAAATATCTTCACATTTTTATGTCCTTGATGATTTCTTTCATCAATATTTTATAAATTTTATTGTAGAGATCTTTCATTTCTTTGGTTAAATTTATTCCTAAATATTGGATTGTGTTTGTGATATTGTGAATGGGATTTCAAACCTGATGTCTCTTTCAGTGAGATCATTGTTGGTACATAAAAATCCTACTGTTTTGGTTTGCTCCCTTTGTAACTGTGATTTCACTGAACTGATTTATAAATTCTAACAGCTTTTTGCTGTAGTGCTTGGTTTTCATCCAGGTACAACATCATGAAATTTGCAAATGTTAATTTTAAAAGTTTATTTATTTGAAAGGCAATTACAGAGAGGGCAAGGCATAGAAAGAGAAATATTCCATCTATTTGTTCACTCCCCAAATGGCTGCAACAACCAGGCCTGGGTCAGTCTGAAGCCAGGAGCTAGAGATTTATCCAAGTCTCCCACATGGGTGCAGGGGCCCAAGCACTTGGTCCGTCCTCTGCTGCTTTCCCAGGTGCATCAGTAGAGAGGTGGATCATGAGTGGAGTATCCAAGAATCCAACTGGTGACCATATGGGATGCTCATGCTGCAGGCGGTGGCTTTACCCACGATGCCACCGAGCTGGTCCCAAATATGGTGATTTTGAATTACCACTTTCCAATTTTAATTACCTTATTTATTTTCCCTCCAAAATGTTCTTGCTAGTACTTCCAACAATATACTGAATAAGACTGGTGAAAAATGGACATTTTTCTCTTATTCCATATTTGAAAAGAAGTGATTTCTGCTTTATATTTTTCAGTATAAAAGTAGCTATTGGTCTGTCTCATAAAGGCTTTATAATTTTGAGATGTGTTCTTTTTATTCTAATTTGTAGAGGATTTTTTTTACTATAGAGATATTCGATTTTATCAACTACTTTCTGTGTCTGTTAAAATGCTCACATGATTTTTCCCTCATTCTGTTGATGTGATTTATGAGGTTTTTGATTTCCAAATGTTGAATCACCCTTGCATCTTTAGATGAAATCAAACTTACTGTTATGTATAATCACTGGTGTAGCTTTGGATTTGGTTTACTAATGTTTTGTTGAAAACTTCTGCATTTATGTTCATCAAGCATACTGGTCTGTAGTTTTATTTTTTGTGTTGTGTCTTTGGTATTGGTATTGGTAATGCCAGCTTTCTGAAAAGTATTTTATAGTTTTCTTTTTTAAAAGTATTTATTTACTTGAAAGGCAGTTACACAGAGGCGGGGGAGGGGTAAGAGAAATAGCAAAAGCAAGAGTGAGCAAGAAAGAGTCTTTCATCCATTGGTTTACTTCCCAAATGACTGCAATGGCCAGGGCTGAGCCAATCCTAAGACAGGAGCCAGGAGCTTCTTCTGGGTTTTCCTCATGGGTGCAGGGGTCCAAGGACTTGGGTCATCTTTTACTGCTTTCCAAAGCCATTAGCAGAGAGCTGGATCTGAAGTGGAGCTGCCAGGCTTCAAATTTTCAAAGTGGCACCCACGTGGGATGCTGGCATTCAGGCCAGGGCTTTACCTGCTTCTGCCACAGTGCTGGCCCCTTACAGTTTTGTATACTCTAAAATATTTTGCAATAATTTGAAGAGTATTTGAGTTATTCCTTTTTAAATGTTTTATAGAATTTAGGGTTTTCTTTGTTGGGAAACTTTTATTAATTACTACTTCAGTAGTATTTCTTCCTATGGCCTATTTATATTTTCTATATCTTCCTTGTTTAATCTTAATATGTTACACATATTCAGGAATTTACTTGAGGCTTTTAATTTGTTAACACACAGTTCATAGCAGCTTTTTATGACCCATCATATTCTGTAGTATCAACTGTAACATCTACTTTTCTTCTCAAATTTTATTTATTGAGGTTTTTTTCTTCTTTCTTTTGTTACTCTGGGTAAAGGCTTTTCTATTTTGTTTATCTTCTTAAAGAACCAGCTATTTGTTTTATATCTCTAATATTCTTTTAGTTTCAATTTCATTTATGACTGTTCTTATATTTATTTTTTCTTGTGCCCTGCTAATTTTTGCCTATGGCTTGTTTTTCTTTTTCTGTGTTTTTTTTTAAAGATTTATATATTTTTTTGAAAGTCAGAGTTTTGTTTTTTTTTTTTTTTTTTGAAAGTCAGAGAGAAGAGGCAGAGAGAGAGGTCTTCCATTCACTGGTTCACTCCCCAATTGGCCATAACGACCAGTGCTGTGCCAATCTGATGCCAGGAGCTTCTTCCAGGTCTCCCACACAGGTGCAGGTTCCCAAGGACTTGGGCCATATTCTACTGCTTTCCCAGGCCATAGCAAAGAGCTGGATAGAGGCCGGCACCATGGCTCACTTGGCTCATCCTCCACCTGTGGCGCTGGCACCTCAGGTTCTAGTCCTGGTTGGGGCACCTGGTACTAGTCCCAGTTCCTCCTCTTCTAGTCCATCTCTCTGCTGTGGCCCAGGAGGGTAATGGAGAATGACCCAAGTGCTTGGGTCCCTGCACCCACATGGGAGACTGGGAGGAAGCATCTGGCTCCTGGCTTCAGATTGGCACAGCGCCAGTTGTGGCAGCCAATAGGGAGTGAACCAACAGAAGGAAGACCCTTCTGTCTCTCTCTTTCACTGTCTATAACTGTCTCTATCTCTCTCTCTCTCTCTCACTGTCTAACTCTGCCTGTCCAAAAAAAAAAAAAAAAGAAGAAGAGCTGGATAGAAAGTGGAGCAGCCGGGTCTCCAACCGGTGCCCATATGGGATGCCAGCACTTCAGGCCAGGGTGTTAAACCACTGCACCACAGTGCTGGCCACTTTTTCTGGGTTTTTCAGATGCAGCATTAGACCATTTATTTAAGATCTTTCAAATTTAAATGTAAGCACTTGTCATTATAAAATTCCCTCTTAATACTGCTTTTGCTGTGTTCTATGCTTTGATATGTTGTGTTTTCATATTCATTTGTTTTAAGAAATTTTCTGACCTCTTTTTAATTTTTTAAAATGATGCATTGGTCATCATGTTGTTTAATTTTCATGTACCTGTGAACTTTCCAGTGCCCTTTTTTATTATTATTGATGTCTAGTTAGATTGATTTCAGTCTGAGAAGGTAGGCGCATGGTATGATTTCAATCTTTTGAAGTTCTTGAGACTTGATTTCTTCATTAGTAATCAGTGTCAGCATTGTCTACATGTGCCACAGGTTTCTGTTCTTCAGCCTTTTGTGGATGTTACAGTATGACTTTGAAGTGGCATGAGCTTCCATAGGTTCTTAGTCCCTAGAGTTGTCAGCCATACTGGGGTTTGTGATGTCCGTATCCACATTTCTGGTCATGCTACCCTTTTCTACCAGGCAAATATGAATATTTCTGGTGTTTGTGGCAGCAAAATTTATGGCCTTTTTACTATACTATGTGGATAAGATATTCCCCAGGTCCTGATATGTTAGCCTGACTAATACCCAGAAATTTAGCATCATGAGTTCAAGTCCCAAGCTGGGAAATGTTAAGGAGACATTCCCTGAGTCCTACAGGGTGAATACAGTTTATGCTGAGGGTTGTGTATCAGCAGGTCTGGGTCTGGAGCACTGGAATGCTTATATAAGGCTCCATTTCCTAGGGTCTAGGTGTATTTACATGACTCTCTGAAATACAGTACACAGAGTGACAGCCCTGGAGATACAGGATACAGCGGGGTCCTTATCCAGGTCTCTCAGGTTGACTGCCAATTATTCCAGGAATTGAATTCCAGCCTGAAGCATACAAAGATAGGATTGTATAACTCCCACAGATGAGTGTTATTCTAGGGTTTATAACACCAGCAGCAGCAATCTTAGAGCTTCAGATATTGGAGAGAACTTTCCTTTGTGCCTACAAGGCATGCAAAAATGATGCACTGTCCTGCCTTCCAGCACCATGTGCCAAGAGTTTCAGAAGAGGCCTCTTTAGTTCTGGTACTCTGGAATTCTGTATGAGATGCTACTGGTTCTCACAGCCATATGAGGCCGTGAGAATTTCTCTATATTGTACAGAGCAAGCAAGTAGAGCTCCAGAGCTCCTGCAGTTGCAGAATTCACAAGGGCTGTCTCTACCATGGAAAATGCCCATGCTGTTTCTGGGGAATTCTGGTAGCAAAGGGGCTGCTTGCTTCATCCAAGGCAGGTGGAGTACAGTAGCTTCTTAAAAGTAGCTTGGGTCTGGCACTTTAGGGACAGACGAAGGCAATGTGGGTTTTGTCTTGGAAGCAAGGAAGTTGCTCAAAACCCAATCATCCCCCACAAATCTGCTTTCACTTGTAGGAAGCCTCCAAAAGGAGACACTGTATTGAATATTTTCCCATTTTGTATTAAAATGAGTATCTTGGCTGGGAAAGAAGGTTTTAAAACATAGTCTTATGTTTATATAATAAGGTAAATAAATTTTTACTAACCACTTTTTACACAATCTTAAAGTTATCATTAAATTCTAGAATTAATTCCAAAGACTGAAATGACTACCTCCACTGTGATAGCTACAGCCTTATAGCTAATGTGTGCTCTTCCCCTCCCCCCTTTTGTTCAACAAACAGACCCACCAATCATCATTTCACTAGCTGAAAGGCACTAAATAATTTTCTTCATAGTACCACAGGGACCTAATATCTCCAAGTCAAACAGATAATTGGTTCTTGATTTTGACACCAAGAAATGAATCAGTAAGTTATCAGAGGATGACTTCATAATTGCAGAAGGGTTTTAACTTGCTAGCCTTTTTGGGAAATGAAATTATATTTTCCAATAGACATATCTATCACAGTATCTGACAGAGATGATCAATACATCATCATAAATAAAACCAGCAAGCATACCATAGTGATTATTTGCACTTTTAATGCATTTGTTAACCTTTATTGAATAGATTTATTGTCATACAATGAAGATAACTGGGTAAAAGCTCTGTCAATCATATGGAAAAACATAAAGGTCACTTTTTATAAGTAAAACTTTCAAGTTTGCACTTAAAAAGCAAACTAAACAAAAAGCACACTGGCAAGGTGGTTTTCACAGAATGACACACTATATTCAAAACTGAGAAAATGAAACAATATTGATGCCCCATTCTTAAAAATTAGTCAGATTTTTCCCAAAAAAATAAGGTAGACACTCCTAGTGCTGAGTTCTGCTGAAACTTTAAAATATATATTAAAATAAAAATACCAAAAGTAGACAGCTCCACATAAAATGAGAACACATTTCCCTAACAAAATTCAGAAAGAGTCCTGATTTCCCCACCACTGAAATCCTGTAAGTTTCATTGGGCTAATGATGCTTCACTGCCCTACTCTGTTATTAGTGGTCAACAAATGTAGATTCTGAATCTACTTTTTTTCTATCCAATTAAAGAACTACATTGGTGATGAGGCAGAAAATGAACAAATTAAATGCAAATACTTTAATTTTCAGAAATTCTGATTTTTTTTCATTACTTTACCTCTCTGCAAATTGAAAGAAATATTTTTGAAATGTTTCTAATAAATTAGTATAGAAAAATTATGTTTGGTACATTAACAGAAGCTATCCATTTTCTCAAAGTACATGAATTTCAATTATTTTATTATTTGGTTTGTGGTCATTTGTATTATCACAATTGCCATAAAAATGATAACTTCAAAATTAAGCCTACAACTAGAGATAAAAAACTATATTTCTATGAATTGTCTATGAGGCAGATGTTATCCAAACATCTCTTATAGATTTCCATTATTCATTATTCCTGAAAAATCACTTCAGAGACAAAACAATTATTTGTTTCAAATTTGTGACAACATCTTAATACTTCTGATAACTATAATCAATAGCAGGTAGTAAGACTTGTTTTCTGATGTGTTATATTAATGTATTTAAGTAATTAATAATGTATTTTAAGATAATTCTATTAATGTGTAAGTTTAGTGAAGAAATCTTAATAACACCAGAGATTGCTTAAAAGTGAAAAAATATTATAATTTGAATGAAACTGGCTGATATTGAAGGTTCCCTTCCAAAAGAGAAATTCTATAAATCAATAAACTTAAAATTTGCTTTTATTACTAGGCATTTATCTTCATAGAAATATAACATTTAATTTATATCTAATAGTATAGTTCATTTGTATATTATAAGTACTACAGGATTTTTCTTAGCTTATTCTTAAAAAAAAAAAAAAAACTACAAGATAACACTTTGGCTCTCCTGAACTGAAAATAATGAAAATGTTGTTCACTATGAACTGCTTAAAAAAAGTACATAGGCTGGCGCCGTGACTCACTTGGCTGATCCTCTGCCTGCAGCGCCAGTACCCTGGGTTCTAGTCCCGGTTGGGGCCCTGAGTTCTATTCCCAGTTGCTCCTCTTCCAGTCCAGCTCTCTGCTGCTGCCCAGGAAGGCAGGAGGATGGCCCAAGTGCTTGGGCCCTGCACCCGCATGGGAGACCAGGAGGAAGCACCTGGCTCCTGGCTTTGGATCAGTGCAGCACGCCAGCCATAGCAGCCATTTGGGGGGTGAACCAATGGATGGAAGACCTTTCTCTCTGTGTCTCGCTGTCTAACTCTGCCTGTCAAAAACAAATATAAACATATGACCTTGGGAACATTTTTTGAGGCACAAAATCCCTGACATGACACCAGAAGTACATAAGGACATTCAACACACACGGGTCCTTTCTAGCATGTCACATGACAACTTGTAAGATTTTCTTGGTAATACTCAGGCAATATGCATGTTCGTGATTCAGAAAATCTGATGAGGTTGCAAGCAATGAAAATAATAGGTGATCCTAGTAGGAAGAAAAGCTTGAAGTCCTTTCCTTCTTTCCTTGAAAGCCCTAAGAAAGGGTGCCTTCTTCCACATGGGGGGCAGAAGGGCTAAATCTCAAAACTAGGTGGGAGGAGACCTGGAAATTTAGGGACCTCCTGCCAGCGTGCATGCTTTCTATTAAACATGGTTTATCCCCTCTGAAACTCATGGGCATGGTTAACCCAGAGGTGAGAAATTCAGCAGTGAGAACAGGTGAGGCCCTACAGGAAGTGATCAGGATAAATCCACTCATGTGTTCATGGATTAATGCCTTATCCCTAGGGGACCGCAACATAGACCACTTTGGATTGGCCCCCTCTGCACCCCTTCTGTCCGTCCACTGGTTTCTGTGCCACCAAGGCCTCTACCAACAAGAAGACCATCACCGGATGCTGCCCCTAGACCCTGCACCAAAACTGTGAGGTCAATAATACCACTTCCTTCTCATGCACCGAGCCTGTGCTGTTGCACGATTAGCAACAAGAAAACTGACCCAGACCCCTACGCCTAGAGGACTGCTTGAGATCTGCTGCCTCACTCAAGGAAATCAGGTCATACAGGAAGTTCAAGTTCTCCCTCACCACACAGAGATTGGAAAGCTGATGCCTCAGGGTTCAAAGAAGTTGCAGGCGGGGACTGCACACCACCCCGTGGTCCTGACAGCCAGCCCACTGCATACTGGAGTCCTAGTGTCCTCCTGAGGGCTCCTGCGGTGTGGGAAACACAAACAGTAGCACTGGCTGAGCCACCTGGAGCCCCTCTCAGGAGATATACCTTGTTCGATGACCGTACTTTGTGTAGTTCTTCTTGTCAGTGTATACACTTTAGAAATTGATTACAACAGAAAACACATATGAACATGTATTTAAAAAAAAAAACTTGTCCTTTAGGAAAATTTTAGACCTATAGAGCTAAAGAAAAAAAAGGTACAAATGTGAACTTTTGAATAAACACCTAGCTTTCATGAATGCATGGTGTTATAAACCACACTAAATATATCACTGAGAACCAGAAGTAAATTGGACTGTCTTATTTTGTGATTTGAAATCTAACATCCTTTACTTTTCCTGCACAGAAGGTAAATTATGTTGTGATATGAAACTCAGTCTAAGTTTAGATACACAGGGGCAAGTTGCTTGCTCTAATGAAAACAAATCTGTTAGATCACTTACCCCAGATATTCCACTACCTTTAAAATAATATATCTATCATAGTGCATCATGAAGAAAATATATTTATGCCTAAAAATTTAAGTACAACTATTACAAAGTGTTCAACAAAACTTAAAATTGTATGTTTTCAATATTGTGAAATGGAACATTTTTCTTTGCTTCCCAATAAAAGCATGTTGCAGTTTAATGTCTTGAGAATAAGAAGTGAGAGTTTATAAAGTGAAATACATTTTAAGGAGAGAATTTATAATGTTTATTTTTGAACCATTTATAAAATGTTCATTTTGAAATGCATTTTTTACTTCATTTGCATTTTAAAATTGTAACATTATCTATATATAAGTATTTTCATTCATCCTTACTGGTTATTGCAAACTACCACCTACCAGAATTAATTGCTTCCAACCATTTACAATTTGTTTCTTGACTTCAAGTAACAATAATCGCACCTTGGATAAACCTCATTGGCTACGATACTGCCACTGTGCAAAGTTGTCTCTTCACTTCAAAGAAAAATAATTGATATACCTCTTGAGAAAACAAGTAAAAATAATTTGGCATCGTTTTACAAAATTGAAGTCCAAAGAACTCTAAAACCACTGCAGGAATATTCTATAAACATGTACTCATACATATTGTTCTTACAATAGATTCATACCCATGTCATATGAGAGGAATTCCTTGCTCAGATTCAAAATTTTCACATTCTTCTTAGTATTTAATATGGTGACTGTAGTTGGCACAAGAGATTCTCTTTTTTAATATTTATTTATTTGAAAGTCAGAGTTACAGAGAGGCAGAGTCAGAAGTGGTCAGAGAGAGGTCTTCTATATGCTGGTTCACTCCCCAAATGGCTGCAACAGTGGGAGCTGCACTGATCTGAAGCCAGGATCCAGGAGCTTCTTCCAGGTCTCCCATGTGGGTGCAGGGGCCCAAGGACTTGGGCCACCTTCTACTGCTTTCCCAGGCCATAGCAGAGAGATGGATTGGAAGGGGAGCAGCCAGGTCTCAAACCACCACACATGTGGGATGCCAGCACTGCAGGCAACAGCTTTACCTGCTGCGCCACAATGCTGGCCCCACACAAGTGATTCTCTACAATTAAAATAGGAAATTTGGGTATGATCACTTTTCAAGACTTCTTGCTTTTGGGGGGTGCAGAGTGTTTGAATTTAGACTGACAAGGATTCAGTCCACTCCACAAAGAAAAATGCCTAAATATTAGAGCATTGCTCCTGACCCCTCCTCAGTTGTTCCTCTATATGGGATTTCTTAATGACTTACATGATTGGAGATATGGGAAGGAGTAAATGAGCTACCATACCACATTTTGTTGTACTTAGGATGTTTTTAGGATGCCTACAAATGAACATGAGTTCTTGTCTGCCCTCATTTATACTGTAAATTTAGAATATAATCTGTGCACTGCAAGTGACTAAGAAAGGATGCAAGGTATTGGGGCAACAGAAGAGAGTCTTTTTTTGCACCAAGATTAACAACTCTGTGGGCTATAAAGCTCACATTTCCTTCCATGTCTAGCTTTAAATCATTCAGAATTCAGAGAAAGTAGGAATGTAAGTTATGAACACTCTTCACTGCCACAAATTTTATGATACTCATGAGTTTATATTCAGGAATGACTTAAAATTTAAACAAAAATACCATAGTGAATTTTGAGGGATTAATCAATATCTATATTTGTAATTAAAATTCACATATATAATTGTATCTACTTTCACATGATTTGACAGGAATTATCTGGGATGGGTATTTAACAATGCCTTTTATAATTTTAATATTGTATCAAAAAATAATCCTTGAAACACTTGGGAAGTTGATGCTATAAACATGTTTACCCAAAAATTAAATATCTTGGAAAAAATTTAACTAAAGATGTGAAAGATCTCCACAATGGAAATTATAAAACATTAAAGAAAAAAAAAACAGAAGAACACACAAGAAAATGGAAAAATCTTCCATGTTTGTGGATTGGAAGAATTAATATCATAAAAATGTTCAAACTAGCCAAAGCAATTTATAGATTCAATGAAATCCCAGTAAAAGTACCAAGGACATTATTCTCAGATTTGTATGGAAACACTAGAGACCCCAAATAGCTAAAGCAACCTTAAACAAGGAAAATAAAGTCAGAATCATCACAATACTAGATTTCAAGATGTACTACAGGGCCAGGGCAGTTATAAACAAAACAGCCTAGAAGTGGCACAAAAATAGACATGTACACCAAAGAAACAAAATATAAACCACAGAAGTTAATCCATGCATCCACAATCAACCAATGAACTAAAAATCAGTCTCTGAAGAAAGGACTATCTCTTTAACAAATGGTGCTGGAGAAATTGGACCTCTACATTCAGAAGTATGAAATAAGACCTGTATTAACACCCTATACAAAATCAACTCACAATTGATCAAGGATCTACATCTATTACCTGATATTATCAAATTACTAGAGGAAACCATTGGGGAAACTCTGCAAGACATTGGCATAGGCAAAGATGTCTTGGAAAAGACCCCAGAAGCACAGGCAATGAAAGAAGAAAGAGCCAAAAGCAAAGAAGCGTCTGTGTTGCAAAGAAAACACTCAGCAGCAAAGTGAACGTACAGAACGGAAGAATATAGTTGTACTCTATATAATTGATAAAGGGTTAATATCCAATATCTACAAAGACCTGAAGGGACTCAACTACAATAAAACTTATTGTGGCATAGCATGTTAAGCTTCTGACTGCAGTGCCAGCATCCCATATGGGCACTGGTTTGAATCCCAACTGCTCCACTTCTGATCCAGCTCCCTGACTGTGTGTCTGAGAAGGCAGCAGAGGATGGCCCAGGTGCTTGGACCCCTGCACCTAGAGGGAGTCCCTGGCTCCTGGCTTTGGACAGGCTCATCTCTGACTGCTGTGTTCATTCAGGCAGTGAACCAGCAGATGGAGGACTTCTCTCTGTCCATCTCTCTCTCTAACTCTGCCTTTCAAATAATTACATACATACATACATACATACATACATACATACATCTTTTTTAAAAAGAGATAGGGAGAGACAGAGAGAAAAAGAGAGCACTTTCATTTTCCAGGTCACTCCCCAAATGTCTGCAATGGCCAGGGCTAGGTTATACTCAATCCAGGAACCAAGAGATTTATCCAGGTCTCCCCCATGGATCACAAGGTCCCAGGTACTTTGTTATCTGCCACTGCTTTCCCAGGTACATTTCTAGGGAGCTGGATTAGAAGTGGAGCAGCCAGGACTTGAACCAGCATCACAGGTTGTAGCTTATCCCAGCATCACAGGTTGTGGCTTATCCCACTATGCTACATGCCAGCTCCTGTCCTGTCAAAGTTCTAAACTTCTATCAAAAACCACCATGACTGTGCACACACTCCCCCATTGTGTGGTTGTGGACCTCTTCTGGTAAGCATTTCAGATAATTTTCTGCAAGAGCATCGATCATTATCTTTAAATAAGTTTAAGTTACCAATGTGCTCTAAGGCCATGAACTTCAGACTAGCTCTCTATAAGGAGAGTTGTATAATATCAATTACAGGAACAGGCATTTGAGCACAAAATGTTCAGAGCAACTTGGTGGTTCCCCACTGCTTCTATTGGATCTCAGACTGAATCACTCAAATGTGGTGTTCAAAATTTTAATGTTAGCATTTTGAAAGTGGAGTATTGGGGCCAGCACTGTGGCACAGTGGGTTAAAGCCATGGCCTGCAGTATTGGCATCTCATATGGGTGATAGTTCAAGTCCTGGCTGCCCCACTTCCAATACAGCACCCTGCTAATGCACCAAGAAAGGCAATGGAGAATGGCCCAAATGTTTTGGCCACTGCACTGATGTGGGGGACCCAGAAGAAGCTCCTGGCTCTTTGTTTCAGCTTTACTCAGCCCCCAGTTATTGCAGCCATTTGGGAAATGAACCAGCAGATGGAAGATTTCTCTCTCTGTCTCTCATTCTCTCTAACTCTGCCTTTCAAATAAATAAATAAATAAATGTACAAAAGTGCAATATCTTAACTGTTGGTGATTGTAGATGGAGACAGGGAGAAACATACAAAATTAGTAATATGAACTATTGTAAGAAATTTCTTTATATCAAAATGAACAGTTGGAATTCAAATGTTAAAAATATGCCATTTGCAATACCCCTAAAAATAAGTATTAATCTGGGGCCAGCATTGTGGTGTGGCCGGTAAAGCTGTCACCTGTGGTGCTGGCATCTCATACAGGTTCCAGTTTGAGTCCTGGCTGCTCTACTTTTTTTTTTTTTTTTTTGACAGGCAAAGTGGACAGTGAGAGAGAGAGAGACAGAGAGAAAGGTCTTCCTTTTGCCATTGGTTCACCCTCCAATGGCCACCATGGCTGTTATGCTGCGGCCAGCACACCACGCTGATCCGAAGGCAGGAGCCAGGTGCTTCTCCTGGTCTCCCATGGGGTGCAGGGCCCAAGCACTTGGGCCATCCTCCACTGTACTCCCGGGCCACAGCAGAGAGCTGGCCTGGAAGAAGGGCAACTGGGACAGAATCCGGTGCCCCAACCGGGACTAGAACCCGGTGTGCTGGCACCGCAAGGCGGAGGATTAGCCTATTGAGCTGCGGCACTGGCCGGCTGCTCTACTTCTGATATAGCTCTCTAGTATGGCCTGGGAAAGCAGCAGAAGATGGCCCAAGTCCTTGGGCCACTGCACCTGCATGGGAAGACCTGGAAGAAGCTCCTGGCTCCTGGCTTCGGATCAGCACAGCTCCATCCAATGCAGCCAATTGAGGAGTGAATCAGCAGATGGAAGACTTCTCTCTGCCTCTCCTTCTCTCTCTATGAGGCTCTGAATTTGAAATAAATAAATCTTTTTTAAAAAGCATTAATCTACCAAAATGCATATAGATAGTTATGAAACTGGGCAGAAAGAAACAAAATCAAATATAAATAAATGGAGTTATTCTAAATGATCCTTAAATTCAATTTTAATATAGAAAGTCTTTTCTTCATATGTCTGTTGGCCATTTCAATTTCCTCTCTTGAAAAATGTGTTTGGGTCGGCACTGTGGCATACCAGATAAAGCCACTGCCTGCAGTGCCAGGTCCTATATAGGTGCTGATTTGAGTCCCAGCTGCTCCACTTCATATCCAGCTCCTGCCATGGCCTGGGAAAGCATAGAAGACCTGGAAAGAAGCTCCTGGCTCCTCATTTTGGATTGGCACAGCTCCAGCTGTTGCAGCCAATTGGAGACTAAACCAGAGGATGGAAGATCCCTCTCTTTCTCTGCCTTTCCTTCTCTGTGTGTGTAACTCTGACTTTCAAATAAATAAATGTGTGTTCAGAGGCTGGTATTGTTGCGTAATGAGTAAAGCTGTTGCCTGCAGTGCCAGCATCCCATATGGATGCTGGTTTAAGTCCTGGCTGCTCCACTTCCAATCCAGCTCTCTGCTATGGCCTGGGAAAGCAGTAGAAGGTGGCCCAAGTCCTTGGGCCCCTGCACCCATGTGGGAGACCCAGAAGAAGCTCCTGGATCCTGGCTTCAGATCAGCTCAGCTCTGGCCATTGTGGTCATTTTGGGGAAAGAACCAGTGGATGGAAGGCTTCTCTCTCTCTCTCTCTCTCTCTCTCTCTCTCTCTCTCTGCCTCTGCTTCTCTGTAACTCTTCTTTCAAATAAATAAATAAATAATCTTTTTAAAAGATGTTTGTTCAGCTCCTTTGGCTATTTCTTTTTTTTTTTTTTTTTTTTTTTTTTTTTTTTTACAGGTAGAGTGGACAGTGAGAGAGAGAGACAGAGAGAAAAGTCTTCCTTTTGCCGTTGGTTCACCCTCCAATATGCCGCAGCCAGCGCACCACGCTGATCCGAAGGCAGGAGCCAGGTGCTTCTCCTGGCCTGCCATGCAGGTGTAGGGCCCAATCACTTGGGCCATCCTCCACTGCACTCCCGGGCCACAGCAGAGAGCTGGCCTGGAAGAGGAGCAACTGGGACAGAATCCGGCACCCTGCCCGGGACTAGAACCCAGTGTGCTGGCGCCGCAAGGTGGAGGATTAGCCTATTGAGCCATGGCACTGGCCTTTGAGTGGAGTTTTTTGTAAGGTGTAAAGTAGGGATTTTGTTTCATACTTCTGCAGAGGTCCAGTTTTCCCAGCATCAAACTGTTGAAGAGACTGTTTTGGCTCCAGGGATTGATTTTTGCTCCTTTGTAAAATTTCAATTGGTTGTAGATACATAGATTGATTTCTGGAGTTTCTTTTCTATTCCAGTGGTCTACAAGTCTGTTTGTTTGTTTGCCACTACCAGGCTGTTTTGAGTATAACTGCCTGGTAGTATGCTTTCAGATCTGGTATTGTGAAGCCTCCAACTTTATTTTTGTTGTTTAAGATTGCTTTAGCTATTCAGGATCTTTGTGTTTCCATATGAATTTTAGCATCATGCTTTTTAGATCTGAGAAGAATGTTATATTTATTGGGATGGCATTGAATCTATAATTGCTTTTGGTATGACAGACATTTTGATGATGCTGATTTTTCCAATCCATGAACATGGAAGACTTTTCCACATTTTATGTCTTCTTCTATTTTGTTTTTTAATTTTTTGTGATTTTCTTTGTAGAGATTTTGACATCCTTGGTTAAATTTATTCCAAATTATTTCAATTTTTTTTGTAACTTTGTGAATGGAATTAATCTTAGAAGTTCTTTCTCAGCTATGGCATTGTCTGTGTATATAAAGGCTATTGATTTTAGATCCTGCTATTTTACTAAACCCTTTTTATGAGTTCTAATAGTCTCTTCATGGAGTCTTTTGGGTTCCCTATATATAGAATCATGCCATCATCAAATGGTGATTGTTTGACTTCTTCCTTCCCAATTTTTATCATTTTTCTTTATTTTTCTTGCTTAATGACACTGGCTAGAACTTCCAGGACAATATTAAATAGCAACAGTGAGAGTAGGCATGCTTGTCTGGTTCTGGATCTTAACTGAAATACCTCCATTCTTCCCCATTCAATAGGTTCCTAGCTGTGTGTTTGTCATAATTTTGCCTTATGTTGAGGAATATTCCTTCTGTACCCAAATTGCTTAACATTTTCATTATAAAAGGATGTTGAATTTTATCAAATGCTTTATCTGCATCTATTGAGATAATCATATGGTTTTGTTCTTCAGTTTGTTAATATGATATATCCTATTTATTGATTTTCAGATATTGAACCATCCCTGCATACCAGGGATAAATCCCACTTGGTCTGGGTCAATGATCTTTCTGATGTATTCGATTGGCTGGTATTTTGCTAAGGATTTTAGCATCTATGCTCATCAGGGAAATTGGTCTATTATTCTTTTTTTCTGAATTAGGAATTAAGGTAATGCCAGCTTCATGGAAAGTGTTTGGAAGAATACTCTCCCTTTCAATTGTTTTGAATAGATTGAGAAGAGTTGGAATTAGTTCTTCTTTAAATGTCTGGCTTTTCTTTGTTGGAAGGGTCTTTACTACTGATTCAATCTCCATCCTGGTTATTGGTGTGTTTATGTGTTCTATGTCTTCATGACTCAATTTTGGTAGATTGTGTCCAGGAATCATTGTTTTTTTTTTTTTTCCCAAAGGAACCTTTTATTTCATAAATACAAATTTCATAAGTACAACTTTAGGAATATAGTGATTCTTCCCACCATAGCCCCCTACCACTCACACTCCCACCCCACTTTCTCCTCCCTTTTCCTTCCCAGTCCCATTCTCTATTAAGGAAAAAAACTCGTTCCTCAACAGTCTAGACAAGAGCTGTTCAAGTCATCACTTCTCAAAGTGTCAATTTCACTTCTACAGATTTCCTGTTAGGTGCTCTATTAGTTCTCACAAATCAGAGAGAACATATGGCATTTGTCCCTGTGGAAATATTTATTTTATTTATTTGAAAGACAGAGTTACAGAGAGAGAGGTAGAGCCAGAGAAAAAGAAGTCTTCCATTCCACTGGTTCACTCCCCAGATGACTGCAATGGGCAGAGCTGAGCTTGTCCAAAGCCAGGAGCCAGGAAACATGAGCCAGGAGCTTCTTCTGGGTCTCCCACATGGATGCAGGGGCCCAAGCACTTGGGCCATCTTCTATTGATTTCCTAGGCCATTGAAGAGAGCTGGATTGGAAGAGGACCAGCTGGGACTCAAGCCAGTGCCCATATGGGATGCTGGCACAGCAGGCTGGGGATTTAACCCACAGTGCCACAGCACTGGCCCCCAAAAGGCCTTCTAATTCTTTCCCTTTTCCACACCTTCAGGAACTCTTAGAATCCATATGTTGGGCCGGCGCCGTGGCTCACTAGGCTAATCCTCCGCATTGCGGCACCAGCACACCGGGTTCTAGTCCTGGTTGGGGCACCAGATTCTGTCCCGGTTGCCCCTCTTCCAGGCCATATCTCTGCTGTGGCCAGGGAGTGCAGTGGAGGATAGCCCAAGTGTTTGGGCCCTGCACCCCATGGGAGACCAGGAGAAGCACCTGGCTCCTGCCATTGGATCAGCGTGGTGTGCCGGCCACAGAGCGCTGGCTGCGGCAGCCATTGGAGGGTGAACCAACGGCAAAAGGAAGACCTTTCTCTCTGTCTCTCTCTCACTGTCCACTCTGCGTTTCAAAAAAAAAAAAAAAAAAAAGAATCCATATGTTGGGTCATTTGATTGTATCCTGTAGATTTCCAATCGTATTTTTTAGTTTTCTAATTTCTTCTTCTTGTGTTTGGTCTGACTACATAATTTCCTGTTCTTTGTTTTCTAAGTTGGATATTCTTTCTTCTGTTTCCCCAATTCTGTTAATGATTTCTACTCTAAGTATTATCTGTTCTATTGAAATCTTCACTTTTAATATTTCATTTTGATTTCTCTTTAGAATCCCAATTTTGTGGCAGAAATGTTCTTTCATATCATGTATGGATTTCATTAGTTCATGAATTTGCTTTTGATTACTCCTAAGTAATCCTATGATTAATTGTTTGAATTGCATTTCTGGCATTTCTTCAATCTCATCATCTTTACAATCTAGGTTTGAGGTGTTATATTCTTTTGGGGGTGTCATGTTGCCCTCCTTATTTTTGTTTCTTGAATTGGTGCATTTATTTTTGGCATTTGTGGAGATACTTGTTCTTTTCTTTTCTTTTCTTTTCTTTTCTTTTCTTTTCTTTTCTTTTCTTTTCTTTGGTGTGGTGGCTTTTGTCTTTGAGCTGTGTCTGAGTGGCTAGTGTCTGCTTTCAGGGACTATCTAGAGGTGTCTGGTGGGTATGGCCAGGGAGCTCTGTTCTGTACTCCAGGGTGAAGGGTGTATCTGAGGTGACACATCCAGGTTTGGTGTGGTAAATCTCCTTTTCATTTTTAATCAGAGGGGAGGTTTCTTCTTGTCTGTTTGCATAGACTTAGCTGAGCTCCTCACCTCAAAACAGGCTAGTGCCTGGGTGCTAGCCCCAGTGAGTATATTATTTGTCCATTCTGCCACAAGAACCACCCAAAGGATCTGGACAGTCTTCAGTGTAAGCTCAGATTCCCCAGCAATGTCCTTTGCCAGGTAACCAGGGAGCCCTGATCACGTGGAGCCTCCCACAGTGACTGCTCTTGCTTCAGCCACACCCTGAGTCCTCCCACGAAGCCTCAGTGTTTTCACAGTCCACACGCACAAGCCTCCCACAGTCATGAGCACCCAGCTCCCTGTCTGTTCTCCCCACCACACTCAGGAGTCTGCTTGGCTGGTTTCTGGGAGCAGACACAAGCTGGCACAGGTGTTACATATGTCCAAAATGGCACTTTCTTGGTGTCAGCTTGTTACATGATACCTTTGCAGTGTGATCAGGGAGAGAGAAAACATGCCCCCACCTTTGTCTTGTTTTCTCTGGTATGACAGGTACACTATCCCCCACAGGGCTGCAAGCTGAATTCCTTCTAGGCTTTTCCTACAGCTTTTTTGCCAGTGGCTTGTGCTGCTGAAGTCTGGTCTTACTTTGCTCTCCAACACTGGTGCAGAGGCTCTCTGCTGCTGGACTCCTAAGTTTTGCATGTCCTTGCCCTCTAAGTAGTTCCATTATGTTCCTCCAATTTGTGTAGTTTCCTCTGATGTTCTCTCCCTAACTCTTCCCCGAGACTGCACTCTTTCCACTTCATTTTTAAACTGTCTTCTCCTAGACTTGGGCCTATTCTTTTTGGTTTCCTCATTTGTTTGTATATAGCTCATTGTAATAACTCCTGATCACTCTTTTTACTTATAGGGTGACCATATCTACATTTTCTTTTTCATGGCTGATTTTATTGATCTGAGTCCTCTCCCTCTTTTCTTTGGTTATATGGGCCAATGGTAGGTCAATTTTATTTATTTTTTCAAAAAACAGTTCTTCATTTCCTTAATCTTTTGTGTTTTTTTTGTTTCAATTTTGTTTATTTCTTCTTTAGTTATTTACTTCTTCCTACTAAATTGGGCTTTAATTTGTTGTTTTTCTAGGTCCTTGAGATGCATTCACAGCTCATTTATTTGGTGACTTCCCAGTTTCTTGATGTAGGCACCAATTGCTATGAACTTCCCTCTTAACTCTGCTTTTGCTGTGTCCCATAAGTTTTTATATGGTGTATTTTGTCTTCATTTGTCTCCTGGAGTTTTTTGATTTCTCTTTTGATTTCTTCTATGTCCCAGTATTCATTCAGGAGCATGTTATTCAATCTCCATGTGTCTGTATATGATCTAGTTCATTCCATTGTGATCAGAGAAGATGCAGGGTATGATTATGATTTTGATTTTTTTGAATTTGCTGAGACTTGCTTTATAGCCTAGTGTATGGTCTATCCTGGAGAAAGTTCACCACACTGATGAGAAGAATGTGTATTCTGCAACTGTGGGGTGGAAAGGTCTGTAGATATCAGATAGGTCCACTTGGTCCATAGTGTCAATTAGCTTTGTTGTTTCTTTGTTGATTTTCTGTCTGATGAAAGTGGGTATTGAATTCACCTCTTATTATTGTATTGGAGTCTATGTCTCCATTTAGATCCATTAGCAGTTCTTTTAAATAACCTGACAGGTTCCCTGTCATTGGGTGCATATACATTTATTATAGTCACATCTTTCTGTTGAATTGATCCCTTAATCATTACATAGTGCCCTTCTTTGTCTCTTTTAACCATTTTTGTGTTAATGGTTATTTTCTCTGATATTAGATGGTTACATCTGCCTTTTTTGCTTTTCATTAGCATGGGATATCTTTTTCCATCCTTTCAGTCTTCATGTATCTTTGTTGGTGAGATGTCTTTCTTGTAGGCAGAAAATAGATTGGTCTTAAAAAGAAAGAAAGAAAGAAAGAAAGAAAGAAAGAAAGAAAGAAAGAAAGAAAGAAAGAAAGGAAGGAAGGAAGGAAGGAAGGAAGGAAGGAAGGAAGGAAGGAAGGAAGAAATCCGTTCAGCCAGCCAGTATCATTTAACTGGAGAGTTGAGGCTTTTACATCCAAAGTAACTATTTATAAATAACTTGTTGTCCCTGCCATTTTCCATGAATATTCCTATCATTTACTGTGGATTTCTTTCATACTTTTATTGGGGAATTTTCTGCCATCACATTTATTCATGATGATGGCTTTCTTTTTATATTTCTGTGTGTAGCAAATCTTTTAGCATCTTTTGTAAGGATCTATGAGAAATGACAAATTACTTTAATTTCTGTTTGTTATTAAAGGTCTTGATTTCACCTTCATTATTAGATAAGAGCATTGCAGGGCATGATATTCTGGCTTGACAGTTTATTTCTCTTAAGACTTGGAATATATCTTGCCATTCTCTCCTAGCCTGTAGGGTTTCTGATGAGAAGTCAGCTGTGAGTGTAGTTGGAGATCCTCTGAAAACAATCTGGCATTTCTCTCATGCTTATTTTAGAATGTTTCTTTATGCCTTACTGTGGAAAGTTTGACTACAATGTGTCATGGTGAAGATCCTTTCAGGTCATGTTTCTTATGTGTTCTATGTGCTTCCTGTACTTGGCATCCCTTTCTTTCTCCAAATTGGGAGAGTTTTCTGTGATTATTTCACAAAAATAGGCCTTCTATTCCATTCTCTCTTTCTATATCTTCAGGTACTCTTAAGACCTGTAAGCTGGGTTATTTGACAGTTTTTTAAAAAGATTTATTTATTTATTTGAAAGTCTCAATTACAGAGAGAGGAGAGGCAGAGAGAGAGAGAGAGACAGATCTTCCATCTGATGGTTCACTCCCCAATTGGCCACAACAGCTGGAGCTGTACCAATCCGAAGCCAGGAGCCAGGAGCCAGGAGCTTCTTCCAGGTCTCCCACATGGTGCAGGGGCCCAAGGACTTGGGCCATCTTCTACTGCTATCCCAGGCCATAGCAGAGAGCTGAATCAGAAGAGGAGCAGCCAAGCCCTCAAGTTGCACAAAGATGTCATTGATTCCTTGTGGAGCCTCCAAGTAACAGATCTGTCAGTTGAAGTACCTTTAACTCTCCTGTGGCTCTCACTGCCCACAAGGTCAGGAACAATATCCATGAAAGAACTCCAACACACCATTGCATTTGAGAGTTTATGGTATGGTCACTTACATGCTCCATAGAGTACAATTGACAAATTTCTCAATTTCTATTCATGGAAAACTTGAAGCAAGTTTACTCATCAGTAAAATGTGTGAACCACTGAGAGTAGTTCTGAGTTAAAGAACTGGGGAGACATTTGTCTTTGAGTCCTTTCCCCCTAAAGATAGGAATGGACCCTAGTATGTGTACAGTTTATGTGTGTGTGTGTGTGTGTGTCTTTTTGTGTTTTTACTATTTATAAGTATTTCCCATATTTCACACATTTGCAATATGGCAATATTTCTACAATATCAAGGGTTACATTTATTTTAAAAATATTTTGTCAGTCTATATTGTAAAAGAAAAATGAACTCTAAATCAATTTTTTGATTTCTCCTGTTGTTTTTCCCGATGAACTGTCTGATAATTTTGAATTTACAAGAAAGTAATACATGCATAAGCACTTTGCTTAAGCAGAAATACCATAGAAAATAAGTGTGTGCTACATTTGAGTTTCCTTTTCAGAAAAATTTCTTTCCTTAAAACGATCTCATGAAAAATCCCTTACCAAAGTGTCACTATTTATATGGGCCCTGAAAAAAAAATCACATATGATTCCTCTGCTTTCTTTTTTTTCCCTCTTTTTATTTATTTATTTATTTTTTAATTTTTATTTAATGAATATAAATTTCCAAAGTACAGAATATGGATTACAATGGCTTCCCCCCATAACGTCCCTCCAACCCACAACCCTCCCCTTTCCCACTCCCTCTCCCCTTCCATTCACATCAAGATTCATTTTCAATTATCTTTATATACAGATCAGTTTAGCATACATTAAGTAAAGATTTCAACAGTTTGCTCCCACACAGAAACATAAAGTGAAAAATACTGTTTGAGTACTAGTTATAGCATTAAATCTCAATGTACAGCACACTAAGGACAAAGATCCTACATGAGGAGTAAGTGCACAGTGACTCCTGTTGTTGACTTAACAAATTGACACTCTTGTTTATGGCCTCAGTAATCACCCTAGGCTCTTGTCATGAGCTGCCAAGGCTATGGAAGCCCCCTGAGTTCACTGACTCTGATCATTTTTAGACAAGGCCATGGTCAAAGTGGAAGTTCTCTCCTCCCTTCAGAGAAAGGTACCTCCTTCTTTGATGACCCATTCTTTCCACTGGGATCTCACTCGTGGAGATCTTTCATTTAGGCTTTTTTTTTTTTTTCCCCAGAGTGTCTTGGCTTTCCATGCCTGAAATACTCTCATGGGCATTTCAGCCGGATCTGCATGCCTTAAGGGCTGATTCTGAGGCCAGAGTGCTGTTAGGACATTTGCCATTCTATGGGTCTGCTGTGTATCTCACTTCCCTTGTTGGATCATTCTCTCTCTTTTTTATTCTATCAGCTAGTATTTGCAGACACTATTCTTGTTTATGCGATGCCTGTGGTTCTTAGTCCTATCATTACGATGAATTGTGAACAGAAATTGATCAGTGGGACTAGTGAGATGGCATTGGTACATGCCACCTCGATGGGATTGAATTGGAATCCCCTGGTATGTTTCTAACTCCACCGTTTGAGGTAAGTCAGCTTGAGCATGTCCCGAATTGCCCATCTCTTCCCTCTCTTATTCCCACTCTTATATTTAACAGCGATCACTTTTCAGTTAAGTTTCAGCACTTAAGAAGAATTGTGTATTGATTACAGTATTCAACCAAAAGTATTAAGTAGAACAAACAAAAAAAATACTAAGAGGGATAACATATTAAGTTGCTCATCAACAGTCAGGGTGAGGGCTGATCAAGTCACCATTTCTCATAGTGTTCATTTCACTTTAACAGGTTTCCTTTTTGGTGCTCAGTTAGTTGTCACCTATCAAGGAGAACAAGTGGTATTTGTCCCTTTGGGATTGGCTTATTTCACTCAACATGATGTTTTCCAAATTCCTAACAGGGATCACTTTTCAGTTGGAAGTAGTTAGCAGGCAAATGATATACCCACAGGAGCCAGAGATCGGAAGCTCTTTCCCAAGGACCACACAGGGAATCTGTTCGGCCCTCAGAGTGGGCTCAAATTCTCCTTCAGTCTCCCATTGGGTTGCCAAAGTTACAGAACTGTAGCGTCTCTGGAGAGTACTCACGTGAATTCTGTGAGTTCTCTCCCCCACCGTCTCTTTTTTTCACAGTCTCAGTTCAGTAGCACCACAAATTTACTAGGTCCTAATCTCCTGTTAATTCACCCCGCCCAGAGTCAGGTTTTTCTGCTAGGCTCAGGGCTGGTGCAGACCTGAGGTCGCTCTGCTTATGACGTATGTCCAAGATGGTGCCTGCTCTTTGTCTTGCTCGCCTTTGAGAGGTGAGCGGAGAGAGAGAAACCCATGTCCGTACCAGTCACTTTTTTTTTTCTCTATCTCTATTAGTTAGCCTGGTGAACTTCCCCCCCCCCCCGGGGTTGTTCCCTCTAGTCTCCTCTTTCCGCTTGCCTGCCAGTGTCTCTGGCTATTGAGGTTTGGCTCACCTCGCGTTCCAGCGCTGGTGTGTTGAGTCTGCCACTGGTGTCCCGAACTGTGGGCTCCCATGCTCTCCACGCAAGTCCACTGTGAATCATGTGTTCCGGAAGAGTTTCTTCTGCTGTTTCTTCCCCTACTCTTCCTTGAACCTGCAGTATCTCCACTTTTATTAAACTGTTTCTCCCCGGACTATCAGTGTGCTCCCTTCCTATTCCACCATCTTGCCTCCTCTCCTCTGCTTTCTTTTCCTATCCTTTATCTCTATTTTTATTTTTCAATAATATGATAGTGTAGGTAATGAAAAATTTATCTTCATGCCTAAGTATCTATGTAAAACTTACCTACAAGTCTTGTGTTTCCCCATAACCTCTATCCATAAACTCCTACAATATAAAGCATATCCTAATGTGAATTCATTTTCAAAATCCAATATTCTAACTTGCTGTCTTATACATGCTTGTTCTGGGGCTGGCACAGTAGTGTAGCAGGTAAAGCCACTGTCTGCAGTGCCAGCATTCCATATGGGCACCGGTTTGAGTCCCAGCTGCTCCACTTTTGATCCAGCTCTTTGTTATGGCTTGGGAAAGTATAGAAGATGGCCCCAGCCCTTGGGCCCCAGCACTCACATGGGAAGACCTGGAGGAAGCTCCTGGCTCCTGGCTATAGATCACACAGCTCTGGCCATTGCAACTAATTTGGGGAGTGAGCCAAATGAACAAACGACCTCTCTCTCTTTCTCTCTGCCTCTCCTTCTCTCTCTGTGTAATGCTGACTTTCAAATAAATTAATAAATCTTTTAAAAGAAAAACTGCCTGTTCTGCATGATCATGCTACTCAATAAGTGGTTTAAATTCTTTATTTCTGGACATGTTTTCTCTATAGTTGTGACATTTGAACACAATTTATATTTTTGTTTTTGAATATCTGAAAGGAGACTGCACCTGCATTTAAACTGAACTCCCATGTGGCTTTCACAAATCAGTATACACCAACCAAATTTCAGACCAACCATTCTAGATATGTCTGCCTGAATTGTGTCCAATGAGATGAAACCCTTAATCCACTTCAGGGAGAATTCAACAAAAAGAAGGGATACCATGACTGTTTCATACCAAGTGCATGCATGCAAGCCACAGCAGGCAGAAAAGGCAGGTTAGCATCCCCTCTAGCAGCTGTGACACATAGAATAGGAAAGCAAGAGGATTTGGTGAAGTGACAGTCATGGGCACTTCATGTTCTCTCACTCAATCATTAAAATTCATTTTTCTGACAATCCACTGACATTATTTTGGAAATTCAGACAGAAATACATTCCATTATTTCATATATGATGAGACTTGATGGAAATTACAGGAAACCAACTTAACTGGCAATATAGAAAGTAAAATAATACTATATATACCAGACATGGACAATTTGAATTTCAAATAACACAAAAATTTACAATAAACCAAAAATAACAAGACATAATAAGAGAAAGAAATGAGAATAAAAAGAATAATTGAGAATAAAAATAATAGAATTATTGAAGCATGAATTCATCAAATTTATATAGATGTATGTGTAAATTTTTTTGAAAATCTATTGAAAGACAAAAAAATTTAACTCAAGTTGTATATATATATGTCTTTTTATTGATCAAATGATATATTATTAAGATGTAAATTCTTCAAAGTTTGAGCAATAGATTCAGTACAACTCAACAATAATCTCAGTAAGCTATTCTGTAGACAATTAAAAGCTATTTTTCAACCTTGAGAAGTCTGGATAATAAAAAATAAAAGCAAATTTGAGGAATCTACAATTCCTAATTTTATGTTTTAATCTAAACATACAGTCATCAAGAATATGGGGCTGGCACTGTGGCTTAGTGGATAAAGCCTCCACCTGTAGCTGGCATCCCATATGGCCACCTGCTCAGATCCCTGCTGCTCTACTTCCAAACCAGCACCCTGCTGATGTGCCTAGGAAACCAGTGGAAGGTGGCCCAACTCCTTGTGCCCCTGCACCCATGTGGGAGAGAGAAGAAGCTCCTGGATCCTGTCTTTGGATAAGCCCAGCTATGGCCATTGCAATCATTTGGGGAGTGAACCAGTGGATGAAGATCTCTCTCTTTCTCTCTCTGAAACTCTACCTTTCAAATAAATAAATCTAAAGAAAGTTCATAATGTTGGACAAAGAATAGACATGTAGGTAAGTGGCAATGTATAAATGGTCTCAGATACTTATTATTTTACTAATCTTTGTCAAAGGGACAGAGACAGCCTAGTACAGGTAATGTAGTCTATAAAAATAGTGAAAATGCAAATGGATGATAATAAGGGAAAAATCAAAAGATGCATACTGTGCAAATAACACATGAAGTCACTCTAGTGAATAAGGGGTCAGATCTGTGGTTTAGCAGGTCAAAATAGGTGCCTACAGTGCTGGCATCCCATACGAACACTGATTTGAGTCCTGGCTACTCCATTTCCAATCCAGCTTCCTGCTAATACACCTGGGGAATCAGCAGAAATTGGCCCAAGTCCCTGAGCCTCTGCCACTCACATGGGAGATCTAGAAGAGGTTCTTGGCTCCTGGCTTTGGATCAGCCCAGCACCAGCTGTTGCAGCCATTTGGATAGTGGATCAGCAGATGAGAGGTCTCTCTCTCTCTCTCTCTCTCTCTCTCTCTCTCTCTCCCTCTCTCTTCCCCTTTCTTTGTGTATAACTCTGCCTTTCAAATAAATAATTTTTTTGAAAAACAAGCACAAACGTGCTGAATAAACTTGTATTTTAAAAAAGTAGAAAGCACAGATGTGTAAGAATAAAATGTATAAGAATTCTGTACAAAAATTAGTTTTACATACAATACTGAAAGCATTACCCATAAACATAATGTGGACTTTGAACAGATGTAAGAGAGTAGTGGTAAGGAAGGAAGCAAGAATTAATGGGTAGAGAATTTGTCAGAATGGATGAACCCCTCTCTAGACAGAATCTGAGAGAGTACCCAGCCATTCAGACAGGTATAAGCAAAGTTGCACAGTTTAATGGAGAGAACACACTTGACTGCTCAGATGTGCATCTCAGCAAAGAACTAGGGGGGCTGAAATACTCCTGATAGATCAAGTGGACATCTCAGGAAAGAGCTGAGTACACAGTCTATTTTCATACAGGAGCTTATCAGGGAATGGGATAAAGTTATTCCCACAATTTCTCCTTCCCTCCACCCTTCCTCCTGAATAAAGGACTTATTGGATGTGAAATAGGTAAAATTCATTCTAAGCCTTTAAAAAAAAAATTTAACTAAGCTCTTTAATGCAACATGACACTTTATGGCTGTTATGTATTATAACATATGTAGAGTTGCAGGCAGAGAGAGGGAGAGACAAAGGTTTTACATTTGTATATTCACTCCCCCAAATAACTGCAATAGCTGGAGCTGGGCCATTCCAAAGCCAGGATCCAGGATCTTCTTCTGGGTCTCCCATGAAGGTGCAGGACCCAAGCACTTGCACCATTTTCCACAGCTTTCCCAGGCCATTAGCAGAGAACTGGATTGGAAAAAGAGCAGCTGGTACATGAACCAGTACCCATATGGGATGATAATTCCCCAGGTAAAGGCCTAACCTAGTACAACACAGCACCAACACATGCTTCTAGACTTTAACTTGCAGCAAATATAGTCTATTAGCATATAAAATAATACTTTATTCTGAAAATAGTAAATACATTATGTAGGATTTTCCAAAATATGTAGGTTGTTTTTTAAAACTGACATCAGTACATCCTTATTCCACTAAAAACAAATACAATAATCAAACTGGTATGCACTTACTAGGAAGCAATTTTAAACATTTGGATTTTGTATAAATTGCTGAGATTTGGAAGAGGACTCTAAGCATGCTAACAATACCTTACCATGAACATAGCAATGACTTTTTTAAAAAAATATTTATTTATTTATTTATTTATTTATTTATTTGAAAGGCAGAGTTACAGAGAGGCAGAGGCAGAGAGAGAGAGAAAGAGAGGTCTTTCATCTGCTGGTTCACTCCCCAGATGGCTACAGTGACTGAAGTTGGGCTGATCCAAATCCAGGTTTTGGGAGATTCTTCTGGGTCTCCCACTCAGGTGCAGGGCCCAAAGACTTGGCCCATTTCCTACTGCTTCCCAGGCTATAACAGAGAGCTGGATCAGAAGTGGAGCAGCCAGGACTCAAACTGGTCCCCATATGGTATGCCAGCACTGCAGGTGGTAGCTTTACTGGATGTGCCACAGTGTCGGCCCCAAGGACTTTTTTTTTTATAAAGATTTATTTGTTTATTTGGAAGGTAGAGTTATAGAAAGTCAGAGAAAGAGAAAAAGGTCTTCCATCTGTTGGTTCACTCCCAAAATGGCTGCAATGGTCAGAACTGGGCTGATCTAAAGCCAGAAGCCAGGAGCTTCTTCTGGGTCTCCCATGTGGGGCCCAAGGACTTGGGCCATCTTCCACTGCTTTCCCAGGCCATAGCACAGAGCTGATTGGAAGTGGAGGAGCTAGGACTTGAACTACCATCCATATGAGATGTTGGCACCACAGATGGCAGCTTTACCTGCTACACCACAGCACTGGGCCCAGGTATAGCTAATTTTACAGGAAAGCCTGGAAACAGCTTCATCTCAGCAAGTTCTCTCAGTTTGCTAAAATGCTCGAAGGGAGCTATTACTTCTAAAACATTCAATAAAAAATAACACAATACCTAAGGGAATTTCCTGGCTCTGATGACTACCATGCTTTTAAAAGTTTTTTTTTTTTTAACTTTTATTTAATGAATATAAATTTCCAAAGTACGATTTATGGATTACAATGACTTCCCCCCCATACTGTCCCTCCCACCCACAACCCTCCCCTTTCCCACTCCCTCTCCCCTTCCATTCACATCAAGATTCATTTTTGATTATCTTAATACACAGAAGATCAGCTTAGCATACATTAAGTATGGATTTCAACAGTTTGCTCCCACAAAGAAACATAAAGTGAAAAATAATAGATGATTTTTTTTAAATGATGATGAAATCAGAGCAGACCTATTGTCATGTTTAATCCCAGTGAGAGTCAAGTTGGGAATTGATAATTTTTTTTTTTTTTTTTTTTTTTTTTTACAGAGGATCAGTTTAGTATGCATTAAGTAAGGATTTCAACAGTTTGCACCCACATAGAAACACAAAGTGAAATATATTGTTTGAGTACTCGTTATAGCATTAAATCTCAATGTACAGCACATTAAGGACAGAGATCCTACATGAGGAGTAAGTGCACAGTGACTCCTGTTGTTGACTTTACCAATTGACACTCCTGTCTATGGCATCAGCAATCTCCCTATGCTCCAGTCATGAGTTTCCAAGGCTATGGAAGCCCTCTGAGTTCTCCGACTCTTATCTTGTTTAGACAAGGTCATAGTCAAAGTGGAGGTTCTCTCCTCCCTTCAGAGAAAGGTACCTCCTTCTTTGATGACCTGTTCTTTCCACTGGGATCTCACTCACAGAGATCTTTTGCCAGAGTGTCTTGGCTTTCCATGCCTGAAATACTCTCATGGGCCTTTCAGCCAGATCGGACTGCCTTTAGGGCTGATTCTGAGGCCAGAGTGCTATTTAGGACATCTGCCCTTCTATGAGTCTGCTGAGTATCTCACTTCCCATGTTGGATCACCCTCCCCTTTATTTACTCCATCGGTTAGCGATAGCAGGTACTAGACTTGTCTATGTGCTCCCTTTGACTCCCAGTCCCTCCAACATGACCAACTGTGAACTGAAACTGATCACCTGGAACAGTGAGATGGCATTGGTACATGCCACCTCGATGGGATTGAATTGGAATCCCCTGGTATGCTTCCAACTCCACCACTCGGGGCAAGTCAGCCTGAGCATGTCCCAAATTATACATCTCTTCCCTCTCCCATTCCCACTCCCATGTTCAACAGGGATCACATTTCAGTTAATTTTCAACACTTAAGAATAACTGTGCATCAATTACAGAACTAAACCAGTCATATTAAGTAGAACAGACAAAAAAACTACCAAGAGGGATAATGTATTAAGTTGTTCATTAACAGTCAGGGCTATGCTGATCAAGCCACCATTTCCCACAGTGTCCACCTCACTCCGACAGGTTTCCCTCTTGGTGTTCAGTCAGTCGTCACCGATCAGGGAGAACATATGGTACTTGTCCCTTTGGGACTGGCTTATTTCACTCAGCATGATGTATTCCAGATTCCTCCATTTTGTTGCAAATGACTGGATTTCGTTGTTTCTTACTGCGGTATAGCCAATTGGTGTCTTTTAACTGGACAGTTCAGGCCATTCACGTTCAATGTGACTAATGAAAAGTGGTAACTTTGCCCTGCCATTTGCCAAAGATAAGTTCTAAGATATGCTTTGAATTCCCTGTGATCTTTTGCTGTGAGCTTTCCTTCCTTTACCTTCTTTCATATTGATGACCGTGTTTCTGTGTTTCTGTGTGTAACACATCTTTAAGCATCTTTTGCAGGGCTGGACGAGTGGCAACAAATTCTTTCAATTTCTGTTTGCAATGAAAAGTCTTTATTTCACCTTCATTCACAAATGATAGCTTTGCAGGGTATAATATTCTGGGCTGGCAGTTTTTCTCTCTTAGTACCTGGGCTATATCTCGCCATTCCCTCCTAGCTTTTAGAGTTTCTGATGAGAAGTCAGCTGTGAGTCTGATTGGAGATCCTCTGAGAGTAATCTGACGTTTCTCTCTTGCACATTTTAGGATCTTTTCTTTATGTTTCACTGTGGAGAGTTTAATTACAACATGTCGTGGTGAGGATCTCTTTTGGTCATGTTTATTAGGGGTTCTGTGAGTTTCCTGTACTAGGACTTCTCTGTCCTTCTCCAAACCTGGGAAATTTTCTGCTAATATCTCACTAAAAAGGCCTTCTAATCCTTTCTCCCTCTCCATGCCTTCAGGAACTCCTAGAACCCGAATGTTGGGTTTTTTAATGGTATCCTGAAGATTCCCGACAATATGTTTTAGATTTCTAATTTCCTCTTCTTTTCTTTGGTCTGACTGTATCCTTTCCTGTTCTCTGTCTTCTAAGTCCGATATTCTCTCTTCTGCTTCACCCATTCTGTTTGTAAGGCTCTCTATGGTGTTTTTCATTTGATCTATTGAATTCTTCACTTCAGTCACTATCACAGTTTCCTGTTGTACTAGTTGTTTCGTTTCATTTTGATTCCTCCTTAATATTTCATTTTCACGAGAGAGATTTTCTATCTTGTCCATTAAGGATTTGTGTAGTTCAAGAATTTGTTTTTGGGAACTTCTTAATGTTCTTATCAATTTTTTGAGATCTGCTTCTTGCATTTCTTCTATGTCATCATCTTCATAATCTTGAATTGGGGTGTCTTTTTCATTTGGGGGCGTCATGGTGACTTCCTTGTTTTTATTACCTCGGTTTTTGCATTTGTTATTTGGCATATTGGAGATATTTGGTTTCTTCACTGTGGTGCTTTTTCTTGTTATACTATGACTCTAGATTAAGTGGACTATCTGTTTTTGATGGAGCCTTAGGGCTTGAGATGGGTGTGGCCTGAGAGCTCTGTTTGGTGTGCCAAAGGTGACACTCTCAGGTTAGGCGTGGTAAATCTCTCTCTGTCTCTTTCTTTTTTTTTGATTCAAATGGGAAGTAATTCCGCACAGCTGAACGAAGTTGGAGGTAGTTAGCAGGCAAATGATATACCCACAGGATCCAGAGATCAGAAGCTCTTTCCCAAGAACCCCACAGGGAATCTGTTCGGCCCTCAGAGTGGGCTCAAATTCTCCTTCAGTCTCCCACTGGGTTGCCAAAGTTACGGAATTGTAGGGTCTCTGGAGAGTGCTCACGTGAATTCCGTGAGTTCTCTCCCCCACTGTCTCTTTTTTCACAGTCTCAGTTCAGTAGCACCACAAATTTACTAGGTCCTAATCTCCTGTTAATTCACCCCGCCCAGAGTCAGGTTTTTCTGCTAGGCTCAGGGCTGGTGCAGACCTGAGGTCGCTCTGCTTATGACGTATGTCCAAGATGGCGCCTGCTCTTTGTCTGGCTCGCCCTTGAGTGGTGAGCGGAGAGAGAGAAACCCGCGTCCGTACTAGTCACCCTTTTTTTTTTCCCTCTCTCTCTCTTCCAGTTAGCCTTGTGAACTTTCCCCCACCGGGGGTTGTTCCCTCTAGTCTCCTCTCTCCGCTTGCCTGCCGGTGTCTCGGGCTATTGAGGTTCGGCTCACCTCGCGTTCCAGCGCTGCTGTGTTGAGGCTGCTGCTGGTGTCCCGAACTGTGGGCTCCCATGCTCTCCACGCAGGTCCGCTGTGAGTCACGCGTTCCGGAAGAGTTTCTTCTGCTGTTTCCTCCCCTACTCTTCCTTGAACCTGCAGTATCTCCACTTTTATTAAACTATCTCTCCCCAGACTATCAGTGTGCTCCCTTCCTATTACGCCATCTTGCTGGAATCCTTAAAAGTTTTTGGTCAGGGCCAGCACGGTGGCATGGAGGTAAAGTCACCACCTGCAGTGTTGACATCTCATATGGGTGCTGGTTTGAGTCCTTTTAAGAAACTTTTGAAAACTGGCCTGGGCTATAGACAGACAATATTTTAAAGTAAGAAAAATGCAAGGATGAGCATGGGTCAGAATTATAGGAGATGGTGATACTGGATAGCAAATATTGGGATTTCAGGCACAATGTTGGATATATAAATCTGTTGTCATAGCTACAGGCACAAGGGGATAGAGAAACTGGGAGGCAGACAGGGTCTGCAGGTACAGGACCTGGAACATAAGAAGGAATACATCAGGTGTTATTTAAGGCAGTGCTTAGAGGAAATTTTTAGCCTCAAGTGAATATGTTAGAACAGAAGACTGAAAGCTCTTCATTTTGGTTTCTTCTTAAGAACTAAAATGAGCATCCTAAAATAGCATAGAATAAATGCGAAGAAAAAAAGAATAGTAAACATCCATGAAATACCTGTAGTAAAAATGTATAGCAGAAACTAATAAGCAAGAAAAAAAGTTTTAAATCATATTGTAGGGCAAGAGTAGGCTTTGGGAAAATTCCAGAAAAATTCTCCCTCTCCAGGGAAAAACAAAATGTAACAAAGCACAATTTAGAATAGACCAAAGAGAGGAAGAGGGGTGATAGGACACCTAAGACAAGGATATGGAAAATATTAGTCAATTACCAACACTTCCTGCACAGAGGAAGGGGGATCCAATTACTTATCCCTTCTGTACTCCTGGACTGAGACAGGGAAGCCAACCCAAACATGACCTCTACTACATGCACTAGGTGGGGGACTAGTACATAATACATAAGAGAGGGGAAGAAGAAATAGCATAAAACAGACCAACCCCCTGGAGGCAATGGATTGCCAACTCCAAGTCCCTTCCCCAACATGTGCGAGCTTCTGTCATTTATTGCAAATAAGCTTGCTCTCACTCTTGTACTCTCTCTTGGACTTTTCTGCTTATTTCTTTTTTAAAAGAGCTATTTATTTACTTTAAAGTTAGTGTTGGGTATGGGGAGAGAGTGAGAGAGACAGAGAGTTCTTCTATGTGCTGGTTCACTCCCCAACTGGCCACAACAGCAAGGGCTGGGTGAAGCACAAGCCAGGAGCCAGAAGCTTCTTCTTGGTCTCCCATGCGTATGCAGGGTGCCAAGTACTTGAGCTATCTTATCCTGCTTTCCCAGGCACACTATCAAGAAGAAAGCCGAATCAGAAGTGGAGCTTCCAGGACATGAACTGGCACCCATATAGGGTGCTGGCATTGGAGGTGGTAGCTTAACCCAATATGTCACAATGCTGCCCTCTTCTCTTTATTTCTATGCTGAACAACAAGTCCATAGACTAGGGGAAGCAGCTCCCCAACCAGGATGTGACAATATTGACAAAATTCATATCTGATAAAAGTGTTTAAGAGAAAAACAGGAAAGCAACACAAATAACAAATTTCACAAATCAAATAGAATTAGCCTTATAGATGTCACAGATCTTAACAAGATATTAAGAGGAGAGGTTGGCTTTGTGGAAAAGCAGGTTAATCCTCCACCTGTGATGCCTGCATCCCACATGGGCACTGCTCAAGTCCCAGCACCTGTGAAAGCAGCAGAAGATGGAAAAAATATTTGGGCCCCTGTCACTGATGTGGGAGACCTGGATGGAATTCCAGGCCCCTGTCTTCAGTCTGGTCCCACCCTGACCATTGTAGCCATTTGGGGGGTGAACCAGTGGAAAAAAGATCTCTCTCTTTCCCTCTCTAACTCTGCCTTTCAAATATATATATATATATATGTGTGTGTGTGTGTGTGTGTGTGTGTGTGTGTAAAATATATTAAAGGGGCCAGTGCTGTGACGTAGTGCATGAAGCCCCCACCTGCAGTATTAGCATCCCATATGGGGGCTGGTTCTACTCCCAGCTACTCCACTTCTGAACTAGCTCCCTGCTATGGCCTGGGAAAGCAATAGAAGATGGCCCAAGTCCTAGGGTCCCTGCAACTGTGTGGGAGACCCAAAAGAAGCCCCTGGCTCCTGGATTTCAATTGGTGTAGCTCTGGCTGTTGTGGCCATCTTGGGAGTGAACCAGCAGATGGAAGACCTCTCTCTCTCTCTCTCTCTCTCTCTCTCTCTCTCTCCCTCTCTCTCTCTCTGGCTCTGGCTCTGTAACTCTGCCTTCAAATAAATAAATAAATATTTAAAAATATTAAGATGAGTTTCTGAATTAGGAGTATAATTTTTAAAAGAGATCAAAATCTGTTGAGGTAGATTTGTTCTGAGAGGAGGAGCATGGTGGGGCAAGAGGCGCGAGTCACCACACAGACCCCGGGAGTTGGGTGAAAGCAGGCCTAAGGCGAGCAACCCACAGACTCATTTATTTCAGTTGGTACAGCAGCTTAAATAGCCAAGGCAGCCAGTCTGGTCAAGGGGCTGTCTATGCCCAAACCAATAACAGCCTGTTGCCAGGCAGTTTCTGAAGCCATCCAATCACAGCCTGTTGCCAGGCAGTTTCCATTGCCAGCAGCCATCTTGGCATGGCCTTCCCATTCCACCACATTTCCCCCTTTTTGCTTATTTTTGAGCAACAGGAAGCATGATTCTTGGCCATACCATTGTTGACCCCATTTCCATGTGGAATCCATATGTGGCTGTGCCTGTCTTAGGTTGTTCCCCAGGGGATCTTGCCCTTGTTGACTAACCAGTGCTCAAAATGGGAGACCACAGGAGTGCTTGCTCAGATGGAGGTAGGAATGAGGGACAATGGTAACCAGGAATGGCATGACCACACACAGGCTGTGGGCCGTATGAGTGGCTGACCAGAGCTAAGTGGGGTATAAAGCAGTAGCGGCTGTGGCCATGGGCAGTTTCTCAGGCTAGGATGATAGGGCAGGTGCGTCTGCTAACAAGGTGGACTCTCAGTCTTGTTCAGCTGGTTCTGGTTGACTGTCAGTTGCAGGCTTAATGTTTCTGGCTGCTACCCAAATGGGCTATCCTGCATTCTCTGGAAAGACACAAGCATATCCTCCACCCTTGGTTAGCAGAGGGTGTGGTCTCTTCCATTCTCCTATCAGGAGGGTCTTTCCACCTAACCATAGGGGCTGGGGTCTGGGATGGAAAGGATCCCCAGTGTTTATAAGCTGGGCTTATCCCTTGGGAATCAAAAGTAAGAAAATTGATAGTGAAAGGGACCTCAGTCAAAGCAAGCTGTGGGTCTGGGGGCATATGATTGTTTTTCTGTTTTTGAAAGAGATCTTTAATTGTCCTATGAGCTGTTTCAATGATTGCCTGTCCCTGTGGGTTGAATGGGATACCTGTGGCAGACTGTATGTTCCAGGATTTCAGGAAGGAATTAAATTTCTGTGATGTATATGCTGGTCTGTTATCAGTCTTTATGATCCAGGGGACACCAAGGACCAGCATGGCTGACTTGACTGCCTTTATCACATTACTAGCCTTTTCTCCAGATTGGGCTGTTGCAAATACAGCCTTTGAATAAGTATCTACCACCACATGGACAAACTTAAGTTTACCAAAGGAGTTCATGTGAGTGGTGTCCACTTGCCAGAGCTTATTAGGAGCAAGGCCTCATGAGTTCACTCCTGCTTGTTGCAGTGGGCCTAACAGGACGAGGGGTGCACAATTCTTGCAAGAGTGCACTAGGTGTTTGCATTGGATCATTGTTAGCTCTGGGAAAAGCAATTTTATGTTTTTTGCTGACATATGAAATTTTTGGTGTAGAATATGGGCTTGTTCTAGGTGTCCAGTGGAAGCCATGTTGCAGGAGATAAGACAGTCAACCTTTTTGTTGCCTTGGAAAATAAAGCCAGGTAACCCAGTATGTGATCTTCTGTGTGAGATATACCATGGGTGTTTTCTGTTCTCAGTTAGCTCTTTAAGTGTTGTGAACATCTGTCACTTGGCTTATTGGTCAGGTTAAAGACTGCAAAAGGGATTGTCTTTGCTACCTGTCTGAGTATTTGCTGTCCAAAAATATATTTACTGGCCCATCCTGGCTAAGGAGTAGAACCTTGACTACTGTCCTTATTTCTCCCAACTGTACTGATCCCCCGTGGGGTTCTACATGGATCTTATCTTTTTCTGTTGAGGATTTGATCACTATTCCAAACAGTGACATGTTGGCATCCATAAACACACACGGTGCCATGGGTATAGGTTGATTAGCAGGGAAAGCATGTTTTGGATAGTCTATTTCTAAGGTTTGTAATGGCTGGAGTAGCCTGTCCACTGGCAGGTGATTGTCAACCTGTCCTGGGAAATTTATCATTAAAATATGAAAGAGCATGCTATTCTGCATCAATGTGGACAGTTCTAATTGTGATAGGGGTAGGACCACTATGTCTGGTTCTGTGTTAAATATCTTATTGGCATACTATCTTAATTTAAGTCCCATCATAAGGATGGCATCTTCTTTGTTAACTATTTTATGACACTTGCTCCAGGTTATGTGCACCCAAAAAAGTGGTCTGTGTTGTTGCCAAATAACTCCTTAAGGGGGTCTTGAGGGTACATATGGTTATGGCAAACAGAGGCACCTGAGAGTCATATATAAATGTTTTAAAATTTGACAACTGGGTGTTGATCTTTCCTATAGTGGATTTGGCTGCTGGTGTCAATATAATTTTTGAAGAAGGGCTATTCCCCTTAGTAAATCGAATAGCAGTCTAAGCTCTGCAGGTGTTAGGGGAAGGAAGGGCTTCAGCCAATTGATTTGGCTGCATAGTTGCTGAAGTTCATTAAGTGAGTATTTATGCTTGACTTTTAGGTTTGGGCCCATTGGAGATATATGGGAGGAGATTTGATAATCCAAGAATTGAAAGGGAGGAAAATGTTGTACCTTTTCTGTGGCAATAGACAAACCCAGGAATTGTAAATTTCTTTTTTTTAAGATTATTTATTTATTTGACAGGTAGAGTTACAGATCGGGAGAAAGAGAGACAGAGAAAGGTCTACCTTCCATTGGTTCACCCCCCAGATGGCTGCAATGGCTGGAGCTATGCTGATCCAAAACCAGGAGCCAGGAGCTTCTTCCCAGTCTCCCATGTGGGTGCAGGGGTCCAAGCACTTGGGCCATCCTCCACTGCCTTCCCGGGCCACAGCAGAGAGCTGGACTGGAAGAGGAGCAACTGGGACTAGAACCCGGCGCCCATATGGGATGCTGGTGCCACAGGTGGAGGATTAACCTAGTGCACCACTGCACTGTCCCTGTAATTGTGAATTTCTTACTGTCTCAATTAGACAGGCCTTCAGAGTTGCTGCATTCTCGTAAGCAAGTAAGATATTATCCACATAATGTATGACCAAGTACTGATCTTTAAGTGTGCTGGTCGCATGAGAAATGTATCTTTGGTAAGTGGCAGGGCAATTTTTCATGCCTTGTGGGAGAAATCTTTTTGCGGGGAGCTTGAAATTGGGCTCCCATACTGTAAAGGCAAAGTAGGCCTTATCCTCCTCCACGATGGGAATGGAAAAGAAGCCATCTTTGATATCAATGGTAACTATGTGCTATCCATTAGGAATGGCCCCTGGATGGGGAATACCAGCCTGGAATGTTCTCTTCTTTTTTATGATTTTGTTGACGGCCCTCAAATCCTGTAGTAGCCTATATTTTCCCTGTTTCTTTGGTATCACAGAAATGGGAATGTTGTGAGGGCTAGTGGAGGGCTCTATGTGTCCCTTTTCCAATTGTTCTTGTACCAATTCTGTAAGGATGCCAAGTTTGGGTTGTGATATTGGCCACTGTTCTACCCAGATGCTTCCTGTTTTTCCTCATTCAGTGGGGATTGGGTGTGGCTTTTGTATGAGGTGAACAGTGGCTCATAGAATTGGGGGTGAATCTTACTTGTAGGCTCTCCATTAAAGCTCTTGGCTCATGGAGATTTGTGATCTGTAGTAAGGACAGTTTGCATTTGTGAGAGTACATCTCTCCCCCATAAGGTCATGGAAACATCAGCAATTAGTGGAAAGATGGTTCCTGTATCTCTGCTGTCATCTCGCCACATTATAGGCATGATGACATGATCAGCCAATTTTAATCCTCCAACACCTTGGAGGTCAGGCCCAGGCTCTGTCTTCCAATGTTGCATTTTTCTTACGTCCCTAGCTTTTAAGATAGTGGCATCTGCCCCCATATCAATTAAACCCACAAAGGCAATGTCATCTAAGTACAGGGTCCATTTTGGCCTCAGATTGAAGATATTGACCAGTTAATGGTCAATATCTTACTTGCTGGGCTGAGGGCCACCCCACTGGGAGTGTTTAAAAAGCTTGGTCTTGGAATCTTTTGCCCAATGAAAGCCTTTTTTACATCTGGGACACAGTGTTTTGGGTTTGCCCCATCTGTCAGTGTTTGGGCAGTTTTGCCGTAGGTGTCCTGTTTCCCGACATCCCCAATAAACTGGAGGGTCATTAGACTTCCTTGTGTTCAGTTTGTTAACGGCTGCAGTTAGGGCTTGTATGGCTTGTATGGGTGTATCAGCAGGGTTTACCTCCTTTGTAGCTACTATCCATTTAGAAAGGTCTTCCTTACAGACTGGGGCAATTACAGCTTTTGCCTCTAGTAGCGCCTTCCCAAGCTAATTGTTTGACCAGATTTTCTTGATTGGGGCCAAGCAGTAATCTTTTCTCTACTGCTTCCAAGACTCTGGAAAGGAAATCGGGGAACCATTCACCTGGGCCTTGAACTAAGTTTCTAAAGAGCTGACTATATTTAGGAGGATTTATATTTTTTAAGGCTCTAAGTGCCAAATCTCTGACCTGATCAAAATAGGCAACTACTTCAATGAGGGTCTGTTCATGAGAATATATGTAGGTGCCATGGCCTCTAAGCATATCAAAGGTTACTGCAATTCCACAGGCAGCACTATTCCTCACCACGGTTTCATCCTCTTCCTCATAGGAGGCTTTTGACTGTAAGAACAGTGGTCTTGACAGATATGCTTTGAGCAGTGTAACCCAGTCAAAATGAGTTTGAAGATTCACTGCCCATTGTGTGAGCACCTGTTCAAAGTAGGGAGAGTCAGGGCCTGACTCTTTTTTTTTTAACTTTTATTTAATGAATATAGATTTCCAAAGTACAGAATATGGATTACAATGGCTTCCCCCCCATAACGTCCCTCCAACCACAACCCTCCCCTTTCCCACTCCCTCTCCCCTTCCATTCACATCAAGATTCATTTTCAATTATCTTTATATACAGAAGATCAGTTTAGCATACATTAAGTAAAGATTTCAACAGTTTGCTCCCACACAGAAACATAAAGTGAAAAATACTGTTTGAGTACTAGTTATAGCATTAAATCTCAATGTACAGCACACTAAGGACAAAGATCCTACATGAGGAGTAAGTGCACAGTGACTCCTGTTGTTGACTTAACAAATTGACACTCTTGTTTATGGCATCAGTAATCACCCTAGGCTCTTGTCATGAGCTGCCAAGGCTATGGAAGTCCCCTGAGTTCACTGACTCTGATCATTTTTAGACAAGGCCATGGTCAAAGTGGAAGTTCTCTCCTCCCTTCAGAGAAAGGTACCTCCTTCTTTGATGACCCATTCTTTCCACTGGGATCTCACTCACGGAGATCTTTCATTTAGGTTTTCTTTTCCCCAGAGTGTCTTGGCTTTCCATGCCTGAAATACTCTCATGGGCATTTCAGCCAGATCCGCATGCCTTAAGGGCTGATTCTGAGGCCAGAGTGCTATTAGGACATTTAGGGCCTGACTCTTGAGAAGCCTTTTTTAGCATAGTAAGGTCATTTAAAAAAAAAAATTTATTTATTTATTTATTGACAGGCAGATTTAGACAGTGAGAGAGCGACAGAGAGAAAGGTCTTCCTTCTGTTGGTTCACCCCCCCAAATGGCCGCTACGGCCAGTGTGCTGCACCGATCTGAAGCCAGGAGCCAGGTACTTCCCCCTGGTCTCCCATGTGGGTGCAGGGCCCAAGCACTTGGGCCATCATCCACTGCCTTCCCGGGCAACATCAGAGAGCTGGACTGCAAGAGGAGCAACTGTGAGAGAACTGGCACCACAACCGGGACTAGAACCCAGAGTGCCAGCACTGCAGGTGGAGGATTAGTCAAGTGAGCCACAGTGCTGGCCAAGATCATTTATTTTTTAGCATAATAAGGTCATCCAGTCCCGAATTCTGTGTCCTCTCCTGCATTAACGGCAAACATATGGGTGGGGCTGCCCTGAGAGCCTGAGGTGCCTGAGGACTGCCACAAGTGTGGGGGTCCTCACTGGGTGTGGATGGGATGACCTTGCATGGGTTATTGCCTTGAGGTTGTCTAAGTTCATTCCATGAGTATTTGGGGGTGGCTGACTAGGCATTGTTGCATTGTCTGCTGTCATGCCATTTTCACTGTGGGAGCTCTCTCTCCCTAAGTCATCAACTGTTGTCTATGAGGCAGAGGCCTGGAGTGACAGGCTCTTTTTACTCACAGATTCATTGTGTTCGGTAATATGTGTGTGCTTCTGAGAGGGGGTATCTTTCCCATGTTTGAACACTTAAGAGCAGTGTGCCACACCAACTCTAGCCAAAGGAAAGACATGCACAGCACTGCTGCCATAACAAAACAAATTCCTAAGGCCGGTGCCGTGGCTCAATAGGCTAATCCTCCACCTTGTGGCGCCGGCACACCGAGTTCTAGTCCCGGTCAGGGCTCCAGATTCTGTCCCAGTTGCCCCTCTTCCAGGCCAACTCTCTGCTGTGGCCCGGGAGTGCAGTGGAGGATGGCCTAAGTGCTTGGGCCCTGCACCCCATGGGAGACCAGGAAAAGCACCTGACTCCTGGCTTCAGATCAGCGCGGTGTGCCGGCCGCAGCGTGCCGGCCGTGGCAGCCATTGGAGGGTGAACCAACGGCAAAAGGAAGACCTTTCTCCCTATCTCTCTCTCTCACTGTCCACTCTGCCTGTCCAAAAAAAAAAAAAAAAAAATTCCTAGTACCTCAGCGGCTGATGGCATTCTGCAGGGGTTCCCTATCTTAGACGGATAGACACTGGTGTATCAGATTGTACATATGTCCTGTGCTTAGTGGGGGACTTCCTTGATTCGTTAGGTCAAGGCCGTATGCCCACACAGTGTCTCCAGAGTGTCACCTCTGTCAAGTGTGGGAAGATGACTTGGTTCTGAATTCTGGGATGATCAGCCCCTTATGTGAATTTAACGGGCAACCTGAAAGTAAAAGGAGGAGCTGAGAAGCAGCGTTATGCTACTGGGTGATGTGTGCCTACCTGGGGCACTTAGACGGAGGACAAAGAGAAGGAAAGGGGCATAGGAGGGGGTTCTGTGCTCACCCTTACAGAACCAAACAGCTCACAAAACACTAAGGGGCCTACTTGCCGAAATCAAGGGGGGGACCTCATCCAGTTTGATAGGCTATTTCTCTCTCAGTCACATTGGGAACCAGATTTTGAGGTTGATGCATTCTGAGAGGAGGAGTGTTGTGAGAGCAGGAGGCATGGAGCCACCACACAGATCCCGGGAGTCAGCCTGAGGCAAGCAGCCCACAGACTTATTTATTTCAGTTGGTACAGCAGCTTAAATAGCCAAGGCAGCCAATCTGGTCAAGGGGCTGTCTATGCCCTAACCAATAACAGCCTGTTGCCAGGCAGTTTCTGAAGCCATCCAATCACAGCCTGTTGCCAGGCAGTTTCCATTGCCAGCAGCCATCTTGGCATGGCCTTCTCATTGCACCACAAAAGTCCACCAAATTTTTGAACTCAGAATATTAAAATGTGAATGTAACATAAATAGGAAAATGTCTCATGAACTAAGCAGGGTGAATCAATATTTTACAAATGAAAAGAGCCAACAAACCATTTCTACAAACAAAATTACAGTCCCAGATTTATGGAACAGCCCAAACTTTTTTTTTTTTTTTTTTTTTTTGACAGGCAGAGTGGACAGTGAGATAACTTTTAAGGAAGAAAAAAATTCCAAAATTTTGCAGATTTATCCAAAGTGGAACTGAACAGGAAATAGTTTTGGTGTGAATCAGCATTACATTGATGACAAAGTCAGACAAGGACATGAAATAAAAATGAACTTAAGGACCATCTCTATATAAGAGATACAAATATATAAGAGATAACAAATATATGAGATAATAAAGTATTATTATACTAAATTACATATTGTGACTGAACCCCTATAATGTAAAGGCAGGATGCATTATCTCATTTCTTTCCCTAGACCAAGGTCCTTGCTTGTCCTTTACCAAAAGAAATTCACTGAATTGAAGAAGTGATACAGCTGTACTGACAAATCATCAGGCTCATGTGATATGGGATAAGGTAGCAAAGTGAGCTGCAGGTGAAAAGCCATAAAGCCCTGCCCCCATGTAATTCTACAATATTTGTCAGAACACCTCCTTTCCCAAGAAACCTTCTTTTCATCTGGGACCTAAGGGAAAGTCATGTAAATATGTATATTGAGCTCTACTTGGAATTTTATGGAGCTGCCATAAACCTCACAAGTGACCACATTATCTCATAAAAGGAGGTGCTGGGAGGTGCTTATGCTGTCTTCCATTGGAGATCAAGACTAATGGAGGTGCTGAGGTGCCATCTCTATACTTCCTTTCCCCTACGCATTCTCTGATCAACTCTACTCTTCAATTATGCCCACTCATGTTTGTGCTTGCTTTCTTACCTTTTAAATAAACTTTATTACCTCATTCGTCACCTATGTGCCTGCACCTAGAATGCTTTTAATGTAAAAGGCAAAGGATATGATTAAAATTAAATGCCATTCTCCCACAGTACAAGGAGGCAGTTTCTTCTGCAATAGATCAAATCCTGCTGGTCAATATTCCCTGGATGGGTTTGTTTAGGGGGATTCCAGATTCAGCATGGAAATTCCAGGTCTGGGCAAAAGATAACCACCACTTATATGTAGTCCCCCAGACTAAATGAAGCCCACTGGGCCATTGTAAAAAAAAAAAAAATCCCCTAAAGTGCACCACGCCACCAATCAAAGTAAGGTCATGAGTACCACTGAAACACCAGGGCCTTGCACACAAGATAAACCTCCACCTGTCAGCCCTAGCTTTCATTTATAAAAACCTTCAACCCTTACTCCTTGGGGAGTCTAGGAATTAAGCAATAGCTGCATGGATTCTTGCTCTGCCTTTGAAATAAACACCTTTTTCCTTCTACATTGATGTCAGCAATTGGCTTTCTGCATGTTGGATAAGTAGGCCATGTTTGGGGTTCTAAAACAACACTTCCAACAAGTTTGGGGGGTTGTTCTGCAAAAATATGAAATGATAATAAATTAATAATGAACAGAATATACTAAAATGTTCAAAGGGGGTTAACAGTCTGGAACAAATAGAGTAAACATTCACATGGGTGAAAAATACAAGAGAATAATGTGATCATTTAGAGTAAATGTTAAAAAACATGTAATAAAATTCATCATTGGGCCATAAACACACAACAACTAATAGAATATTAAAATAGCAACTTCCACATTCCAACTAAGATTGTATAAAATGAACCTATGACAGCATAATTACTACAGAACATTGCAAGCTTTTTTCCTGGGAACAGATCTAGACAAGTCTATCTTTTCTCATTGTTTCTCTCCAACTTCATCTTGGAAGTATAATCAGGTAAATAAAACAACAAAAAAGGAAATATTAGGTATAAATTTTTGATAAACTTTTAAGCAACAAAATTGTTAATATATTGGATGATACTATTGTATACAGAGAAAATACAACATAATCCCTAGATAAATAAAACTGATAAGAGAATAAGCTTACTAGGTATAAAATAAATACATAAAAATCAACTGGGTTACTATGTACCAGCAAGAAACAAATAGAAAACATTTTAAAGGACAAAACACAGACTAGAAATCAAATGCTTATAAGAGAAATGAAACAAAAAACTAACCTACATAATATTTTTAGTCTTAAAATCAATATAAAAAATTGTCAAACAACCTAATAAAATAAACTGTGAATACAAAGAAAAAGAAAGGCCCACAGTCCAGCCAACATTTTGTAAATTGTAGCTCATGTGAAGCAGGTTACTGCAAGCGCAGGATCATGAGATCTCAGTAGGATTGTGATCACTGGAGGGAGGGAGGGAGGGAGGGAGAGGGGGGATCCAAGGAGGTGGGACCATCGAGAGGGGAAAGTGCCTCCTACCGCCAGAAGAGTTGCCATCTGAGAGAAGCAGGCAGCTTAAGTCCAAGCTTCTCCCCTCTCCAGGAACAGCCTCAAGGAACCTTAACGGGATTCTGATTGGCTACACCTTTTCTGACGTCGTGCATTCTTGCCGGTTGGGCAAATTGTTCAATCAAGGCGCCCAGGGGCATCATTGGGGAACCACGTGCGATATTATTTTTTTGGCACCGCTGTACTCAACTCCCCGGATCTGCTCCCGAGAGAGGCCTTAGCTGGCTCCATTGCTCTGCAAATTTCGGTCATCACAAGACCCCTCAAGAGGGTGCCTGGATATCATGGAAGCAAGGAAATGGTGAGTGTGTTGGGCCAGTTTGCTCGAATTGAGCAGGTAGCTGGGCCCCTGGGCATTCTGTCCTGTTGCTGCACACAGAAACTTCTGGTCAGTGCTGGAGGCCCTCTGGATAGGCGCACGTCTCCCTAAATAGTGTGGTAGGATGAGAGGTCCTCAGAGGGAGTATGTCTGCAGATATGCTATTCACTGGGGGGATCTGCTGTTATCTGTAGGATCCTTAAACCTTCCTCTCATACCAGGGGTGATCTGGTCCCCCTGAGTTGGGAAACAAGATTTCTAGTCCATGACCCTGACCTCTCAGCATGGCTCTTCCTCGGGATCTTAATCTGTATTCTCTTGTTAATAACACAGTATCAGACTGGGTAAGTTACAAAGAAATGGTTTTATTTGGCTCAAGGACTTGGTCCCAGGTTTTAGGGGTAACATCTGGTGCTGGCCTTCTTATTGGCAAAGGCCTAGCACAAGAACCATGTGGACCAATAAAGCTGAGTATAGGAGAGGCTAATGTAAAGTGACTGCTGAAACAGACCCCTGGAGGTAAACCTGCAACCCATTAATCACATGAAAGAATTGATCCTAATCACCTCCTCTAAGGTTCCACATGATCTCATCTCTTACTATGATAATTTGGATTAAATTTCCCCATAGGTTTCAAAGGGGACAAACCAGTATCTGTGGAAATAAATCTTAAATATCTGCATTCAGCCCCACATTGTCAAATGGCACCTTCCCCTCTGAAGTTCCCAACACTATTAAATATTTTCTGTCATAATACCTTTCATTCAGCTTCAGTATTTCAGCATTTTTCCAAAGAACCAGCAGCATTTTTCCACAGGAATAAAAAATGGTTTGTTTTCTATTTGTGAAGATTTCACATAAGAAGAAAGTGGAGAAAACCTATTTATCATTCTCATGTAAAAACTCTGCTTTGGTGGATGTTTAGAGCAGTGTTGCATCCATTCTTCAGCTAAAATAGAATATTACAAAAACAAGTGACAGTCACACGTGAATTTAATTGAAAAGGAGAGGCAAGGCATCTGATTGGGACCATCACTCCTTACCAGAGTGCAGTCCCAACAGCGAGTTACACAGTTTTTTACAGTATTCTTCCACTAAGGCTCACAATTTCAAACCCCTAATATGCAGTGAACAATAAAAAAAAATGCAGAATATGGTTGTAAGATAACAGTTAGCAATAACAAACCCAGGAACAATAACAACTCTAAAATATGGTTGCAAGATAACAGTGCAGGACACATTTCTCTCAACTTATTTCCTTGGAATTTTGGCCCACTTAGTTTTACAAGATACACCTTTAGCCATTAGCAAGCAAAGCTAATATGTACAGAAGCAAGAGATCTGCAATCATATCTTAGCCACACTCACTCCATTTTGATTTTGACTCTACAGCAAGTGTTAAGATGTCACTTCAGATGTCCATATCCCATATCAGAGTATCAGCCTTCCTTCCAATCCACTTTGCTGCGATTACACACTTTTTTTTTTTTTTTTGACAGGCAGAGTGGACAGTGAGAGAGAGACAGGTCTTCCTTTGCCTTTGGTTCACTCTCCAATGGCCGCCACAGCCAGTGTGCTGCGGCCGGCGCACCGCACTGATCCGATGGCAGGAGCCAGGTACTTATTCTGGTCTCCCATGGGGTGCAGGGCCCAAGCACTTGGGCCATCCTCCACTGCACTCCCAGGCCACAGCAGAGAGCTGGCCTGGAAGAGGGGCAACCGGGACAGAATCCGGCGCCCCGACCGGGACTAGAACCAGGTGTGCTGGCGCCACAAGGCGGAGGATTAGCCTAGTGAGCCACGGCGCCGGCCGATTACACACTCTTGTAAGCAGTGGATGATGGCCTAAGTACTTGGGTCTCTATCACCCATATGGGAGACCCAAATTCAGTTTCTGGCTTCTGGCTTCAGCCTGGTCCATCCCTTCAGCCTGGCCATTGTTGTTGCATGCATTTGAGAAGTGAATCGATGAAGGAGGGAAAAAAAATCTTTCTTTTTTCTGTCTATTTCTCTGCATTTCAAATGAGTAAAATAATTTTAAAAAATATTTGCACATGTCCTTTTAGCTACCATAAATGCAGATATCTCATCATGAATGTCATTGGCTTGTTCCCTTGGAAAGTTTACAAGGTGGTGTCTCATCAATGCTCCCTTTACTCTTTTCCTTGTCCTAAGTTTCAAAACTGTGTGAGTGGTGATCTAAGATGCTCCCAGTGGCTCAGTCCCTAGGACTGTGCAGTTTAACCCTAGCTCATTCTTTCTGGAAGAAAGCAAGGTAGTAGCTTATGCCCTAAGCCTGAGAATTAGCTGTAGTATATCCTTGATCTGAAGAGCTAACCCATAGGGACATTAAGATTCTCCTCTCACAAGAACATTCTCATTCCTGGGAGACATGTTAGTATCTGCTCATTCAGTCATATATCTTCCATCCACTGGTTCACTCCCCAAATGGCCAGCAACTGCCATAGCTGGGCTAATCTGAAGTCATGAGCCTGGAGTTCATTGAGGTCTCATGGTGGGACAGGGGCCTAAGGACTTGACATCCTCTGCTGTTTACTCAGGTTCATCACTAGGGAGCTGGATTGGAAGTGGAGCAGCCAGGACCTTCTCTCTCTGACTCTGCAACTCTGCCTTTCAAATAAATAATCTTTAAAAAAATCATGAAGAGCTACTACAAGTAGCTATACATCAATAAATTGGAAAATCCTAGAAGAAATGGAATGTTTTATGGACACATACAATCTGCCAAAATTGACTCCCAAAGACATAGAAAACCTAAATAGGCCAATAACCAAGATGGAGATTGAATCAGTAATAAAGACCTTTTAACAAGGAAAAGCCCGGAACCAAATGGCTTCACTGCTGATTTAAAAAAAAATTATTTAAGGTATACAAATTTCATGTATTTCATATATATTGACTTAGGAACATATTGGTACTTTTCATCCCACCCTCCCTCCTCCTCTCTCTCCTTTTGCAGTCTTAATTTTTATAAAGATCTATTTTCATTTTACTTTATACTCATAAGATTAACCCTACACTAAGTAAAGAGTTCAACAAATAGTGAATGGTACTAATCTTAAAAGTTCTTTCTCAGTCATGACATTGTCTGTGCATATAAAGGCTATAGATTTTTCTCTTTACTTAATGTATACTAAGCTGATCTTCTGTATATTAAGAGAATCGAAAATGAATCTTGATGTGAATGGAAGGGGAGAGGGAGTGGGAAAGGGGAGGGTTGCAGGTGTGAGGGACGTTATGGGGGGGAAGCCATTGTAATCCATAAGTCGTACTTTGGAAATTTATATTCATTAAATAAAAGTTAAAAAAATTTAAAAAAAAGGCTATAGATTTTTCTGTTGATTTTATATCCTGCCACTTTACCAAACTCTTTTATGAGTTCCAGTAGTCTCTCAGTGGAGTCTTTTGCATCTCCTATATATAGGATCATGTAATCTGCAAATAAGAATAGTTTTACTTCCTCTTTTCTGATCTGTATCTCTGTGATTTCTTTGGCTTGCCTAAGGTTTTAGCTAGAGCTAAACCTTCAGGACTAGATTAAATAACAATGGTGAGAGTGGGCATTCTTGTCTGGTTCCAGATCTTAGTAGGAATTCTGCCAGCTTTTACCTTTTCAATAGGATACTGGCCATGGGTTTGTCATATATTGCCTTGATTGTGTTGAGGAATGTCCCTTCTACATCCATTTTGCTTAGGGTTTTCATCATGAAAGAATATTGTATTTTATCAAATGCTCTTTCTGCATCTATTGAGATAATCATATGATTTTTCTTCTTCAGTTTTCTAATGTGGTGTATCACATTAATTGATTTGTGAATGTTGAATCATCACTGAATACTGGGATAAATCCCACTTGGTCATGATGAATGATTTTTCTGATGTTTTGTTGGATTCAATCAGCTATTTTGTTGAGGATTTTTGTGTCTTATGTTCATTAGGGATACTGATCTATAGTTCTCTTTCTGTTGCATCTTTTCCAGGTTTAGGCATTAAGATGATGTATGCTTCATAGAAGGAGTTTGGGATGATTCACTCCTATTTGTTGGAATTAGTTCTTTTTAAAATATCTGCTAGAATTCAGCAGTGAAGTTGTCTGGTCCTAGGCTTTTCTTTGTTGGGAGTGTCTTTATTACTTACTCAATTTCCATCTTGGTTATTTGTGGGGAGCAACCCGGACTGGACTGAGTTACTGGAATTAAGACTTATTCTATGCATCTGCTCTCCCACAATATGGCGCTGGGAGAGGAGGCAACAGCTTCTACCCAGCTGCCTCTCACCAACTTGACAAGCTGCAGGAGCTGCTCCTGATTGGAGGAGAGCAGCGTACTCGGCGTGTGGGTAGCAGAGTTAGGATTGGCGGAGGAGGACTATAAAGGAGGAGAGAGACGGCATGCACCAGGAACATCTAAGGGGAACATCTAGCTGAAGGAACACCTGTGCAGCCCCCGAGAGAGCCGGCCGGCGGTGTGCCGCTCCCCCGCGGAAGTGGGGAATGTGGCAGGGGGAACTGCCCTTCCACGGAGGTGGAAGGGATAATAGCCAACCCGGGAAGAACCAGCAGCAAACCCGGGGAGGGCCGAGCAGACGAAAGAACAGCGCAGGGTCCTGTGTCGTTCCTCCACGAAGAGGGGGAGCGACAGTTATTGGTCTATTTAGGTTTTCTATATTTTCATGACTCAACTTTGGTAAATTGTATGTTTCTAGGAATCTATCTATTTCTTCTAAGTTACTTGGTTTCTGATGATTCTTTTTATTTCTATGATATCTGCTGTTATATTTCCTTTTCCATCTCTGATTTTATTGATTTGGGTCTCTTTCTTCTTCTTCTTCTTGTTTTTTTTTTTTTTTTTTTTTGGTTAGTTGTGCCAATGGTGTATCATTTTTTTATCTTTTTAAAAAACCATCTTTTTATTTCACTTTTTTTTGTATTTTTTGTTTGTTTTGTTTCTTTTCTAATTTTAATTATTTCTTTCCTCCTACTTGTTTTGAGTTTGGTTTGTTGTTGATATTCTAGGTCCTTGAGATGCATGGATAGCTCATTTATTTGGTACCTTTTCAGTTCCTGGTGGCACCAATTGCTATGAACTTCCCTCTTAACACTGCTTTTGCTGTATCCCACAGGTTTTGATATGATGTATTATCACCTTCATTTGTTTGCAGAAATTTTTTGATTTCTTCAATGACCCACTGTTCATTCAAGAGCTTGTGGTTCAGTCTCCATGTGTTTATATATGTTCTAGAGATTCTTGAGTTGTTGATTTCTAGTTTTATTCCATTGTGGTCAGAGAAGATGCATGGAATAATTTTTTTTTTTTTGAATTTGCTGAGACTTGCTTTGTGGCCTAGCATATTATCTATCCTAAAGAAAGTTCCATGCACTGATGAGAAGAATATGTATTCTATAGTGTCAATTAACTTTATTGTTCCCTGCTAATTTTCTGTCTGGATTATATGTCCATTGCTGAAAGTGCGGTATTGAAATCTCCCATTACTATTGTATTGAAGTCTGTCTACCTTTAGGTCTATTAACATCTTTTAAGTAGCCAGGTGCCCTGTAATGGATGTATATACATTTATTGTGGTCACATCTTCTTCTTGGTTTGATCCCTTAATTATTACATAGTGCCTTTCTTAATCTCTTTTAACAGTTTTTATGTTAAAGTCTATTGTCTCTGATTTTAGGATGGCAACACAAGCTGTTTTTTGGTTTCTATTACCATCGATTATCTTTTTCCATCATTTCAGTTTCAATCTGCTTGTATCTTTGTTGATGAGATGTTTTTCTTGTTAAGTAGAAAATAGATGGCTCTTGTTGTCGCGTCCCTCGACCAGCAAGGAAGACACGACCCGAACTCTTCTTGAAGCAGTTTATTCAGGAACCTTGAACAAGCTTCTTCTTCCGCCTCCTTCCCTCTCCCATCCCTCTTATAGCCATCAGCACACCAATCAAAAGCAGCCAAGTGGCAAGGATTGATAGGTACAGCAATGCGGAAGCCAGAAGGGAGCTCAGCCATCTCCTTATTAGGAGTTGTTTGTTTCTCGCCAGTCCTTCCGGGAGAAAGGAGCCGGTGCCATCTTTAGGGCGCGGTGCAATGGCTCCCCACAGTTCCCCCCTTTTGTTTTAGAACCAGGCATCTAAGGATTACAGGAGAAGGTAGGGGTCTGTCCCCCACTGCCAGGCATCCACCTGGAACAGCATCCTTTTCGCGGGGGTGGGATCTGGGATGCCAACCCACATGCAGACAGACTTGCCTTCCAGAGAACGTAATGGCTCGTTCTCTCTGCAGTGCTTTGCCTCGCACCCTGCACCCATGCCTAGCATTCAAGGAAGGCCAGCCATGCTTGCGGCGATTGTCCAGCCTCAAGGGCATAAAAGGCTTGAGCTATCATGGCCAATTCCCGCCAATGAGCTGTCCTCATCCTGCACAAACACCACAGGCAAAATAACACAACAAGTAACAGCAACCCCGTCAAAGCTCCAAGTCCCGCCCACTCCTTCAGGCTGGAGACGGCTGTGCAGATCCAGGATGACAATCCAGATGCGAAGGAGACATCCACACGCGTGGAGTTGATGGTGACCACGGCAAGGCGCAGTTGCTTCAAGGTGTAGTCAAATTCTGCGGACCAATTCTGCAAGAGCATCTGAGACAACTGTTTAGAGTAATTTGCTGCCTGAGTCATGTTATCGTACTGAACAGAGGTCACACACACCCTGAAAATTTCCACTCACATCCTAGCTGAGCAAGCTGCCAGAGAGTATCCACCTGCTCCTGTACCAAATCCACACGCTTATTAACAATCATCAAGCCTCCCTTTATTTGTGCATTTAAGGATGTCTGAGTATCCAAAGCAGCAGCCATGGAGGCCGCTAAATTATTCAGGGTATTAGCAGTTTGAACTGTCCCTGTGAGCGCTATAGCAGCTGTTGTAGCGCCCACAGCTGCAATGGAAATGGCGGTTTTAACGGCTGCAGTAACGATCCCAATCAGCAATGTTATCATAATGAAGATCAAGGGGCTGCTTTGTGACATTGTCTGTTTGCTGCACCAGTTGCTCAGGTAACCATCGAGAATATAGAAACATGTCCACATCCCCATATTAAAACAGGGTCAGGTCCATACCATTGAGCAGTTAGAGGGTCTTTCCACTTCACATAACTTGTCTTTTGGTTTCAGGATGCCAGTGATGATCAGCTGCAGTTTTCCCTTGATTATCCAGTATTAGAAAATTTAAAATGAAAAGAGCATGTGATAGCCATTTTTGTGGGGAATATGCCATGGTCCCGTATTCCCCCTTTTTTATTTTTTGTAAATAATTTTTTAATGTGGCATGTGCTCGTTCCACAATACCTTGTCCCTGGGGATTATAAGGAATCCCGGTGATGAGAGATGTGGAAGTTAGTACAGAAGTGCTTAAAAGAGTTGGAAGTATACGCTGGGCCATTATTAGTTTTTATCTGTATAGGGGTTCCTAGAACAGCAAAGGCCTGAAGGCAATGAGAGATGTTTGGCAGCCTCGCCGCATTGCGGGGTGGCAAAAACAAAACCTGAACATGTATCTAAAGAAACATGTATGTATTTTAGTTTACCAAATTCAGAAAAAATGGGTAACATCCATCTGCCAAAGCTGATTAGGCATAAAACCTCTAGGATTTACACCATAATAAGGGACCGGGAGAAATGTGACACAGGAAGGGCAGGATTTTACAATTTGCCTTGCCTGTTCCCGGGTGATTCCATATCTTAATCATAAGGTTTGGACATTGAGGTGATGCAAATCATGACCATGGGATGTTTCTTAGACTTTGTCAGTCCCTCTTTAAAGGATCTGGCTTCTGAGCCAGAGACTGGAGCAGCTAGAAAGAAACACGTTTATAACTGAAGTTTAGCGTCATTTCACATCTTGGCACCACTTTTAATCTAAACAGCCCGATTGGTTATTATCTCTGCAAGATGAGAGATATATCTTTTGACATCTCCAGGGGCCCTCTGGAGATACCAAAAGTCCAGAGAATTTAGAACTTTGATTTTCAGAAAGTCTGTTAAAGGTGCCAAGAGAACTTAGAGTATCTGGTCAAAATAGAATTCCTTAACATTTAGTAAGGGCAATTTTAACACTTTTAGACCAGATCTGATCATAATAATATTTAACATAACTTTTTAAGACTTAATACTTTTTATCAATCATAACTTAACAGACAGTAGTGTTAAAAAGAGACGTTACAGTTTTTGCAACAACAGATTTTAAGATTTACAATTGAGATCATTTCCAGATAATTACTAACATTAGTACACATTTTAAAAAATCCCATTGTTATAACAGAAGATCAGACTTCAACTTTAGGTTAGTGTAATTTTGGCATTAACATTTAACTTATAGAAAACTCTGTAAACAATGTTTTAAAATCGTAAACTTTTTACAACTTTTCATGACTTGCTCACACCTTCTGAAACTTTATACCTGTAGTTACTTTTACAGTCTTGAATTATCATGTATGGACAACCTATGAGAGTACATGCTGGCAAACTTAAAAGTCTCTCTTATCAAATTTAAGATGTTAAAAGTACACATAATACATTTTCCATATTTTACTTAGCACCGATGCCTGGATAACTTAAAACACTGAGCTATTAATGAATACCACACCATTATCTGAATTAAAAGTCAAAATTACATTTCCATGCTTTTAAGTAACATAAGGATAACACCACTTGGGCAGCAACAGTCACTAGTGCATATTTACAACTTTGAAAAGATCTTCATCCTTAAGAGAAACAAGTTTAAAGCATATCAAAGACATGTAAATGTAAAACTGAGCAAGTGAACCAAAGGGCATTTGCATTAACCCAATTTTCTGAACCAATCTGTATTGGCTTACTTGAGTTAACAACATAAAGGCTTGTATACACAGAATTTACTCTCATTTTTATAAGACTACTCTAGCTGAAAAGCAAAAACATGAATACAACATAGATTTGACATCATTTACTACATTTAAATACACTTTGTATAATTTGAATTGACTCAAACAGCTGTTACTTTAACAAATTTAGAGTCCCATCCTTTGAGAGTTCCAGGGATCCAACTGGAAGCCCCAAAGTTGAAAGACTCGGTTTAGAATTTAAACTATCAGAGAGTCAAACCATTTTAGTCAAAAATTAGTACGTTTAACCAAGGCTGTGGACTAGATCTAATCAGAGTTAGGTAATCACTCAAACATTAAAGATATAAGGTAAACAGCTTCATGGTGCAGTTTTTCCAATCAAGACTCATACTGGCAATAGAAAAATGTGAAACCTTCAAGACACATTAAAACTCTCATTAGATAAGTTAGCTACAGCAGCACAGAAAAGAATTGATTATCAGCGTATGAGCCCATTGCTTAAGTTTTTATTAACTGTAAAGAGAAAAACCCATAAAGTTGGAAAGGGTTATCGAATTAAGACTTTTCTCTAGGTCAAGATACCTGTGGAATTTTTCCTCTCTCTTTCTCCTGGCCTGTCGCGTCCCCCTTTTTGTTTTAAAAGATATTCTTTCAGTGTGCGGTGTGCTCACTCAATTATGCCCTGGCCCTGAGGATTGTACGGCAATCCATGGACAAGTTGAACCTCCATTTTTTGGCAAAAGGTGGTAAAGGTTTGAGATGTATAGGCTGGGCCATTATCAGTTTTTAGCACCTGGGGTCTCCCCCAGGCGGCCCATGCATCCAGACAATGAGCAATCACCTGACGTTAGGGATGGAATTGGGCTAGAAGGTTTAATCGGTCCTGCGGTTTCCAATATCTTTAATGCGTTCACCACATATAAGGAATCTGACAACAAGTTAAAGGCAAAAGAGCACTGCTTAAGGACTTCAATAACTATTTTTAATTCCACAACTTGAGGTGAGCCTGGCTGAAACTGATGAAATACCGGGTCATTACCCTCTACCATATAAACCCCACAGCCTGTTTTTGACCCATCCGTAAATATATTTGGAGCACCTAGTAATGGCTCAGCGGCTGTAATTTTTGGAAATCCTCATTTGCCGATTCAATTCCCGTACTTGCTTTATACCAGACTCTTTGTTATCGCCACACTCTTCAGACTCACTGCTGCTTTCTGAGCTACTTTCTGCACTAGTACTACTTACTAAGGAGGGGCTGCACAACTCGGAAAGATCGGGGTACAGTTTTTTCCTAGTTCTTTTCTGACTCTCCTTCAAAGTTTTCCCTTTTTCACTGGCAGCTCTCTCGGAGCACTCTTCCTGAAGCTCCTCCAAGGCAGCTTGACCGCTCAGAATAGCTTCACTATACCGCTCATCCTTGAGGCATGCTCGCACTAACTTCCATATTGGTCTCACTCCCCTTTTGAGATTACCCTGTTCAAATGCAAAATCCAAATCCCTGCCTAGTTTGTCCCATGAAGGGATAGTAAGGCTTCCCGAAACCCCATACCAGGGTGCAATGGTATCGCAGTTACGTAAAAACCTATGCAATGTACTAGGCTTAAGTTTCAAACCGTTTTCTCAAAGCAGCACATTCAGCGCCAGAAAAATTGGATGGGACTGTGAATTACCCATCGTCAAAAATTGTACTCTTTCCCTGGCCACGGGTCAGAGCTCCTTCTGCTTTTGTCGCAGAACTTCCTCTGCTTTAATCGCAGAGCTATCCTCCCACTATTGTCGCAGGACTGCCCACTCTTATCGCAGATCCCCACCTTATTTTCCTGGGGGACTTACCAGCGCTGCCCTGACTGCAGGAAGTTCTGAGTTCGCGTTTGAGATGGTTCCCCATACGGGCCACCAGTTGTCGTGTCCCTTGACCAGCAAGGAAGACACGACCCGAACTCTTCTTCAAGCAGTTTATTCAGGAACCTTGAACAAGCTTCTTCTTCCGCCTCCTTCCCTCTCCCATCCCTCTTATAGCCATCAGCACACCAATCAAAAGCAGCCAAGTGGCAAGGATTGATAGGTACAGCAATGCAGAAGCCAGAAGGGAGCTCAGCCATCTCCTTATTAGGAGTTGTTTGTTTCTCGCCAGTCCTTCCGGGAGAAAGGAGCCGGCGCCATCTTTAGGGCGTGGTGCAATGGCTCCCCACATCTTGTTTTACAGTCATTCAGCCAGTTTGTATATTTTAACTGAAGAATTGAGGCTATTTACATTCAAAGTGACTATTGGTAAATGATAACTTGGTTCTGCCATTTTCCAAAAATATTCCTGTTGTTGACTTTGGATTTCTTTTGTACTTTTCCTGGTGGGTTTTCTGCCTTCTCATTCTTTCATAATGCTGGCTATCTTTCTGTGTTTCTGTGTGTAGCATATCCTTAAGCATCTTTGGTAGGCTGGACAAGTGTTGCCAAATTCTTGCAGTTTCTGTTTGTTATGGAAGATCTTCATTTCACCTTCATTCATAAATGCGAACTTTTCAGGGTATAATATTCTGGGTTGACAGTTTTTTCTTTTAAGATTTGGACTCTATCTCACCATTCCCTTTTAACCTGTAGGGTTTCTGATGAGAAGTCAGCTGTGAGTCTAATTGGCGAGCCTCTGAGAGTAATCTGATGTTTCTCTTGTGCACATTTTAGAATCTTTTCTTTATGTTTCACTGTAGAAAGTTTGACTACAATGTGTGGTAGTGAAGATCTTTTCTGGTCCTGTCTGTTAGGAGTTCTGTGTGCTTCCTCTATTTGAACATCCCTTTCTTTCTCCAAATTGGGGAAGTTTTCTGTAATTATTTCACTAAATAGGTTTTCTATTCCCTTCTCTCTTTCCACTCATTCAGGAACTCCTAAGATGCACATGTTGGGTCATTTGAGAGTATCTCATAAATCTCCAACACTGTTTTTATGTTTTCTAATTTCTTTTTGTTTTATTTATTTATTTATTTATTGCCTGATTGTAAGATTTCTGAAAGTTTGTCTTCTAGTTCAGATATTCTTTCTTCTGCCTCATCAAGTCTGCTGTTAAGGCTTTCCACCACTTTTTTATTTGATCCATTGAAATTTTCATTTCTAAAATTTCATTTTGATTTCTCTTTAAGTTCTCAATTTCTTAGGAAAAAATTTTCATTCATGTCATGTATCATTTTCTTTTGTGGATTTGCTTCTGATTTTTTTTTTGAGTGACTCATCCTATGATTAATTTTCTAAATTCCATTTCTGACATTTCCTTGATCTCTACTTTAGCATTCTAATGTTGAAATGTTGTGTTCCTCTGGGAGGGTCATGGTGACTTCCTTATTCTAGTTTCTTGCATTTTGGTTCTTACTTTTCAGCATTTGTGGAGTTGATTTTTAATTTTTCCTTTTGTTGGTTTTTGTCTTTGAGGTATGCTTCTGTGGCTTCTTGGAATGTCTGCCCTTCCAGTGACTAACAGGAAGTATATGGTGAGTGTGGCCAAGGGGCTCTGGCCAATGTTTTAGGGTGGGGCAAGTTTCCAGGGTAACACCTAAGTTCCAGGAGCAAGGGGGAAATCAATACCCAGCTATGCCCTACACCTTTACTTGTAGCCACCGAGTCCCCATGGTCTCAGCACTCAAGTCTCCCACAGTTGTTGAGTCCAGAGGACACTGCTGGCACAGGCACCCCTCTGTCCTTCATTGCTGTCCAGCTGCCTCCCAGCCAAGCTCTGAGTCAGTGGGGGCTGTGGGCCACGCCCACTGTTTGAAGTTCTGGATCACACACACCCTAGAGTCACTGGCTGAATGCCTGCCTGCCACTGCTGCCAGCACTAACTTCAAGTGTCCTGTCTCAGTGAGCTGTTATGTGTACACCTGCAGGCTTCTGTAGTTTTGCCCTGTTTTAAAATGGCACCTGCCCTCTCTCAGCTGGATCACAGTTTCTATTTTGGAGTGATTCGTTGGAATTGGACAACCCTCTACACTTGCACTAAGACCACTGACAACTGCCAGCAACTACCAGCACCCTGGACTCCAGTCTGGACACACACCATATTCTCTCTCTGCTCTAACCTCATGGGTTGGTACAGTCTATCCTCCCTCCATCTCAAGAATGCTGCCAGCTCTGGCTTTCCATAGCTTTGGCTCTCCGCCCTCTCTGGCTGCATGTCAGCACTCACTATGCAGGTTCAGGCCATTTCCCCTCCTCCCATGGGGCTTCCTGGGTGTTTTTCTCTCCAATTCTCCACCAAGAGTGTACCTTCTACACTATTCTCTTCACTGTTTCTCCCTAGCCTTTGAAGCATGCCACTCCCTAATCCTCCATTTTTTTCTTCTTCTGGTCCTCCTACTGATTTTGGGTTTGGTTTGTTCTTGTTTCTCTAGATCCTTGAGATGTATTGTTAGATCATTTAATTTTTGCCTTTCTAACTTGTTGATGTAAGCACTGATTGCCATAAACTTCCCTCAACACTACTTTTTCAGTATCCCATAATTTTTGATATGTTATATTGTCATCTTCATTTGTTTTCCAGAATTTTTTGAATTCTTTTCTGATTTTTCCATGACCTACTGTTCATTTAGGAACATGTTGTTCAGCCTCCATGTGTTTGCATGTTTTCTCACATTTCTTTAGTTAGTTAATTTCCAGCTTCATTCCATTGTAGTCAGAAAAGATGCATGATATTATTTCAGGTATTTTTTGATTTATGGAGACCTGCTTTATGGCCTAGCATATGATATATCCTAGAGAAAGTTCCATTCACTGATGAAAAGAATGTGTATTCTTCAGTTTGGGGATGGCATGTTCTGTAGATAACAGGTCCATTTGGTCCATGGTGTAAATTTGTTCTGTTGTTTCTTTTTTTTGCCTAGTTGATTTGTCCATTGATGAAAGTGGTGTGTTGAAGTGTCTCATTATTGTATTAGAGTCTGTGTCTCCCTTTAGATCCATTAACATTGCTTTTAGAAACCCAGATGCACTAGTATTGGGACATGTACATTTATTGTAATCACATCTTCCTATTGAATTGATCTTTAATAATAACATAATGCTATTCTTTGCCTTTTTACAGTTTTTGTGCTACTCCTGATAATTTTTGCTTTCCATTAGCATGGAATACCTTTTTCCATCCTTTCACTTTGAGTCTGTTTGTATCGTTGTTAGTCATGTGTGTTTCTTACAGGCAGCAAATAGAGGAATTTTATTTTTTTAATCCATTCAGCCAGTTTGTACCTTTTAATTGGAGAATGTAGGGCATTTCTATATGATTATTATTGATAAGTAAGGAGTTTGCCCTGCCAAAAATTTTCCCATAACTATTCCTATTGTTTGGTTTGGCGTTCCTTTGTACTTTTACTAGATTTTCTGCCTTCACATGCTTTCATAATGATGACTACCTTTCTGTTTCTCTGTGTAGCACATCCTTTTAAAGCATCATTTATAAATCTGGATGAGTGGTGACAAATTCTTTCAATTTCTGTTTGTTATGAAAGGTCTTTATTTCACCTTCACTCATAAATGAGAGCTTTGCATGGTATAGTATTCTGAGTTGACAGTTTTTTTCTTATAAGACTTAGACTACAACTCTCCATTCTTTCCTAGCCTATAAGGTTTCTGATTCGAAATCAACTGTCCATCTAATTGGAGATCCTCTGAAGGCAATATGGCATTTCTCTCAGGTACATTTTAAAATCCTTTTTTTATATTTTCCTGTTGAAAGTTTGACCACCATGTGTCATGCTGAAGATCTTTTCTGGTCATGTCCATTAGGAGTTCTATGTGCTTCCTGTACTTGATTGTCCCCTTTTCTCCAAATTAAGGATGTTTTTATTTATTACCTCACTGAATAGACCTTTTAATTGATTCTGTCTTTCCACACCTTTAGGAAATCCTAAAACCCATATGTTTGTTTATTAAATAGTATCACAGAGGCTGGCATCATGGGTCAATAGGCTAATCCTCTGCCTTGTGGCACCGGCACACCAGGTTCTGGTCCTGGTCGGGGCACCAGATTCTGTCCCGGTTGCCCCTCTTCCAGGCCAGCTCTCTGCTGTGGCCCAGGAGTGCAGTGGAAGATGGCCCAAGTGCTTGGGCCCTGCACCCGCATGGGAGACCAGGAGGGGCACCTGGCTCCCAACTTCAGATCAGTGCAGCGCACCAGCTGCAGCGGCCATTGGAGGGTGGACCAACGGTAAAGGAAGACCTTTCTCTCTGTCTCTCTCTCTCTCTCTCTCACTGTCCACTCTGCCTGTCAAAAAGAAAAAAAGAAGAAAAAAAAAGAAATAGTATCACAGAGTAGTTTTTTTCAGATAGAGTTTTTGCCCATTGAGGATGCCTGGGAAGGTTAGCTTTTGCTGGCTGAGAAAGGGTTTATGAATTTGAGAGTTCATTTGAGAATGTAGTTATAAGAAACAAATTATTTGGCTTTCTACTTATTGTCTAGCACAGAGATTTTAAGGCCTTTATAATTTCCTGAGTAATAGGTATAGCTCTGATCCTTCATAACACACCCCTTTCTGGCAATAACTGTGAGCTCACTATACAACTTCAGAATGGAGAGAGTTGACCATAAACAGCAAACATGCTTGGGTCTGGCATCTTCAAGTTCTCTTCTAGCTCTAGATGGGATCAGAATTGAACTGTCTGATAATTAGTAGGTGTTGGAGAACTTGGTTGGTGTTCAGGAAGCATGACAACTTTGGTGTTAGAAGTGACATCCAAAAAGATTCCGGGGCAGGCACTATGTTGCAGTAATTTAAGCTGTTACCTGCAGCACTCACATCCCTTATGGGTCTCAGTTCAATTCCCAGCCGCCCCATTTCTGATCCAGCTCCCTGCTAATGTGACTTGGAAAGCAGCAGAGGGTGCACCCATGTGGGAGACCTCTAAGTTTAGTCTGAAGTGAATATAGCTATTTTGGGTTACTTTGGACTATTGTTCTAATGGTCTATCTTTCTGCATATTTTATATTTAATTTGTGTCTTTATATTTATGTTACTTTTATAATACTTATTTGAGATCTTGTTGTTGCTGAGTGTGGGCACCAGAAGATCATGGAAAAACTCCTCCTTGAGACTCCGACCAACACTGCTTGGCACCCAGTGCTTACCTCATCGATGAACATGTACTCCTATTTTGCCACTACTCAAGCTCTGTGGAGAAGTTCCACAGCCACCATAGCCTTCAGAATGAAATTAGAAATGCTAAGGGGCCACTGTCATCACCAAGCCAAAGAATAAAGGTAAGGAGGTAAATAAAGCCACAGAAATTAGAACAAGAATTCATTTTATCTAAGTGGAAGTCAACATTTTACATTTCAGCTTTTTTAAGATTGTCCAGTTTGGATTTTGGCTTCTACCCTTAAAGAAGTTTCAAATTTCATTAACATTATTATAATTTATTAAAGCAGAATGATTTATTTCTAAGGTATTTGTTTCTTTGAAAACTGATAATGCTGAGTGACCTTAAGTAAAATGTTAAACTCACCTTATTCTTGTGATGTAATGGAGCTTATGGGTAGAAGATTACATCTATTTTTAAAAAATGCATTACTGCCTTTTCTGCTTTGACTACTCTCAATAAGTAAATAGATGTTTTGAGTAAGTCATTTTATTGGCCCCAAGGGCTATTTTTTTTAACTTTTATTTAATGAATATAAATTTCCAAAGTACAGCTTATGGATTACAATGGCTTCCCCCCTATAACGCCCCTCCAACCCACAACCCTCCCCTTTCCCACTCCCTCTCCCCTTCCATTCACATCAAGATTCATTTTCAATTATCTTTATATACAGAAGATCAGTTTAGCATACATTAAGTAAAGATTTCAACAGCTTGCTCCCACACAGAAACATAAAGTGAAAAATACTGTTTGAGTACTAGTTATAGCATTAAATCTCAATGTACAGCACACTAAGGACAAAGATCCTACATGAGGAGTAAGTGCACAGTGACTCCTGGTGTTGACTTAACAAATTGACACTCTTGTTTATGGCATCTGTAATCACCCTAGGCTCTTGTCATGAGCTGCCAAGGCTATGGAAGCCCCCTGAGTTCACTGACTCTGATCATTTTTAGACAAGGCCATGGTCAAAGTGGAAGTTCTCTCCTCCCTTCAGAGAAAGGTACCTCCTTCTTTGAAGACCCGTTCTTTCCACTGGGATCTCACTCACGGAGATCTTTCATTTAGTTTTTTTTTTTTTTCCCCAGAGTGTCTTGGCTTTCCATGCCTGAAATACTCTCATGGGCATTTCAGCCCCATGCCTTAAGGGCTGATTCTCAGGCCAGAGTGCTGTTTAGGACATCTGCCATTCTATGGGTCTACTGTGTATCTCACTTCCCATGTTGGATCATTCTCTCCCTTTTTGATTCTATCAGCTAGTATTTGCAGACACTATTCTTGTTTATATGATCCTTTTTGTTCTTAGTCCTATCATTATGATCAATTGTGAACAGAAATTGATCACTGGGACTAGTGAGATGGGATTGAATTGGAATCCCCTGGTATGTTTCTAACTCTACCATTTGAGGTAAGTCAGCTTGAGCATGTCCCGAATTGCACATCTCTTCCCTCTCTTATTCCCACTCTTATATTTAACAGCGATCACTTTTCAGTTAAGTTTCAGCACTTAAGAAGAATTGTGTATTGATTACAGTATTCAACCAAAAGTATTAAGTAGAACAAACAAACAAAAATACTAAGAGGGATAACATATTAAGTTGCTCATCAACAGTCAGGGTGAGGGCTGATCAAGTCACTGTTTCTCATAGTGTTCATTTCACTTTAACACATTTCCTTTTTGGTGCTCAGTTAGTTGTCACCTATCAAGGAGAACAAGTGGTATTTGTCCCTTTGGGATTGGCTTATTTCACTCAGCATAATGTTTTCCAAATTCCTAACAGGGATCACTTTTCAGTTAAAATTTAAACACCTAAGAATAATTGTGTGTTAATTACAGAGTTCAACCAATGGTACTAGAACGATAAATATTAATAGAAAACCTTTGAGAATTTATTTAAAAGTTATCTTCATTGGTAATCTAAACCTAAAATGTTACGCTCCTGTACATAAAAAATATTCTGCTAAATTTATGGTATAGATCCTTCCAAGTTTTTTTTTAAGATTATTTATTTGAAAGGCAACAGAGAGACAGGGGTAGAGGCAGAGGCAGAAATAGTGATAGTGATAGTGATAGTGATAGTGATAGTGATAGAGAGAGAGAGAGAGAGAGAGAGAGAGAAATCTTCCATCTGCTGGCTCACTCCCCAAATGGCTGCAATGGCTGGAGGGGGGTGGATCTGAAACTAGGAAACAGGAGCTTCTTCCAGGTCTCCCATGTGGGTGCAGGGGCCCAAGCGATGGCAGAGAGCTGGATTGGAAGTGGAACACCCAGGACTCAAACCAGTGCCCATATGGGATGCTGGCACTGCAGGCAATGGTTTAACCTGCTATGCCACAGTGCCAGACCCTCCAAGTTTTTTTTTTTTTTATCAAGAGTATATGGCCTCAGATGGAATAAGGACATGAGCCTCAGCCATTTTCCCTCATTTCACAAAAGATAAAACTTTGGAATGTATTCCTTGCCCTTGAAACTCAATTGGGTCTCACACATTGCCTTCATACCTGACCCCTTACAGCCACCTGAAAGACCAGTTGCTCTGAACACCTGAAAGATCATTTCCAGGAAATCCCCTCTGCCTGCTGCCCCCTACCCCACCCCCAACCCCAGTCCTCCTAAAATATAAAAAGGTCTGGCCCCTGGGGGTCAGGGCCTTCTGCCACAAGCTCCATCAATGTGCATTCAGGCAGTTGGTCACTCACCTCTATGGATTTATTTTCTCTGAATGAAATCAGTCTGACTGTAAATTTGTACACTGCCTCCTCTCTATTCTGTGCCTTGTTTCCTAACATTTTGGTGCCCCATGTGAGGAGGCACCAATATGCAACTCTTTTCCTAACAGCCTCTGCATATGTGATAAAGTTCCTGTTTAGGGATGGTGCCTCTCAGATTGTAGTTTTTTTTACTTAACTCCTCAAATAAATATAGTTTGTCTCAAGTTTCAAAATTTACAACTATGGTCTCAATTCATGTATTTGCTAATGATATATATTTTTCTTGCTTAGGTAGTAACCTCCCAGTCTAGTTCTGTTGTATACTAGAAAATCTCAAATCATAATTCAAATATTTGAGGTAAAGTTATCAACATTATTTGCAGGAATTACTTTATTAACTTGTATTCAATGTGGAAATAGTATAGTTCTATTGATTTTATTGCACTTCAAGTAAGGAATGGAAGTGGTACTCAAAAATTTGTTTTTAACCTTTTGGTTATACTCTTTGATCCCTATAATATGATACTTTATGCAGTGCTCAGAAATAGAAAAATATTTGAAAAATCTTAAAATAAAATGCTTATTTGAGGGCAAGCATTGTGGTGCAAAGGCTTAGGCCATATGGGTACTGATTTGAGACTTGGCTGCTTCACTTATAATCCACATCCCTAATAATATGCCTGGGAAACCAGCATAGGATAACCCAAGTGCTTGGGCCCCTGCCACCAACATGGGTGACTCATGGCTTTAGCCTGGTCCAGCCCCAGCCATTGCAGCCACTTGGGGAGTGAACCAATAGATGGAAGATCTCTCTGTCTCTCCTTCTATCTAGATAAGTCTGTTTTTCAAATAAATAAAATATTTTAAAAATTAAAATACTAATTTTAATGTTTATCTTAAATTCACAAAAATTGATTGCATTTAGTACATAGAAATGATGGTTGAAAATATTTGCATAATGTAAAATGGATAAACCAAGGTAATTGCCACATGCATTCTATCATACACCTATTCTTTACATTGGAGCTATTTAAAATGTAATCTCTTATTTACTTTCTATAGTCAAATGCATTGTCATTAACTACTGTCACCATGATGTATGCCAGACCTCTTCTGAATTTTTTCCAATGCAAATGAAATGTGTTTTCCTTTGACCGATATGTCCTCAAACCCCTCATATGTCTTTATATTTGTTTATTTAAAATATATTCATTTATTTAAAAGGCAGAGTGACATAAAGAGAGGGAGAGAGAGAGAGAGATATTTCACCTGCTGGTTTACTTCCTAAATGGCCACAATGGCTGAGACCGAACAATGCTGAAGCTAGGAGCCTGAAACACCATCTGGGCTTCTAGCATAGGTGCAGGGGCCCAACCACTCTAGTGATTATACAGCATTTCCCCTGGCACATTGACAGGCAGCTGGATTGGAACTGGAACAACTGGGACTTGAACCAGCACTCATATGGCATGCTGGTATCACAGGCAATGGCGTAGCCTATTGTAGTGTAGCACCAGCCTTTGTCTGTATATTTAAAATGGTTTTCTGATACACAGCACAGATTTGGGTGTTGGTTTAAATTTTCCCATGTGAAATTCTTTTAATTGATGTATTTAGCTGAAGCACATTTGAAGTGGTTATTGATATTGTTGGATTAATATGTACTATGTTTGTAATTAATTGGTATTTGTTTTAGTTATTTTTTAAAAGATTCATTTTTATGGACCCTATATTTATTGTTGTTTGTAATAATGAGTAAAATACACAGCATCTCAAATAGAGAGAAGTTGGAAAATAAAGCAAAGAAGAGATGGGATGGAGGTGAGGGAGGGAGTACTTGGAATACCCGTTTAAATAGGGCACTCAGGGAACATGTGCTTGATTGGAACCTAAAGAAAGGAGGGAGGAAGCAAGCCACGCAGACCCCTGCGGAAGGAAGGAAGCCCAGAGAGGAAGAAGATTCCAATACAATCCCATCAAGGTGGCATGTACCAATGCCATCTCACTAGTCCAAGTGATCAACTTCAGTTCTCAATTGATCACACTGATAGGTCTAAGAGTCAAAAGGATCACACAAACAAGACTAGTGTCTGCTAATACTAACTGATAGAATCAAAAAGGGAGAGAATGATCCAACATGGGAAGTGAGATACACAGCAGACTCATACAATAGCAGATGTCCTAAATAGCATTCTGGCCTCAGAATCAGCCCTTAAGGCATTCGGATCTGGCTGAAGAGCCCATGAGAGTATTTTAGGCATGGAAAGCCAAGACACTCTGGGGAAAAAAAAAGAAGAAGACCTAAATGAAAGATCTCCGTGAGTGAGATCCCAGTGGAAAGATTTATTTATTTATTTGAAGGTCAGAGTTACACAGAGAGAAGGAGAAGCAGAGAGAGAGGTCTTCCATCTGCTGATTTACTCCCTAATTGGTCGCAATGGCTGGAGCTGTGCTGATCCAAAGCTAGGAGACAAGAGCTTCTTCTGTGTTTCCCATGTGGATACAGGGGCCCAAGGATTTGGACCATCTTCTACTGCTTTCCCAGGCCACAACAGAGAGCTGGATCAGAAGTGGAGCAGCAGGACTCAAACCAGCATCCTCGTGGGATACTGGCACTGCAGGCTGTGGCTTTACCCACTATACCACAGTGCCAGCTTCTGTGTTAGTTATTTAAAGGAATTTCTTTTTTTTTATTTTTTTTTTAATTTTTTTTTGACAGGCAGAGTGGACAGTGAGAGAGAGAGACAGAGAGAAAGGTCTTCCTTTGCCGTTGGTTCACCCTCCAATGGCCGCCGCGGCTGGCGTGCTGCAGCCGGTGCACCACGCTGATCCGATGGCAGGAATCAGGAACCAGGTGCTTTTCCTGGTCTCCCATGGGGTGCAGGGCCCAAGCACCTGGGCCATCCTCCACTGCACTCCCTGGCCACAGCAGAGAGCTGGCCTGGAAGAGGGGCAACCGGGACAGAATCCGGCACCCCGACCAGGACTAGAACCTGGTGTGCCGGCGCCGCTAGGCGGAGGATTAGCCTAGTGAGCTGCAGTGCCGGCCTATTTAAAGTAGGGGGTGGGAGGGACGGTATGTGGGGGAAGCCATTGTAATCCATAAATCGTACTTTGGAAATTTATATTCATTAAATAAAAGTTAAAAAAAAAAATAAGAACAGGAAAGGAAGAGGGTGAAGGAAGAATGGCAATAGTATGGGTGGTGGTGGGGGAAGCATCATATTCCCAAATCTGTATATATTAAATGCATTAAATTTTATTCCTCAAACAAAATAAATTAAAAATTAAAAAAGAAAAAAAAAGGAATTTCTAATACATTATATTGTCAGGGTTAAAGCAAATGTATGATAATTGCTATAACACAGTTCTCATCAATTTTATCATTAATGTGATATTAATATCAAGGGAATAAATTTAATGTAGTCAATAGATACAATTCCAAGACATGATATTTCTCTTATTCCTCTTTCCTTCTTTTTAATTTTTGAGATAATGTATTTTTAAATTTATGTTCTAGCTGAAGGCTTAATTCTCCACTAAGTAAGGAATTAAATAAGTAAAAATTAAAAGGCGATATTCAGCAGGAATATAGGCAAAATCAAAAGAAAATACATACATTTTGCTCATATAAAGTAAATTAGAAAACGATCACATATCTCTAAAACTGTAGTAATATGTCATTCTAACTCATTGTTTTGACAAATATGTAAAACAAATATGGCAAAAGTGTATTTACAGTAATATTGATACATATATATTTCTTTTTTGTTTATTTTTCTTTATTGTTTTTTTCTTCCTTAATTTTAGTTCCTACATATAAGAGAGAATATGTAGGATTTGTCTTTTTGTGTCTGGCTTATTTCACCAAACATGATGCCTTCCAGTTGCATCCATTTTGATGCAAATACTATAATTTCATTATTTTTTATATCTGATTAATATTCTACTGCTTACATACATATATATATCACATTTTCTTTACCCATTCATCTGTTGATGGATACTTGTTTGATTTCATATTTTGAGTATTGTGAACAGTGCTGCTATAAAAATGGTGGTGCAGGTATATCTTTGATAGAATATGTTCATTTCATTTGGGTATATACACAGAAGTGGGATTCTTGGGTCATATGGCAAGTATATGTGTCTAGCTTTTTCAGAAATTTCCATACTGTTTAGTGGCTGCACTAACTTGTATTCCCATGAACAGTGTATAAGATTTCCCTTTTCTCCTTATCTTTGCCAGAACCTATTACATTTTGTCTTTTGGATAACAGCCATTCTGACAGGGGGTAAGTGGTATCTCATTATGGTTTCAATTTGCATTTCCCTGATGGGTAGTGACTTGTGCATTTTTTCATATATTTCTTGGCCATTCTTTTTCTTTTGAGAACTGTATGTTGAGGTCCTTTGCTCTTTACTTCCTTGGATTTAAAAAAATGATTTATTTTTTGAAAGAGTCATAGAGTGAGAGACAGAAGAGAGACAGAGACAGAGAGAGATCTTCCATCTGCTAATTCACTCCCCACATGGCTACAGTGGATGGGGCTCAACCAGGCCAAATCCAGGAGCTTCTTCCAAGTCTCGCACATGGGTATTAGGGGCCCAAGCACCTAGGCTATCCTCTGCTGTTTTTCTCATGTCGGAAGCAGGGAGTTGGATCATAAGTGAAGCAGCTGGCATATGAACCATATTGGATGCTGACATTACAGGCAGAGGTTTTACCCAATATGCCAAAATGCCGGCCTCTGAATTTTTTTTTTTTATTGTTGAGTTTTTGAGTGCTGATATAGTCTGGATTTTTATGCTTTGTCAAATAAGTAGCTTTAAATGTCTTCTTCTCCTTCTGTTGGATGTGTCTTCACTCTATTGGTCATTTTCTTTGCCACGCAGAAAGTTCTGAGTTTGATATAGTTCCATTTCTTTAGTTTTGCTTTTGTTGCCTGTTTTGGAGGTCTTGTCCAAGAAATCTTTCCATACACCAATGTTGGTATATTTCCACTATAGTTTCTTCCAGTTATAGTCTCAGGTCTTAAATTTGGGTCTTAGGACATTTTGAGTTGATTTTTATATATGGTGTGAGGTGTGAATTTAATTTCATTCTTCTACATACATAAATCCAGTTTGCCAGAACAATTTGTGAAGAGACTATACTTACTCTACTGTATGATCTGAGACTATTATCAAAAATAAGTTTTCTATATGTATGTGGATTAATTTCTGGGTTGTCTATTTTATTTATTTATTTATTTATTTATTTTGAGAGGCAGAGTGGACAATGAGAGAGAGAGACAGAGAGAAAGGTCTTCCTTTTTCTGTTGGTTCACCCCCCAATGGCTGCTGTGGCCAGCGTACCACACTGATCCAAAGCCAGGAGCCAGGTGCTTCCCCTGGTCTCCCACACAGGTGCAGGGCCCAAGAACTTGGGCTGTCCTCCACTGCACTCCTAGGCCAAGCAGAGAGCTGGACTGGAAGAGGAGCAACTGGGACAGAATCCGGTGCCCCAACCAGGACTAGAACCCGGGGTGCTGGCACCGCAGGCAGAGGATTAGCCTATTGAGCCATGGCACTGGCCAATCTATATGTCACATTTTATGCCAGTAACATGCTGTTTTCATTGCAATACTAGTAATTGTACTATGCATTGAAATCAGGTATTGTGATGCTTCCAGCTTGATTTTTCTTACTTAGGATCACTTTGGCTATTCTAGGTCTTTTGTGATTCCATGTGAATTTTAGGATTGTTTTTTCCTAATTCTATAAGAGAATGTTGTTGATATTTTGATAGGGATTGCATTGAATCTGTAGGTTATTTTAGGTAGTATAGACATTTTATTTTATTTTATTTAAGATTTATTTATTTGAAAGGCAGAGTTACAGAGGCAGGGGGAGAGAGAGAGAGGGAGAGAGGGAGAGAGGGAGAGAGAGAGAGATAGGTCTACCATCCACTGGTTTAATCCCTAAATGACTACAATGGTTGGAGCTGGACTGATCCAAAGCTAGGAGACTGGAGCTTCTTCCAGGTATCCCATGTGGGTTCAGGGGTCAAAGCCCTTGGACCACCTTCTACTGCTTTCCCAGGCCATAGCTGAGAGCTGTATCAGAAGTAGAGCAGTTGGGACTCAAACTGCTGCCCAAATAGTGTGCCATCCCTGCAGGTGGTAGTTTTACCCACTATGCCACAGTGCCAGCCCCTATGGACAGTTGAATGATAATCATTCTTCCAATCCATGAGCAAGGGATATCTTTCCATTTCATGGGGGTCCTTGTTGATTTCTTTCATCAATGTTTGATAACTTTCATTGTAGAGATCTTTTACTTCCTTGGTTAAATTTATTCATAAATATTTAATTTTTTGGTGGCCATTGTGAATGGGATTCTTTTTCTTGATTTCTCTTTCAGTGAATTCATGATAGCATATGAAAAATCTACAGCATTTTGTATATTTATTTTGTAACCTGCAATTTCAATGAATTGGTTTATCTATTCTAACAGCTTTTTGGTGGAGTGTAAGTTTTCCATGTGCAATATCATGTCATCTACAAGAATAATTTGACTTACCTTTTTCCAATTTTGATACTCTTTCTTTCTTCCTACTCCCTAATTGCTCTTGCTAAAACTTCCAGTATTATTTTGAATAAGAGTGGTGAAACTGGACACCTTTGTCGTGTTTCAGATCTGAGAGAAAACACTTTCAATGTTTTCCCATTCAGCATGATATTGGCTGTTGGTTTGGCATATAAAACCTTTATAATTTTGAGTATGTTTCTTCTCTATCTGATTTATGGAGGGTTTTTATCATGAAAGTGTATTGAATCTTATCAAATGCTCTCTCTGCATCTATTGAGATGACCATGTCATTTTTATTCCTCATTATATTGATGTGATTTATGATACTTATTGATTTGCAAATGTTGAACCACCCTTGCATTTCTAGGATAAATTCCACTTGATCATCATATATGATCTTTTTGATATTGTTTATATTTGACTTGCTTATATTTTTTCCTGTGGCTATTAAAGTATGTTCCTTTTACCTAACAACCCAACCAGCCAGCTCTTCTCAATATAAGAGTCCTTGACTTTAATGAGATCATATTGAATGATTTTTTTATTTAATGTATGCATTTTTACATAGATACAACTTTAGGAATACAGTGGTTCTTTCCCCCGTGCCCCCCACTCCACTCCCTTCCCACCTCCCATTCTTTTTTCCATCTCCTTCTTCATTATAGATTATTTTTAGTATGACTTTATATATAGAAGAGGGCAAATTGTTAAAATCTTTGGCTTGCTTATATTTTGTTGAGAATCTTTGCATCTATGTTCATTCAGGATTTAGGTCTGTAGATTTCTTTTTGTGTTGTATCATTGGTTTTGGTATCAGATTGATGCTAGCCTCATAAAAAGAGTGGCTGAGTTCCATCCTCTTCAGGATTTTGGAATAGTTTAAAAATTATTTGAATGAATTCAGCAGTAAAGCTATCAGGTCTTAGACTTCTCCTTGATGGAAGACTTTGGCTACTGTGTCAATCTCATTGCTTATTATGGGTTTGTTTAGATTGTCTATATTTTCTTGATTTAATCTTGGTAGGTTATATGTATCCAGAAATTTATCCATTTCTTCAAGGTTTTCCAGCTTCCCAGCATAACTCTAATGGGCTTTCTGTGCAGAGCCTCAGCTGCCAAATAAGTCCTGAGACTCCTCACTTTCTGACAGTGTTGACACCTGTGGAGAAAAAGTGAACTTCCTGATCTGCTGAACCAGCTTGAGGTCCTGTCTTGGAAGTGTTATTCCTATGGGAATCTTCCAATATCAACTGTGGCTACTGCCTTGCTGCTATCCAGGGCAGGAACATCTCCCCACTGCCAGATGGATTTAAATTCACTGCCCACTTTCCTAGTCCCATTGCAGCAGGGGCTGTGTCTCTTTCTCAAGAGTCAGGTGCGGCAGGCAGAATCCATGTCACTTAACAGCCAACTATCCTAGGCTACCATTTCCTCAGCAGTCAGCGCTGCCACTGGTGGTGTGATCTATAAAAGTCTTGATAAAGGCCGGCGCCGTGGCTCACTAAGCTAATCCTCTGCCTTGTGGTGCCTGCACACCGGGTTCTAGTCCCGGTCGGGGCGCCGGATTCTGTCCCGTGTGGGGAGCCATTGCACGGCGCCCTAAAGATGGCGCCAGCTCCTTTCCCCCGGAAGGACTGGCAAGAAACAAACATCTCCTAATAAGGAGATGGCTGAGCTCCCTTCCGGCTTCCGCATTGCTGTACCAATCAATGCTTGCCACTTGGCTGCTTTTGATTGGTGTGCTGATGGCTATAAGAGGGAGGGGAGAGGAAAGGGCGCAGTAGTAGAAGTTTGAAAGAGGCTCCTGAATAAACTGCTGGAAGAAGAGTTCGGGTCGTGTCTTCCTTGCTGGTCGAGGGACGTGACAACTGGTGGCCCGTACGGGGAACATCTCAAACGCGAACTCAGAACTTCCTGCAGTCAGGGCAGCGCTGGTAAGTCCCCCAGGAAAATAAGGTGGGGATCCGCGATAAGAGCGGGCAGTCCTGCGACAATAGCGGGAGGGTAGTTCTGCGATTAAAGCAGAGGAAGTTCTGCGACAAAAGCAGAAGGAGCTCTGACCCATGGCCAGGGAAAGAGCGCAATTTTTGATGATGGGTAATTCACAGCCCCATCCAATTTTTCTGGCGCTGAATGCGCTGCTTCAGGAAAACGGTTTGAAACTTAAGCCTAGTACATTGCATAGGTTTTTACGTAACTGCGATACCATTGCACCCTGGTATGGGGTTTCGGGACGCCTTACTATCCCTTCATGGGACAAACTAGGCAGGGATTTGGATTTTGCATTCGAACAGGGTAATCTTGAAGGGGGAGTGAGACCAATATGGAAATTAGTGCGAGCATGCCTCAAGGATGAGCAGTGTAGTGAAGCTATTCTGAGCGGTCAAGCTGCCTTGGAGGAGCTTCAGGAAGAGCGCTCCGAGAGAGCTGCCGGTGAAAAAGGGAAAACTTTGAAGGAGAGTCGGAAAAGAACTAGGAAAAAACTGTACCCTGATCTTTCCGAGTTGCGCAGCCCCTCCTTAGTAAGTAGTTCTAGTGCAGAAAGTAGCTCAGAAAGCAGCAGTGAGTCTGAAGAGTGTGGCGATAACAAAGAGTCTGATATAAAGCAAGTACGGGAATTAAATCGGCAAATGAGGAAGCTGCAATTAAAAGGAAAAAAGGAACTTAAGCATGGTACTTTCCAGGGGAACTTAGGGGAGGAGCCTGAAGCCTCTCCTCCTCAGTATGAGCCTCTATCCGTGCAAGAAAGAGGGCAGACTTTCTGTCCGGGAGTCTGGAAACAGGTTGGTGCGGAGTTGTTAAGTGCCTATCCTGTCTTCCAAGATCCGCAAGGGCAGAGGTACGAGGAACCCCTCGACATAAAGATAATCAAATCACTAGCGGAGTCAGTAAGAGCCTATGGCATCAGCGGCTCTTTCACGCTGGCTCAAGTAGAAAATCTTCAAAGATACTGCATGACTCCAAATGACTGGAGCGGGTTGGCTCGTGCCGCATTGTCACCAGGACAATACTTAGACTTCAGAGCTTTCCTGATTGACTTTGCTAATGAACAAGCGGCAGAAAATGCAGCGGCAGGGAATCAGCATTGGGACAGAGATATGCTGCTAGGCATAGGGAGATTCGCTAACCAGCAGACAGGTTACCCACATGCAGTGTATGAACAAGTTAACAAGATAGCCATCAAGGCTTGGAAGTCTATACCCAACAGAGGAGAGGTAAGTGGGAATTTGACAAAGATTACACAGGGACCCACCGAGCCATTTTCAGACTTTGCAGCGCGCATGGTGGAAGCTGCGGGTAGGATTTTTGGAGATCCAGATCACGCCATGCCGCTGATAGAACAGTTGGTTTTTGAGCAGTGCACTAAGGAATGCAGAGCCGCTATAACACCATGGAAGAGCAAAGGGCTTCAGGTATGGATAAAACAATGCAGGGAAATAGGAGGGCCGCTATCCAACACTGGCCTCGCTGCAGCAGTCCTTCAAATCACGAAGGGCAATAGGGGATCAGGGAACGCTGGAGCATGTTTCAGCTGTGGAAAAATGGGACATATGAAGCGGCAATGTTCGCAAAGGGGAAGAGGCAAAGAACAAAGACAGGAAGGACCAGGAATTTGTCCAAAATGCAGGAAGGGAAAGCACTGGGCCAACGAATGCTGCTCGGTAAAGGACATTGACGGCAACGTCCTTGCTTCTGGCAATGGTGGGGCGCGTCCAAAAAACGGGCAGCGGGGCCCTCGTCCCCAGGGCCCGCAAATATATGGGGCATTCGAGAGTCAGCATCAGGGCGCCCATCAGGACCAGCAGCAGGGGAGGCAAAGTCAGTGGCCCAGCTTCAGACATCCCAGAGACCACGGAGAGCCACTGCAGGCTCCGCAGGCCTGGACCTCTGTGCCACCACCAGACTCATACTGACACCAAAAATGGGAGTGCAAGCCATTGAGTCAGACTTTCAGGGACCCCTAGAGGAAGGGACAGTGGGATTGTTGTTGGGACGTTCATCCTCTACCTTGAAAGGTCTCATAATTCATCCAGGAGTCATAGATTCGGATTATACTGGCATGGTGAAAATCATGGTTGAGTCCCCTAGAGGTATAACAGCTATTAATCCAGGAGATAGGATTGCACAACTTGTAATCCTTCCTAGCAAGCATTTGCAGTTCAGTGCATCAAAGAAACAACGAGGAAGTGAAGGCTTTGGATCCACAGGCGTAGATTGTACCTTCTTGTCTTTAGAACTAGACCAGAGACCAACCTTAAAGATAAAAATAAATGGAAAGGACATTCTTGGCCTACTAGACACAGGTGCAGACCGTAGTATCATCGCCTCCAAGGATTGGCCTCCAAAGTGGCCTAAGCAGGCATCCTCACAATCCCTTCGGGGACTGGGATATTCAGAAACTCCTGAGATGAGTGCAGTAATGCTGCGCTGGGAGGATGCAGAGGGACATTCAGGCATGGTGCAACCTTATGTTTTGGATTTACCTATCTCTTTATGGGGCCGAGACCTTTTGAAAGACATGAACTATAAATTAAGTAATGAATACTCCCGTGTTTCTCAAAAATTGATGAAGGATATGGGACACCATCCAAATTATGGAATAGGAAAATTCTTACAAGGAAGAAATGAGCCCACTGAAGTAGTGCAGAGGCCTCCTCGCCAAGGGCTGGGTTTTTCATAGGGGCCGCTGAGGAAGGTATTCCCATTACTTGGAAGCACGAGGACCCAGTGTGGGTTCCTCAGTGGCCTCTGTCCTCAGACAAATTGGTCGCGGCGCAGCAATTGATTCAAGAACAATTGAATTTAGGACACATTAGACCCTCTGTATCGCCTTGGAATACTCCTATTTTGGTAATAAAAAAGAAATCAGGGAAGTGGCGGTTGCTACATGACTTGAGAGCTATTAATATGCAGATGCAGGTCATGGGGCCTGTGCAACGTGGGCTGCCTCTTCTATCTACACTTCCACAGGGATGGCCCATAATAATAATAGATATTAAAGACTGTTTCTTCTCCATACCCCTACATACAAAGGATTGTGAAAGGTTTGCCTTTACCTTGCCGGCGTGCAATCATGAGCAGCCTGACCAGAGGTATGAATGGGTTGTGCTTCCGCAGGGCATGGCTAACAGCCCCACAATGTGTCAGCTATTCATGGGTCAAGCGATTGGGCCTTTACGTAAGAGATTTTCTTCCTTAAAATGCATCCATTACATGGATGACATCCTCTTAGCAGCAAAAGACGAATTCGTATTAGATGATGGCTTTGCATATTTGATTCAGTTGTTAGAAAGTAAGAAGTTATTTATTGCCCCTGAAAAGGTTCAAAAAGGAAGCATTGCAACTTATCTGGGATCCCGCATAACTAGTACTCAAATTGTTCCTCAAAAGGTGGAATTGCGCAAAGATAGTTTAAAGACTTTAAATGATTTTCAGAGATTATTAGGAGATATAAATTGGGTTAGGGGTTATTTGAATCTTCCCAATTATGAACTTAAGCCACTTTATGTCATTTTGCATGGTGATTCGGCGTTGGATTCACCGCGGTGCTTAACTCCGGAGGCCAGGGAGGCCCTAGAGAAGGTAGAAAAGAAATTACAGGAGGCATTCTTATGCAGAATGAATGAAAATCTGCCATTGTCATTATGCATTCTCCCAACGCTTAGCCAACCTACAGGGCTAGTATGGCAGGAAGGTCCGCTTTTATGGATACATCCAAGGAGCTCTCCAGCCAAGTCTATTGAGTATTATCCAGCAGCGGTGGCAAAGCTAGCACTGGAGGGTTTGCAACAATGTTTACAATATTTTGGAAAATTGCCGTGTGAAGTGATTGTTCCTTATGATGCCAAACAAGTCAACGTCCTATGTGCTCTTTTAGATGATTGGGCAGTGTTTCGCTGTGGGTTCCCAGGCTTTATAGACAATCATTTACCAAAAAGTCCATTGTTACAATTCTTTAAAGAACATCCGGTAGTATTTCCAAAAATTACAGCCGCTGAGCCATTACTAGGTGCTCCAAATATATTTACGGATGGGTCAAAAACAGGCTGTGGGGTTTATATGGTAGAGGGTAATGACCCGGTATTTCATCAGTTTCAGCCAGGCTCACCTCAAGTTGTGGAGTTAAAAATAGTTATTGAGGTCCTTAAGCAGTGCTCTTTTGCCTTTAATTTGTTGTCAGATTCCTTATATGTGGTGAACGCATTAAAGATATTGGAAACCGCAGGACCGATTAAACCTTCTAGCCCAATTGCATCCCTATTACATATAGCCCAGCAGTTGCTTTGGTCACAGAAAAATCCCTTTTTTGCTCAGCATATTAGAGCCCACACAGGCATGCCTGGTCCTTTATGTGAAGGCAATGCGCGAGTAGACCTGTGTACTAGACAGGAATTCATCTTTTTTACTACTTCTGCAGAGGCTGCTAAAGCTTTCCATCAATCTTTTCATGTCAACGTGCGCACTTTGCAGCAGAAATTTCATCTTTCCCGTGCAGATGCCAGACAGATTGTACTTGATTGTGCTGACTGTGCTGTTACTCGTGCGCAACCTAGTGTTGGCGTAAACCCTAGAGGGTTACTGCCTGGGAGAGTATGGCAGATGGATGTGACCCATGTATCGGAATTTGGGAAATTGAAATATGTTCATGTCTCAGTGGACACATGCTCAGGCATTATGTATGCCTCTCCCCTCAGTGGTGAATCTACACATGAGGTGATTGCTCATTGTCTGGATGCATGGGCCGCCTGGGGGAAACCCCAGGTGCTAAAAACTGATAATGGCCCGGCCTATACATCTCAAACCTTTACCACCTATTGCCAAAAAATGGAGGTTCAACTTGTCCATGGATTGCCATACAATCCTCAGGGCCAGGGCATAATTGAGCGAGCACACCACACACTGAAAGAATATCTTTTAAAACAAAAAGGGGGAGTTGGCTATAGCCACACCCCGAGAGAGAGAATTGCCTTAGTCTTATTTACAATTAATTTTTTAAATTTGGATGTGCATGGGCACTCAGCCGCGGACAGGCATCAGCAACAAGGAAACCCAAGTAGAGGGTTGGTAAAATGGAAAGATCTCTTGACGGGCCAGTGGCGTGGCCCTGATCCCGTGCTGGCATGGGCACGAGGTGCTGTTTGTGTTTTTCCACAGGATCAACATGACCTGGTGTGGGTTCCGGAGTGAGCGGTCAGGCGGGTCTGCCACGAGGAGAATCCTGCTGTTGCTTTTGATACTTCTGCCTCAAATGCAGCAGACACTGGCGGAGCAGAGATGGGGGATTCTATCAGTATTCCCAAAGCCGATGCCAAATTGGTCCACGGAATTTGACTACACCTTGGAGCAACTGCGCCTTGCCGTGGTCACCATCAACTCCACGCGTGTGGATGTCTCCTTCGCATCTGGACTGTCATCCCAGATCCAGCTGTCTCCAGCCTGAAGGAGTGGGCGGGACTTGGAGCTTTGACGGGGTTGCTGTTACTTGTTGTGTTATTTTGCCTGTGGTGTTTGTGCAGGATGAGGACAGCTCATTGGCGGGAATTGGCCATGATAGCTCAAGCCTTTTATGCCCTTGAGGCTGGACAATCGCCGCAAGCATGGCTGGCCTTCCTTGAATGCTAGGCATGGGTGCAGGGTGCGAGGCAAAGCACTGCAGAGAGAACGAGCCATTACATTCTCTGGAAGGCAAGTCTGTCTGCATGTGGGTTGGCATCCCAGATCCCACCCCCGCGAAAAGGATGCTGTTCCAGGTGGATGCCTGGCAGTGGGGGACAGACCCCTACCTTCTCCTGTAATCCTTAGATGCCTGGTTCTAAAACAAAAAGGGGGAACTGTGGGGAGCCATTGCACGGCGCCCTAAAGATGGCGCCAGCTCCTTTCCCCCGGAAGGACTGGCGAGAAACAAACATCTCCTAATAAGGAGATGGCTGAGCTCCCTTCCAGCTTCCGCATTGCTGTACCAATCAATGCTTGCCACTTGGCTGCTTTTGATTGGTGCGCTGATGGCTATAAGAGGGAGGGGAGAGGAAAGGGTGCGGTAGTAGAAGTTTGAAAGAGGTTCCTGAATAAACTGCTAGAAGAAGAGTTCGGGTCGTGTCTTCCTTGCTGGTCGAGGGACGCGACAGTCCCGGTTGCCCCTCTTCCAGGCCAGCTCTCTGCTATGGCCCGGGAGTGCAGTGGAGGATGGCCCAAGTACTTGGGCCCTGCACCCCCATGGGAGACCAGGATAAGTACCTGGCTCCTGCCATCAGATCAGGCACCGGCTGCAGCGCATCAGCCGCGGCGCCATTGGAGGGTGAACCAGCAGCAAAAAGGAAGACCTTTCTCTCTGTCTCTCTCTCACTGTCCACTCTGCCTGTAAAAAAAAAAAAAAAAAAAAAAAAAAAAAAAAAAAAAAAAAGTCTTGATATTACTTTTATGTCATCCTTTAAGTACTGGAAGAGATTTGGAAAATGTTTAGTCATCTTGTCTGCTACTTATAAAATCTGACTTATGTTGGCCTTTTCTTCAACTGATTTTCTTTCCCTTGAGTAGGACTAAATTTTTTCTTTCTTTACATGAATAGTGATTCTGAATTTTATCATCAATATTGTAAACCATGTGTTGCAGACATTGTGGATACTCATATTCTTCAGAAAAATTATTTCTATTTTACAAGGCAGTTAGTTGGCTGGATTTAAATTCTAAAGTGTATTCCTTACAATGGTCACTAGGTAACTCTATTTCCTTCAGCTTCTAGTGACTGCTTTTTTATTGCTTTTTTTTTTTTTTTATCTGAAGTGTCCCATATAGTGTACTGTAGTGTTTTATATCCAAATTTAGGGACTTAAGTTCTTTGATTTTCTTTATTCCAGGGCCTATTTTCCTTTTCTCCCATTCTTTGGTTGTCTTTGTAGCCTGAAATTTCATCCAAAACACCCTAATTAAAGCTGTAACTTTGACTTCCTTGATCTATGTGTAAATAGGAAAGTGTCCTCTGGTAAAATGCACAAAATGAATGAGTTTCTCTTCTGTCAGTTCCCTCAGTTCAGCATCTGCCTTTTATTGTGATGCACTCCAATTCCCAAATGGTTGTGCTACAAACTGTGAATTTTATAATTTTTTTTCTTTCATGGGTTCATCTTGTTGAATACTTTGTCATGAACATGATACTTTTGAGTTGTTTCTGTTATAAAATTTTCTCTACACTGTACTATTGATTTAAATAGTTGCCAGTTTGATTTTTTCTTCTGCATGTCAGGTCCTTCTTGAATAGGAATAATTTATGTAAAATGGAAATAGAACTAGTCAGATTTAATTCAATTTAAAAACATTTTGGGTTGGCACCGTGGCTCACTAGGCTAATCCTCTGCCTGCAGCACCGGCACTCTGGGTTCTAGTCCTGGTTGGGGTTCCAGTTCTGTCCTGGTTGCTCCTCTTCCAGTCCAGCTCTCTGCTGTGGCCCAGGAAGGCAGTGGAGGATGGCCCAAGTCCTTGGGACCTGCACCTGCATGGGAGACCAGGAGGAGGCACCTGGCTCTTGGCTTCAGATTGGTGCAGTGTGCCAGCCGTGGTGGCTATTTGGGGGGTGAACCAACAGAAGGAAGACCTTTCTCTCTCTCTCTCTCTCTTTCTCTCTCTCTAACTCTGTCAAAAAAAATTTTGAATTTCTCAAATATATTACATGGAACAATATGTTCCCTTGAAATTTTAATTTGTGTTTCTCATTTATTTGTCCCTCTGTATTCACCTTTTTTATACTTTAAATAGTGTCTTTCTGGACTATGCACATTTTCCAATTATTTTGCCAACTATATTTTCTTTTCTTAAGATTTATTTATAAAGTCAGAGTTACACAGAGAAGAAGAGGCAGAGAAAGAGAGAGAGAGTGAGAGAGAAAGAGAGGTCTTCCATCTGATGGTTCACTCCTCAATTGGCCACAATGGCAAGAGCTGCACCGATCTGAAGCCAGGAGCCATGGGTCTCCCATGCAGGTGCAGGGCCCCAAGAGCTTGGGCCATCTTCTATTGCTTTCCCAGGGCATAGCAGAAGCTGGATCAGAAGCAGGCACCTATATGGGAAGCTGGCACTGAAAGTGGTGGCTTTACCTACTATGCTACAGTTCTGGCCCTGCCAATTATTTTTTCAATATTTTTTATATTTCAAAATGTTTGCCAATTATTTTTTTCATATGATTGGTCATTTTTTGCTATTAGGAAGGTAACTTTTCTGTGGTGTAACTTTTTTCTTTTAACATTGTTTTGCATTTCTTTAATTTTGTCATAAGGAGTATGGATATTTATATATTCAGATTTCTCAACTTGGGCTTAGATAGCTTCTGAATATTGAGTTTCAGTTAGAATGGACTTTTCAACTGCTGGTGCTGTGGCATAGTTAATTAAGTCACAGCCTATAGTGCCAACATCCCATTCAAGTCCTCACTGCTCCACTTCTAATCTAGCTCCCCACTAATGTGCCTGGGAAAGCAGTGGAGGATGGCCCAAAGTCCTTGGGACCCTACACTCATGTGGGAGACCCAGAAGAAGCTCCTGTCTTGCCTGGTCCAGCCCCAGCCATTGTGGCCGTTTGAGGAGTGAAGCAGTAGATGGAAAATATCTTACTTCCTCTATGTCTCTCCTTCTCTCTCTCCCTCTCTCTCTGCCTTTCAAATAAATAAATAATAAATAAATAAATAAATAAATAAATAAATAAATCTTTTTTAACAGACTTAATTCACTTTGTTTTCTTGTGTAAAATCCTATTTTGTAGCCATATCTGGAGCCTGGGTCCTCTGCACAAATACTCTGGTGTGAGTCTTCATAAGATGGTCCATGCTTTCCTGATAGGGAGACTTGGTGAATACATTCTTTTTCCAGAGGTTGGGGATCAGATTGCTGTAGGTCTTGGGGATAGCATAGAAGGTGCCCTTTGTGGCCCAGGGTAGCAGTGCACCCACTGGCTGAAGTGTGGCAGCCACCAATGCCAGCTATCATCAGCAACTTCTTGGGGACACAGTGAAGACAATTCCAGTGCTTCTAGGAGCAAGAATTGAGGCACAATAGCACAGAGACACATCATCTGGTCACCTTGCAAGGCACAGTGTGAGGTTTGCCTATCTTGTTTCCCCAATAGCACCTCCACATGGGCAAAATGGACAGCTTAGCAAGGATGATGGCCCCTCAGATGGTGGTGGCTATTTCCTTGGAGCACTTCACACTCAGGCTGACATGACCATTGTGTTCTTCAATGGCAACAAATGCCTTGAACCTGCTTCACTGCCAATCTATGCCTGCTTCTGCACTGACATGATCTTCAAAATCTCACTGAGGGATGTCCCCAGGGAAACATCAAAGATCTCAGACTCCTTGATGGGCAAGGAGAAGAGATATATCTCCTACAAGGATTTGATCTTCATGTTCTTTTTTTTTTTTTTTTTTGACAGGCAGAGTGGACAGTGAGAGAGAGAGACAGAGAGAAAGGTCTTCCTTTGCCGTTGGTTCACCCTCCAATGGCCGCCGCGGCCGGCGCACCGCGCTGATCCGATGGCAGGAGCCAGGAGCCAGGTGCTTTTCCTGGTCTCCCATGGGGTGCAGGGCCCAAGCACCTGGGCCATCCTCCACTGCACTCCCTGGCCACAGCAGAGGGCTGGCCTGGAAGAGGGGCAACCGGGACAGAATCCGGCGCCCCGACCGGGACTAGAACCCGGTGTGCCGGCGCCGCTAGGCGGAGGATTAGCCTAGTGAGCCGCGGCGCCGGCTTGATCTTCATGTTCTTAAACAGGTGGCCAAGCCTGGTGACAGGCTCTATGAGTTCCATAACCTTGGCTGTGGACCTGGCCCTGGCTTTACCACAGCCCTGGATGCCACTGCCAAAACCTCAGCAGAAACTGCAATGGCCTTCCATTCCAGGGTCCTCAGGGCCTCCAGACCCTCCTGCATCAGCATCATCCCACCATTTGGTATCCTCTCAGAGAAGAAGGAAACAAATCTTAAAATAAAGAATGGACTTGTCCTACTCAACATTATAAGTCAAACCCCACACACATTTTCAAGCTGTTACACACTTGGTGTGAAATTCATCTTTAATTTTGTTCTGTATCTGTTTTCCACACCATTTATTGAAAGGTCCATAGGGCCACCCCATAGACTTGCAGTGACATCTATCTGTGAGGGTGAACTGTTCTAAGTAATGTTTTTTTCTGGCTGTCTCAGAATATTAGGTGGTAGTAAATTAACTTATGGTTAGGAAACCACCGATTTACAGCCTCTGCATTCAAAACGTGTATCAAATCTGTTTTTCTCAGGGTGGTAGAATGTCCTTTACTAGAACATGGGTAGAGTTTGTGACAGGAGAACAAAATAGGCACTGAATGAAACAGTGACACAATTAATCTGTAATTACATTTGCTTGGCCAGAATCACCTGGCCCTGCCTTGGTTTCTCCAGACTAGGGGAGGATAGGTTATTCTCCCACATGAAACACTATTGAGATGAGTGGGAAATGGTCACTGCATATTAGAACTCCTCTTTCCGACATGTATATCTCAACTTCGTCCCATACCCAGGAGACAATCTTCAGGGCTCATTTATTCATCACTTTGTACTGATATTCAGGATCTCTGAATGATTCCAGAAACGTAGATCATGTCAAGATGTGGCTTCTTTTTACTGATAGACTCATGTCCCTAGCAAGCAAGTTATCTGTTTTAGCCCTACTCAGAGTGTAGGTGTTAAGCACACTATACCCAGCTGTATTGATTTATTGGGAATTTTCTGTACCTATTGTCATTCTGAAATCCTGAAAATGTCAGGGTTTCTAGAAATATGGGGAAAGTAGTCTTTGCAGAGTGTGGGGAAGAAGAGAGTTTTTTATTTAAAAACTCCATACATGCTGATAACCATTCCTCCTGGAAGACTAAGCATGAGAATCTGTTCCCAAGCTGTGGTCCTGCTTAACAGACATGTTCCTCTCCTGCATCTGCAGGTAAATAATACAATAAAATTTTTCCATCATCCATGCTGAGAGTTCTTCAAACACAGAAAAAGAAGAGAGAATATAAATGGCTAATCAAAACCACTCAGCTTATTACTCCATTTAGTCAGTGAGTAATTTTTTTTTTTTTTTTGCTAAATGTTTCCCCACTTTTAAAAATGCCTATTTGGTTATTTTCTTCTACTTGAAAGAAAAAGTGACAGTGGAAGTGAGAAGATTGTCCATCTACTGGTTCATTCTCCAACTGCTTGCAACTGTTAGGGCTGGTCAGGCTGAAGCCAAAAACCTGAAACTCCATCAAGGTCTCTCAAGTGTGTTATTCTTAAGTGTGTAAGGACCCCAAGCACTTGAGTTTTCCTCTGCTGATTTCCAGGATACATTAGCAAGAAGCTGTGTTGGAAGCAAAGTAGCCAAGAGTTAAACTGGCACTGCTATGGGTTTGATTCAGGCATCCCAAACACTGGTGTACCATAGTACACCGCCCCATTTAGAGAAAACACTAAAGATTGTAGGACTACATGATTGAAAATGGGGAAATATATTGGTGTCAGCTATTATGTTAATTTATCAAGAGAAAAAAATTTTTAGTCATAAATAAATACATTTAACTGATATGTTAAAATCATAGGCCACTAGGACAGGAAGAAACTTCATTGCTTTTGCATGAGCATTACAAACAAACATATATGTTCAATTGATGTGCTTTTTTCTCATTCCAGTTGTCCAGTGGATGATTTGGTTGTGAAAAACCAGGAGTGTCAAGACATGAATCTGAGGCAAGATGTACTGTTGTTGAACAATCCAATCATCCTTTTCTTTATCTTCATCCTTTTTACATATAATGCTGTATATTTTTCTTAAATATATATCTAAGGTTAAATGTCATTATACCCACATTATTTGACATTTTATTACAAGAAGTGGCCATATATGTCTCTAGAAGCATCTTTTGTTTTAAAATTTATTCTCTGTATTGTGGGATGTCAAACCAACGTAGCCATCTTTCTTACATTTTTGCATATCTTTTTCTTGTACTTCATCAGCTTTTTATATATTTGAGTTAAATTTTTTTCTTTTATACAAAATATGTTGTTTCATATTATTTGTTAGTTTAAACTCATCTGACTTCTTTTGCCTTTAAAGACTTAAATAATTAAAAAATTATTTGAGAGGTAGAATTACATAGAGAGGGAGAGACAGAGAGAAAGGCCTTTCATCCATAGGTTCACTCCCCAGATGGCTGCAACAGCTGGAGCTGAACCAATCCAAAGCCAGGATCCAGGGTTTCTTATGGGTCTTTCAGGTGGGTGCAGGGGCCCAACCACTTGGGCCATCTTCTACTGCTTTCCCAGGCCATAGCTAAGAGCTGGATTGGAAGAGGGACAGCCAGGACTAGAATCAGTGCTCATAAGGGATGCTGGTCCTACAGGCAGAGGCATAACTGACTACACCACAGAGCCAGCCTTATCCCTTGCCTTTAAAACAGAGTGACAGAGCGAGGGATGTGAAGAATAAGGTTTCTGACAAAGCCCTTTTAGTGAAGTATTTTCTTCCTAGAACACAGAACGTGACCACAGGATCTGACTAAGGATATTTTATGGCCTTCTAACAAGAGCACTGAGCCTTTGTTGGAATGTTGGCTTCACAAGGACATGCAGCTGCTTTCCCAGATAGGCTTACCTAATATGTCTTGCAAAACATGTTTCAGAGAAACCTTAGAGTTATTTGAACATGCACATATGCTGTTGTAATCCTTATCGATAAGGAAAAGATGCTGGGTTGGCCTGGCGGCACTTTTGGGAGGAAAAGTTTCCGTGTCCTGTCTCTCATTTGCACACCCCAACATCTTGTGCCCAAACAGGAACACTTAGCATAAAATGCAAGGGATGGCTCACCTTGCATAGCAATGGTTACAGATGCATCATTCATCTCTTTGAGATTTGGGTGAGTCACTAAGATGGGGAACTCCCTGTCCCCAGTGCAACAGAAACATAAGGATGAACTGCTTTATCTTCTTAAGAATGTGGGGCAGTCTTTATCAGAAAAGGTAATCGGACACTTGCTGCAAAAAAAAAAAAAATCAATAGTTGCTGCCCTTGGTACCCTGATGGAAGCACTTTAAAAGTAACTGACAGAAAATCAATCAAAAGTTACACTCTATTCCAGTTTTCCATGTGTGGTATCTCTGCTGGGATGCCAGTAGTAAGGTTACAAACCTCTTGGCAGCTCTCCCTGGCCAAGAGAGTCAGTCAATGGGCTTGTCCCTACTGCCTGAAGATGAGACCTCTGTGCTTTCCATGCCTACTGATGTGGTGTCTGAGTCCCCTTCAGTTGTGTCAGTGGTACAAGGTATGTTTCAGGAAGCCAAGGAGCAAGGAGAATTACCAATGTTAACTGTCCTGTTGTTATATCTCAAAATGTGTCTCCCTGGCTTGAGCATCTTCCCTATGTTTACAGAGTTAAAAAAAAAGAGCTTGACAGAGTATAGGATGCAAAGTTCTTATACAGTGGGCATATTGCAGGGAGTTGGAGGAGGATATGAGATCTTTGAGATGGTGCCATGGGATTGGAAAACTCTAGTTAAAATTTTGGTTACCCCATCCCAATACACTGTTTGGGTTTGAGAATATAAAGAAGTGGCTTTTGTACAAGCCATAGATAACTTAAATAACAACGTCCTCATCATTTTGGAGTAGTTGTTAGGAGAGAAAGCATATTCATATCTTGGTCAACAAGTTGTTTATCCCTGAAAGGAAACCCATGTGTAAATTTCTAGCATTGCATTAAAAGCTTGAAAAAAGATTCCTGATATTAAAGACCCTTCCGTTTCCTTTTCTGCAGTCCATCAATGGCCAACTGAGGGCTGTACGTCCTTTGTGGATAGGCTAGAAAAAGCTATGGAACATCAGGTAGATAATCAAGAAGTGAAAAAATATTACTAAAACAAATGGCTTATGAAATGCAAATCGGAATTGGTGTCTCCAAAGCTGAATCTACTATGGCAGAAATTTCAGTAGGGAATGAAACTTACAATACTAATGTACTGGCTGCTGCCCTTAAACATTCTGATTTAAAAAAAAAAATGCTTTGGATGTGGGGAATTAAGGTCATTTTTAAAATGAACTGTCAGTCTGTAAAAGCAGAAGAATATGGCCACTCCTTGGGCCCCTGCACCCATGTGGGAGACCCAGAAGAAGCTCCTGACTCCTGGCTTCCTATATGTGCAGCTCCGGCTGTTGTAGTCAACCGGGGAATGAACCATCAGATGGAAGACTTCTCTCCCTCTCTCTCTCTCTGCCTCTCCTCTCTGTATAAAACTTTCAAAAATAATAAATAAATAAATAAATAAATAAATAAATAAATCGCAGGCAGAGCCTGCCCAGGCGGCGCTGCCAACTGGCCCCAGGTGCTAGCTAGAGGCAGTGGCCGGCCTCAGGAGCGCACCTGCTGGCATCCCCGGGCCGCACAGACATTCTCTGAGGGAAGCTGGAGCCCCTGGCAGCGTCCCCAGCTCCCCGGCTCACAGGCTCGCCGGCTCGCATGTGCGCCGTCCAGGATTCCCTGCACTGTCGCTCCCCATCTTCGTGGAGGAACGACACTAAACCCTGCGCTGTTCTTTTGTCTGCTCAGCCCTTCCCGGGTTTGCTGCTGGTTCTTCCCGGGTTGGCTGCTGTCCTTCCACCTCCGTGGAAGGGCGGTTCCCCCTGCCACGTTCCCCACTTCCGCGGGGGAGCGGCACACCTCCGGCTGGCTCTCTCGGGGGCTGCTCAGATGTTCCTCAGGTGTTCCTGGTGCATGTTGTCTCTCTCCTCCTTTATAGTCCTCTTCCACCAATTCCAACTCTGCTACCCACACACTGAGTACGCTGCTCTCCTCCAATCAGGAGCAGGTCCTACAGTTTATTGGTTGAACTGGAGGCAGCTGTGTAGAAGCTGTTTCCTCCTCTCCCAGTGCCATATTGTGGGAGAGCAGATGCATAGAATAAGTCTTAATTCCAGTAACTTAGTCTAGTCTGAGTTGCTCCCCATGCTGCACTAAGGGCTTGTAGGGTGGGGCCGTTCCCGGGGGCTGCTGCTGGGACACACCCACTCCTGACACCCACTGGGGCGGTCCACGGGAGATGAGCTCAGAGCTGGGGTATGTATGGGCTGTCGCAGGATGGCCTTCAGAGCCTAAGCGCACACGCGTGGGCCCTCTTGTGTTGCCTTGCAGGACCGACATCTGGGCACTCCTGCGTTCCTGGGTGCCTCCTAGGTTCCCCACACCTCCCTTGGGCCAGGATGAGGCACAGCCCCAGGAAACCTGTGCCACCTTGCGTGTGGAGGCCCCGCCCACGGGCAGGGCAGCAAGCTCCATAGGCCCACGGCCGCACCCGACCCTGCAGCCTGCCTGGATGGCTGGAGGCACAGAGACGGGAGGGCTTCCCCGGCCAAGCCAAGGTTGCCACCGCACACCCCCAAAGCCTCCGCTGGCACTTCCTGGGAGGATGGACCTGGCTGCTCTTCAGCTGGCTGGCTCCCTCCCTCTGGTCGGGCATTGCAAACCCAGACCCACTTCTGGCCCCTGTGTTCCTGGCCTCCAGGGCGCACTTAGGAGCAGGCGGGGCCCCCCTTGGCTTCCATCTGCCATTCACCCGCGGAGCCTGCCGGACCCCTGGCTCCAGGAGGCTGCCCAGCCGGTGCTGCCAACTGGCCCCAGGTGCTAGCCAGAGGCAGCAGCCGGCCTCAGGAGCACACCTGCGGGTGTCCCTGGGCCACAAAAACATTTCTCTGAGGGAAGCTGGAGCCCCCGGCAGCGTCCTACTCTGGCTCCCCGGCTCCTGGGCTGGGCTCAGTTCGCACTTGAGCCATCCAGGATTCCCTGCCCTAAGGGCTTGTAGGGCGGGGCCCTTCCTGGGGGCTGCTGCTGGGACACACCCACTCCTGAAACCACTGGGGCAGTCCACGCGAGATGAGACAGCGGCCGGCCTCAGGAGCATGCCTGGGTGCGTCCCTGAATTCTTTCTTGTGCCAAGACCAGAAGCCTGCATTTCGCTGGTAACAAAAGTAATGGGGGAAAATGGTGATGTAGGAAGTGCCTGGGGTGCGTGTCGCACAAAGAATTTCCTTGTGGTCTTGCAGTGAGTAAAGCAAGATTTATTTAAATGAGAAACCTCTTGCCACAGCAGCCAGAAGTGTTAGGAAAATGATGCAGTGTTATCTATGGAGCAATCTACAGGCTGAAAACACCCTAGGCCCTAGCTCCTCCCCCAGCCATTACTAGAAGCCAGGTGGCCTCATGGCCTAACCACTGGTGTCAAGTTCCACTCTCATCCTAATGGGATTCACTGCTCCTGCTTCCCTGCCTGCCCTCCAGCTAAGTTTTAAAAGGAGCTGTTCCTGAACTTGTGGTTCTCTGCTCTGTCTTGCTCCCTTCTCTCCTCTCCTCTCCCCCTCTCAGCTCCTCTCATCTTCTCTCTCTCGCTCTCTCCTCTTTCTCTTTCTCTCCATCTCCTGGCCTCTGTCTCTCACATTCTCCTTCTCCCTCTTTTCCTTCCTTGCTCCTTCCCTCTGGCCTGCTGCGTTTTAGCCAATAAACCCTTTCCCTTACTCCAGTGTTTGGTGTGTTTTGTGGCGACCTTACAATAAGGGAATCTCCACGAGAAGGAGACCTGAAAAATGGAGTGGAGTTTTTTAACTGCAATTTGGATGAGCAGAATCATCACAGCTAACAATCAGTCAGAGGCTGGGGACAAAATCCTGTCTAGCTTGCTCTTGTTAAAACAAACATCCAGCTGAATAGTAGGATAGGCAAATTCTTTCTATTCTCATGATAAAACTAGAAGCTCAGAAGGGTGGGATCATTGCTTCCTCGCTATTCTCATGCTAAAGCTAGAAACTGCTAATAGGTTCTGGGGAGGAGCAAGCATCTTGTCCACTCTTACAAGGACTCCCCATTAGTCTTTACACCAGCACCCCTGCATTACAACCTCTTTATAAACCCCAATCACCCTCCTCCAACAGCATGGTAGTCCTAATGAAGGCATCCTACCTTCCCCTCATCTTGTGAGTAATATTTGCAGAAGAGTTTCAGAAGCCTACTGAAAAAAGGAGATGATTTGGAAGGGCAGGCTTTTGACCCAGCTGACAGAGAACCCTCACGCCAACTGAGGCAGAAAGCACCTCCCACCTGACACCCTGAACTCCCCTGACTGGCTGATGGGACCTTGCTCAGAACAAAGCCTGAAAATCTGCATAATTATCAATTTTTTATTTTATTTATTTTGACAGGCAGAGTGGACAGTGAGAGAGAGAGACAGAGAGAAAGGTCTTCCTTTGCCTTTGGTTCACCCTCCAATGGCCACCCTGGCCAGCGCGCTGCATCCGGCACATCGAGCTGATCCGAAGGCAGGAGCCAGGTGCTTCTCCTGGTCTCCCATGGGGTGCAGGGCCCAAGCACTTGGGCCATCCTCCACTGCACTCCCAGGCCATAGCAGAGAGCTGGCCTGGAAGAGGAGCAACCGGGACAGAATCTGGCGCCCCGACTGTGACTAGAACCCAGTGTGCTGGCACCACTAGGTAGAGGATTAGCCTATTGAGCCATGGCTCTGGAAATAATTATCGATTGAATAGACTCATTGTTTTATTTCAAGCCTGGTGCTCCAATTACCCCTGTCCCTTTAAACATCCTCTGTGCTGCATGGTTTGGTAGCAAAAGGCTTCTTTGGATTGGGAGGACTTTCTTTCCCCAAGACTGCAGCTGCCTTCTGGAAATACACCCTTTCCTCTGGCCAGCACTCAGCTATGGCGAATTGAAGCGGTGAGCATCAAGAACCGGATTATGTGTCTGGAAACAACACTGGTGAGCTAGCCCAGAAGTCTGCAATGTATTGTTGTTGTTGTTTAAAGATTTTATTTATTTATTGGAAAGTCAGAGTTACACAGAGAGGAGAGGCAGAGAGAGAGAGGCCTTCCATCCAATGATTCACTCCTCAATTGGCCATAATAGCCAGAGCTGCACCCATCTGAAGCCAGGAGCCAGGAGCTTCTTGAGGGTCTCCCACACAGGTTAGGGGCCCAAGGACTTGGGCCATCTTCTACTGCTTTCCCAGGCCATTGCACTGAGCTGGATGGGAAGAGGAGCAGCCGGGACTAGAACCGGTGCCCATATGGGATGCCAGCACTTCAGGCCAGGGCTTTAACCCACTGAGCCACAGCACTGGCCCCTGGAATGTATTTTTCAAGTGGCTTAACCCTTTCACGTTAGTAAAGAGGGCAATGGTCACTTGTACCTCCACCCCAGAGCCACTTTTGAGCTAACATTTTGGCTGGGACTCTGGGGACATCCAGCAGCTTCTGAGAGCACTTTCTCTCTGGGACTTTCCTTTCTCTTCCTGCTGGACATTAGCTACCTTGTGGGGAGTCCATGGCTCCCCTTTGTGTCCAGAGTCAACAGCTCTGAGACTGGGTAAGTGGAACCAGGGGCACACCTGCAATTTCTGCCTCTGCTGTTTGGGTTCATGGCATTTGGACCTGGCCTCAGTCATTCTTTGTGGTACTGCTTTGTGGGAGACAGATTCTAAGATTTTTACCTCAGCCTCCCTGTGAGGAAATTTGGATATTTTTGGAAGAGTTCTCATTTGGTTGTTTGTATGAGGATTTCTTCCTCTTTGGTGAAATACGAGTGGTTTGATTTAATTTCCATCCAAAATCACCTTGAGTTGCATCATGGCTGATTGGGCAGCTTATAGTTACGATCTTATGACTAAGAAAAAAATGGTGTTCTACTGTAATATTGCATGGCCTGCATGTGTGTTAAATTTAAGAGAAGGTGGTTGTTAAGTGGAATTTTTTAATGTTTATTTTATTTGAAAAGCAGAGTTACAGAAAGACATGGGGGGACCTGTTAGGAAAAGAGGCACAGAATAGAGAGGAGGCAGTGTACAAATTTATAGCCAGACCGAATTTATTCAGAGAAAATAAATCCATAGAGATGGGTGACCAACTGCAACTGTCCATGTGCCCATGATGGTAACCCCTGACAGAAGGCCCTGACACCCAGGAGCCGGGCCTTTTTATATTTCAGGAAGCTGGGGATGGGGGTGGGGTAGGGAACAGCAGGCAGAGGGGAATTCCTGGAACTAGTCTTTCAGGTGTTCAGAGCTACTGGTCTTTCAGGTGGCTGTAAGGGGTGGAGTATGGAGACAATAGAGAGTGAGACCCAACTGAGGTTTTTTTTTTTTTAAGATTTATTTATTTACTTGAAAGTCAGAGTTACACAGAGAGAGAAGGAGAGGCAGAGAGAGAGAGAAGGCTTCCATCCTCTGGCTCACTCCCCAGATGGCCACAATAGTCAGAGGTACACCCATTCAAAGCCAGGAGCTTCTTCTGGGTCTCCCACATGGGTGCAGGGCCCAAGGACTTGGGCTGTCTTCCACTGCTTTCCTGGGCCATAGCAGAGAGCTGGATTAGAAATGGAGCAGCCAGGACTCAAACCGGCACTCATATGAGATTCCTGCACTGCAGGCAGCAGCTTTACCTGCTATGCCGCAGTGAGGCCCTCCAATTGAGTTTCATGGGCAAAAAATACATTCCAATGTTTATCTCTTTGGAGCAATGAGGAAGAATGGCTGAGGCTTATGTCCTTGTTCCTTGTTCCATCAGGTCCTTCATCTACTGGTTTACTTCTCAGATGGCTGCAATGGCCAGAGCTGGGCCCACTTGAATCCAGGAGCCAGGAGCTTTCTCTGCCCTCCCCCCCATCCAGTGCAGGGACCCAAGGGCCTGAGCCATCCTCCACTGCTCTCCCAGGGCTACATCAGAGACCTGGATCACAATTGGAGCACCCAGAACTGGCCCTAATGGGATGCTGGCACTCATTGCAGGTGGCTGCTTTACCCAATATGTCACATTGTTGGCCCCTGTTAAGTAGATTTCTAACAGTAGAGGTTTTGTGAGAGATCTGGTAAATGGGCTGAAGTAAGCATTTAAATCCCTTGAACCTTCCAACAAATGTGTCTGTGGCTGTTGATGTCCAAGGAGACAGGTTAGGAGTCCTTGTCAATTTAGAAAAAGCAGGATCTTCAGCTCTGCCTCAGCCCAATGATTGAGCAGAGACCCTCGGACTCCCTGATCTCTTAAAAAATCTATTGTTAGGGACCGGCATCATGGCTCCCTTGGTTAATCCTCTGCCTGTGGTGCCAGCATCCCATATGGGTGCCAGGTTCTAGTCCCAGTTGCTCCTTTTCCAGTCCAGCTCTCTTCTGTGGCCCAGGAAGGCAGTGGAGGATGGCCCAAGTGCTTGGGTCCCTGCACCCACATGGGAGACCAGGAAGAAGCGCATGGCTCCTGGCTTCGGATCCGTGCATCGCCAGCCATGGCGGCCATTTGGCGGGTGAAACAATGGAAGGAAGACCTTTCTCTCTGTCTCTCTCACTGTCTAACTCTGTCAAATAAATACATAAAAATAAATTTAAAAATGTATTGTAAATTTCCACAGATGTCTCTGATAAAATTGTGAAGTACAAGAGTAATAAAGCAATAAAAGATGTTTCTCTACTGAATCTGTAATGAAGATATAATTATCTTTATGTATGTTAGTTTCCAGTACCATTACTGGGACTAGAGTTGCTTTCCAAGTTCAGTGCTCAAGTAAATTTTTCAGGTTTCCACTGAGGAACAAATAGGGTTAACTGAGGTTACTAACAGCAGGAAGTAATTATATACAGTTGATTGGAACTTTCAAAAAGGAGTTGTAACCATACTAAAGCCATCCTCCTTCCCTTTTCCTTTTCATATTTTATGTAGGAAAAGCAATTACTGATATTCTGAACTACCTGAATTACTCTGGTGAATAGTAGCATTTGTATAATAATGGACTTCAGCCCCAGCTAACAAAGAAACCTTCACCCAACTGATGCTGAGGCCCTGGTTAAGAAGTTTCCATCATGGGACCCACGCTGTGGCACAGCAGGTTTACACTCTGGCCTGAAGCACCAGCATCCCATATGAGCACTGTTTCGAGACCTGGCTGCTCCACTTCCAATCCAGCTCTCTGCTATGGCCTGGGGAAGCAGTAGAAGATGGCCCAAGTTCTTGGGCTCCTGCACCCATGTGGGAGACCCAGAAGAAGCTCCTGGCTCCTGGCTTCAGGTTGGCACAGCTCTGGCTGTTGAGGCCAATTGGGGAGTCAACCATCGGATGGAAGATCTCTCTCTCTCTTTCTCTCTGCCTCTCCTCTCTCTGTGTAACTCTTGACTTTCCAATAAATAAATAAATCTTAAAAAAAAAAGAGGCCTCATCAGAAAAAACCTTGAGCATTTACATATTGTCAATTAAGGTGACTCATTGTTTTATTTACCTCTCCCTGAAGCTACCCTTGTTCTTTAAGAAACCCTTCAGCAGTTATGGCCTGGGATAGCAGTAGAAGATGGCCCAAGTCCTTGGGCTCCTGCACCCAAGTGGAAGACCCAGAATAATCTCCAGCTCCTGGCCTCAAATTGACACAGCTCTGGCTGTCGCAGCCAATTGGGGAGTGAACCTTTGGATGGAAGACCTCTTTCTCCTTACCTCTCCTTCTCTCTCTGTGTAACTCTGACTTTCAAATAAATAAATAAATCTTTTAAAAATTTAACCTGTAACAGAGATATTACATTTTATATCAAGAGCTCTCTCTCTCTGGGGCTGTACTGTGGCATATAGAGCTGGACCTCCACCTGTAGTACCACCATCCCATGTGGGTACCATTTCATGTCCCTGTTGATCCTCTCTGGCTCTGGATCTCTGCTTTGTGGCCTGGGAATGTGGTGGGAGATGCCCAGGGGGGCTTGGGACCCAGTACCTGTGTGGGGGATATGGGGGAGGCCCTGGCTCCTGGCTTTGGATCAGACCAGCCCTGGCCATTGTGGCCACTTTGGGGGTGGTCTTGCTGGTGGAGGACCTTTCTCTCTGGCTCTCCTACTCTGTGTGGCTCTGTCTCTCAAATGAATAAATAAAATCTTAAAAAAAGAGAGATATTTCTTTCCCCAAGATGCCAGCTTGTAGAAATAAGCTCTTTCCTCTTATCAACATTCATATCTGTACAATTGGCTACCCACATGGTGAGCCATAGGGCCTGATTAAAAGATTTAAAAAGAGTTGCAGAGATTTCTATATTTTTCTGTGTCATAATGTATCTATGCCTTATATATGTGTACTGTTGTATGTGTAAAAGTTGGTTGTGGTTATTTGTGTTATTTAAAATCCAAACATAATTTTCACCTAAGTACAAACAATAGATGAGAAGAATGATGCAATGTTCATTGCTTCCTATGAAGTCCAATTTAAAGTTGTTTTTTGGCACGATCATGACTGAAGAGATTAGCCATACTTATCTAATGTTTTAGTTTCTCAGGCAATGTAAGTATAATTGCCAAAAAATGAATTGGTGGTCTTTGCTGTGGCACCTTGTGCATCATCAGGTCCCTGTAACCTAAGGGATGTCTCCCTCTCCTCATCTGCCTGAGAAATGGACTCAAGTGTACACTGACTGGAGAGGAGGTAGAGAAGATAATGTAGCAGTGCTGGGTCAGAATCCACAGCAAGGTTCAAGCTGATGCTGCAAGCCTTGCTGGATTCATGGATATGTGTGAGATGGAGCAAACATCAGCATCAAGCTGACAGGTGAGCATTTCTGCCTGATCTTTGACACCAAGGGGCCATCTTGCTGTTCACTACATCACAGCAGAAGCCACATGGTGGCAGACATGAGCAGGAGGTGGTATACAAACTGAACACACACTGAAGAGAATGCCCAGTACAAGCTGTGCAAGGTGAGGAGGATGACTGGGTACAAAGGGAATCCCACCCCTGATGGCTCATGATGCTTGTGCCATGCGCAACCCAGATCCTCTCCTCAAGGTGATCATGGTATGCATTACTGATTCGGGGCCCCTATGCAATTTGACATGAGGTAATAGACCTCAGGTTTTCCTGCCCAGGGGTAAGAGCATCTCTGATTTACAGTATCTGCAGAGAGATAAAGCAGTGTAGTAGCTAGAGAGAACAAGGGCTACTCTGTGGGGAGCAACTCGGACTAGACTGTTACTGGAATTAAGACTTATTCTATGCATCTGCTCTCCCACAATATGGCGCTGGGAGAGGAGGAAACAGCTTCTACACAGCTGCCTCCAGTTCAACCAATAAACAGCAGGACCTGCTCCTGATTGGAGGAGAGCAGCGTACTCGGCGTGTGGGTAGCAGAGTTGGGATTGGTGGAAGAGGACTATAAAGGAGGAGAGAGACAACATGCACCAGGAACATCTATCTGAAGGAACACCTGAGGAACATCTGAGCAGCCCCCGAGAGAGCCAGCCGGCGGCGTGCCGCTCCCCCACGGAAGTGGGGAAAGTGGCAGGGGGAACCGCCCTTCCACGGAGGTGGAAGGGTCGGTAGCCAACCTGGGAAGAACCAGCAGCAAACCCAGGGAGGGCCGAGCAGACAAAAGAACAGCGCAGGGTCCTGTGTCGTTCCTCCACGAAGAGGGGGAGCGACATAATGGTGCCGTGACTCGGATAGGAAGCCTAGGCAGGGTTTAGTGTCTTTCCTCCACGAAGAGGGGGAGCAACATAATGGTGCCGTGACTCGGATAGGAAACCTAGGAGGGAAGAAGCGGGAAGAAGTGGGAAAATAATGGAGAGAGAGACTAGCAAAGAGCCTAGGGAAAAGCCGGACGGAAAAGGTGCCGGAAGAAGCTATCGAAAGCCTAGGCATAGACTCGGATACGGACTGTGGGAGAAAAGTTAGGAGAAATCTATGATTGAACGTGAAAGTGAAACCTAGAAGAAACTTAGACTCGGATACGGACTGTGGGGAGAAGCCAGGAGAAATGAGACGGGAATATTGTTGGAAGAAAAGTTAGGAAACATACCGGGTAGAGAAAAATGTTAGGGAGGATGAAGCCGCGGGGGCAGGCTGATGCGGAGACGTAAGCCAGGTTGGAATTCTTCAAGTCAGCCCGGGGAGCAAAAGGCAAAAAGCTAAAACCAGAGGCGGAGACGTAAGCCAGGTTGGAATCCGTCAGATTAGCCCAGGGAGCAAAAGACAGGAAGCCAAACTGGGAGAGGAGACGTAAGCTATAGGTTGCATTTCGTCAGGTTAGCCCTGGGAACTTAGACTGAAAACCGAGAAGCGGAAACGTAAGCTAGGCTGTGTGATTCGGGGAAGCCGCCGCGCGCAGAGAGAGCGCGCGGGGCACAAAAGGGGAGAGCACACGGGGCACGAGTAGGAAACACGGGGTTAGCGCGAAGGCCATGGTGCGGGCGCAAAGGGCATGGAGACCACAGAGCGCGCGAAGCCGGGAAGCCGCGCAGAGCCAGGAAGCCACCGCGGGCGAGGCACCGAGAAGCAGCCTCAGGGCGGGCGCCGGGAAGCCACGGGGATAAGAGAAACAGAAGTTTAGAAGTAAAATGAGAGAAATAGGAATGCTGGCAGATAGAAGTAAAATAGGAGAGATAGGAATGCCCGGAGGTAGAGACATAGAGAAAAATAAGGCCTCCCCACAACACGGCAATGAGAGAGCTTGGATTCGGTCTGCCTGATTAGTAAGACGATAAGCACCTGTGGGCGGCTGCAGGTCACCGAAGACAGGCACATTATCAACACCAATAAGTCTCCCCACAAGATGGCAATGAGAGGGCTTGGATTCAGTTTGCCTGATTGGTAGGGCTTGTAAGCACCTGCAGGCAGTTATAGCAGAGCAGAGCATGCGCTGCAGGGCACCGAACACAGGCACGCATCAGCGCCTAAAAACCTCCTCACAACATGGCAAAGAGAGGACCCGGATTTGGTTTACCTGATTGGTAGGGCTTGTAAGCACCTGTGGGCAATTCCAGCAAGCAGAGCAGAGTGTGTGCTGCGGGGCACCGAAGACAGGCATGTATCAACACCAAAAATAAAAAGAAAGGGGGATCTGTGGGGAGCAACTCAGACTAGACTGTTACTGGAATTAAGACTTAGTCTATGCATCTGCTCTCCCACAATATGGCGCTGAGAAGGGAGTAACAACTTCTACGCAGCTGCCTCTCGCCAACTTGAGTGATGACCTGCAGGAGCTGATCCTGCTCCTGATTGGAGGAGAGCAGTGTACTCAGCGTGTGGGTAACAGAGTTGGGATTGGTGGAAGAGGACTATAAAGGAGGAGAGAGACAACATGCACCAGGAACATCTATCTGAAGGAACACCTGAGCAGCCCCTGAGAGAGCCAGCCGGCGGTGTGCCGCTCCCCCGCGGAAGTGGGGAACGTGGCAGGGGGAACCGCCCTTCCACGGAGGTGGAAGGGTCGGTAGCCAACCCGGGAAGAACCAGCAGCAAACCCAGGGAGGGCCGAGCAGACAAAAGAACAACACAGGGTCCTGTGTCGTTCCTCCACGAAGAGGGGGAGCGACACTACTCTGCAGTAGGATGACTTTTTTTGAATTGCTAAATGTAAAAGATAGATTTTTCTAAATACATGTACTCTTGGCTTCTTAAAATATATAGAAGGCATTGGGCCTTTTGGTAAATGTTTTCATAAGTTGCTAACATATAACTGTTCAAAATTACCTGCTAAGTTTTCACTAAACAGTAAGTTACCAAGGATAAGAAATAATTTTTTAAGATTTATTTATTTAAATATTTGCAAAGCAGAATAACAGAGAGAGGGAGAGGAAGAAGTAGAGAGAGAGAGAGAGAGAGAGAGGTCTTCCATCCACTGGTTCACTCCCCAGAGGGCTGCAATGGCTGGACCTTGCAGATCTCAAGCCAGAAGCCAGGAGCCTCCTCCCACTCTCCCACATGGGTGCAGGGGCTAAAGGACTCTGGACCACCTTCCACTGCTTTCCTAGGTCGTTAGCAGGGAGCTGGATTGGAGTGAAGCAACCAGGACTTGAAGCAGTGTCCTTATGTTGCCACAGCTGCAACACTGCAGGTGGAGGCTTAACCTACTATGCCACAGCACCAGCCCCAATAAGAAATAATTCTAAGTCAATATCCCAAAGTTTAGAATTTTTGAAAGATTTATTTATGTATTTGAAAGGCTGAGTGAGAGAGACAGAGACAGACATCTTCCATCTACTTGTTCAACCCCAGATGTCTGTAATAATCAAGCACTGGGCCAGACTGAAGGCAGGAGCCTGGAGCTCCATTCAGGTCTCCTACATCAGTAGCAGGGGCCTAAATACTTGTGCCATTTCCCTCTGCTTTTCCGGGCCATTAGCAGGGAGCTTGATGTGAGGTAGAGCAGCTGTGATATGAACCAGTGCCCTATGGGATGCCAGCATCACAGGTGGTGGCCTTACCCATACATCACAACACTGGCCCTGACATCAAAAATTTTCAAAGTGGGGGCAGAATCATCGGTTAAATGCAGTCTATCATCCTGCATCCCATAAGAGTGCTTCTTTGAGTCCAGACTGCTCCACTTCTAATCCAGCACCCTGTGAATGTGCCTGGGATAGCAGAAGATGGCCCAAGTGCTGGGACCCCTGCCACACATGTGGGAGAACCACATGGACTTCCCTGGCTTCTGGTTTCAACCTGTCCCAGCTCTGGCTGTTGTAGATGGATGGGGAGTGACCAGATAGACAATCTCTTTCTCATTGTCTTTATTTTCTGGAATTCTGTCTTTCAAATAAATAAAACTAGGATTTAGTCCCCTATGTTAAATCATTAAAGTTTTTTTTAGAAAATATAAATAATGATAAATCTTTGCTAGGGGTTTTTAACATTTGATTTTAAAGTATAATAACTTTCTAAAAAAGATTTATTTATCTGAAAGGCAGAGATACAAAGTGAGAAAGAGGAAAAGAAAGAGATCTTCCATCCAATGACTCACTACCCAAATGGCCTCAATGGGTGGGGGTTGGGTCAGGCAGGAGCCAGTAAGCAGGAGCTAGGAGCGCCTGCTGAGTCTCCCACACAGGTGCAGGGACTCAAGTATTAGGCCACCTTCCTCTGCTTTTCCCAGGTGCATTAGCAGAGAGCTGGATCAGAAGTAGAGCAGCTGGGACTCAACTGAGTCCACATGAGATGCTGGCACTGAGGAGGAGGCTTAACCTTCTACACCACAGTGCCTAAAATTTTGAGAGAGAGAGAGAGAGAGAGAGGGAGAGGCAGAGTGAAATGTCTTCCATCCATGGGTTCACTCCCCAAATGGCCGTAATGGCTGGAGCTGAGCCAATCCAAGAGGAGCCAGGAGCTTCTTGTGGGTCCCCCATTCTCAAGCACATCTTGCACTGCTTTCCTAGGATTAGCCTACTACGCTCCAGTGCCTGGCCCCTCTAATAACATTTTCAACCGTCTTCTCAACTGCAGCTTCTTACAATTTCCATTTGATTGACTCTTTTCCAACAACTAGCCATCTCTTATACGCTATTTTCTCCTCCTTTATTGTTTAGTTATGGCCTGTCATGAGAAATGCTTGTCTTTACAGCTGACATTGTGGCATAGCAGGTTAAGATGCTGCCTGTGATGGCAGCAACCCATATGGGCACTGGTTTGATTCCTCATGGCCCACTTCTGATTCATCTCCTAGCTAATGCACCTGGGAAAGCAGGAGAGGATGGCCCAAGTCCTTGGGACCCTGCACCCATGTGGGAGACCTGGATGAGTCTCCTGGCAGTGGCTTCTGCCTGGCCGTCCTGGTTGTACTGGCCATTTGGCTAATGAACTAGCCAATGGAAGATTGCTCTCTCTGTTCTCTCTCTGTAACTCTACCTTGGAAATAAATTAATCTTAAAAAAGAGAAATATTTATCTTAGGAGACTAGGGATATTAAGAGTACTTGATCTTTACACCTAATTTTTTAAAAAGCTTTATTTATTTGAAAGTCAGAGATACACAGAGAGAGGAGAGGCAGAGAGAGAGAAAGAGAGAGAGAGAGAGAGAGAGACAAGTCTTCCATCTGCTGGTTCACTCCACAGATGGCCACAACAGCCAGAGCTGTGCTGATGTGAAGCCAGGAGCCAGGAGCTTCTTCCAGGTCTCCCAAGTGAGTGCAGGAACCTAAGGACTTGGGCCATCCTCTCCTGCTTTCCCAGGCCATAGCAGAGAGCTGGATAGGAAGTGAAGCAGCTGGGACTCAAACCAGTGCCCTTATGAGATGCTGGCAGTGCAGGCAGTGGCTTGACCTGCTGCACCACAGAACCAACCCCTACACCTAATTTTTTTAAGCTTTCTTTTTATTTGAAAGGCAGAGTTTACAGAGAGAGGGAGAGACAGAGATCTTTGGTCTACTGCTTCACACCCCAAATGGCCACAATGGCTGAACTTGAGCCAAAACGGCCAGGAATCAGGAGCTTTTTCTGGGTCTCCCACCTCGCTGTCAGGGACCCAAGGACTTGGCCATTTTTCATTGGTTTTCTAGGCACATTAGCAGAGACTGTATCAGAAATGGAATAGTCAGGACTAGAATCAGTGTGCATGTGGAATGCCTGTGTCACAGGTGGTGGCTTTTACACACCACGCCACAACACTGGCCCCTACACCTGACTTTTCTAGATGTATTTAAATTGTTCTATGGGATTTTTTTCTGCTTTTGTTTCTAAGGTGTATTATTCTCTTTTATTTTGATGTATTTATTTATTTGAAATGCAGAGTTACAGAGAGGCAGAGAGAGAGAGAGAGAGGTCTTCCATCTGATAGTTCACTCCCCAGATGACCACAATGGCCAAAGCTGCACTGAGCTGCAGCCAGGAGCTTCTTTTGGGTCTCCCACAGGGATGCAGGGGCCTAAGGACTTGGGCCTTCTTCTGCTGCTTTCTCAGGCCATAGCAGAGAGCTGGATCAGAAGTGGAGCAGCCAGGACATGAACTGACACCCATATGGGATCACAGCTCTGCAGGCAATGGCTTTGCTTGCTAAGCCACAGTGCCGGCAACAGGTGTAATCTTTTCTAAGCTTTTTCATTCCTTTATAATGTTGAATGCTCACAGCCTCCAGTGTCTAAGGTTGGGTACCTTTCCATTGGGTTTAACTTCTAAGTAATCTGGAGGAGCTTCCCATTAGAAGAAACACAGCACAAAAGAATTTTCTTTACCTTTTGGTTATTACAGAAGGGAAAGAAATTTTGTGTTTTGTCAAGATTATCTCATGTATTCTCTGACTTTGGGTTTAGAAAGCTGAGTGTTAAGAGTTGAGATTTTTAATATATTTAAATATCTATATCTATTAATTAAATATTCAATATACTTAATATATTTATAAATAATTTGACTTAATATTATGTAAGTGATTATTATCTCATAATGATCAGGGATCCTATGTGGTCTTCCATCCACTGGTTCACTCCCCAAATGACCGCAATGGCCAGAGCTGAGCCGATCAGGAGCCAGGGGCCTCTTCTGGGTCTCCCACATGGGTGCAGGGGCCCAAGGACTTGGGCCATCTTCTACTGCTTTCCCAGGCCACAGCAGAGAGCTGGATCAGGAAAGGAGCATCTCATATGGGATGCCGGTGTCACAGGCCGTGTCTTTACCCTGCTGTGCCACAGCACCAGCCCAGAATAGCAGACTTTGACCCAGCTAGCAAAGGAGCCTCAGCCCCGTCAAAAGATCTTCACCTGGTTGATGCCTTGGATTTCCCCAGATGAGCACTTATTAGAGCAAAGCCTGAACAGCTGCCAAATTGTCAACTAAATAGAATCACTTTGATTTCTAACCTCCATCTGAAGCTACCCATTTTTTTAAAAAAAGATGTATTTATTTTATTCAAAAGGAAGAGGTACAGAGAGAGAGAGAGGAAGAGATGGAGAGAGATTTTCCATCAGCTAGTTCATTCCCCACATGGCTGCAATCACCTGAGCTGGGCCAGACCAAATCCAGGAGTCAAGTCAGAAGCATCTCCCAGGTCTCCCAAGGGGGTGGCAGGGGCCCAAGCACGTGGGTGACCTTCCACTGATTTCCCAGCTGCAATCACAGTGAGTTGGATCAGAAGCAGAGCAGCTGGTGCCCATATGTGACAGTGGTACTGCTGGCTGTGCCTTTATCCCATATACCACAGTGTCTGCCCCTCGACCCATGTTCTTAGAAACAGCTCTTGCTGGCTTGTTGGGTGGAAAGAGCACATTTTAGATGAAGAGATCTCTTTCTTTTCCCCAAGATGCCGGCTTCTTGAAATATATGCTTTCCTCTCTGGTGAATCCAGTTGTCGAGAAGCAAGGGCCTCATTATTGTTCAGTAGCACTTATTTTCTGCTGACTTTACATAAAAATATAAACACCCACAGAATGATTACCCAAGTGAATGAATGGCATTTGTCAGTTCAGGTGTCTTCCCCCACTGCCCTCAGAAGTGACCAGGTCTAATTCTTTGTGGTTCTTTTTGTAGTTTATGATCTGCTTCTTCCAAAGAAGAATTTTGTTTGTCTCTTGGCTTTTCAACTTTTCAGAATGCTGATACTAACTATTGATATTTTACACTAAAAAGATATTTTCCTTTTTTGCCTTGAGTGTTTTTCCCCCAGATGTTTCTATTCTAGGTTGTAGTTCAGGCAGTTCACATTAGTGGTTCCAGTAGTTATGGAACGCTGCTTTCTTCTAGATTATTATTCGATGTCTGTGACTGTTACTTTTTTAATTCCCCACCAGTGCTAATGCATGGCAAATATTTTAAATAACTGAGAAAAATACTGTTAGACTGCAGGTTGTGGATAAATTCAAATTTAATATGAAGTATTCATAGAGTGGAGGGATTATCTAAATTTTCATTGATGTGTATTTTGTGATTTGTCAACACTGGGATGACCTTATTCCCTTATTCCATCTAGTAGTAACTGGCATCTCTGATTATTCATTACTAACTACCAATTTCCAGTGACTTGGTATTTCCACTTTTATATTTATTTGTACTGATTACCACTGATGTATCTGTAATGCCCATTCAGTTGTATGGATTTTACTTTACATAGATTGATGCTAAGGAAACAGTGTACTATCCTTTTGGAAAACTACCTTCAGTTTCATTGTGTAACACTTAAAATTTTTCTGACCTAAATCCTAATCAGAACTGAAGCTATCTTTGTGTTTATCCTACTCTTAATGTACTTACATATTTTCAGTTGAAAAAAATGGAATAATTTAACACATTAATGGTGATAAATATGTGTGTAGAAGTGAAATAAACCTCACCATCATATGCATTCTATCGTGTAGTTCTTTTTGATGATGGTGGAACACTTAAAACCTAATCTAAGTTATTATTCATAGTAGAGGCACCATGTTGTAATACAGATCTTTCACAATTCATATGCAAGTGAAATTTATTCTTTCTTAAATATTTATTTATTTATTTGAATGGGAGAGTGACAGAGAAAGAGATCGTCCATCCTCGGGTTCACTCTGCAAATGGCTGCAATGGGCTGGATTGGGCTGGGCTGGGCCTAAGCCAGGACCCTAACTCTTCATCTGGAGGATACCTGAGCTCCATTTGGGTTTCCCACATGGGTGGTAGGAGCCCAGGTACTAGGACAATCATCACTGCTTTCCTAGACATTAGAAGGGAGCTCAATTGAAAATAGAGCAGCTGATATTTGATACTCTGTTGGATGCCAGCATCAGAAGTAGGAAGTTAATCTTGATACAGCGCTATAATGCTGGCATCCAGTTTTTTCTTTAATTAACCCAGAATCAGATCATCTTTTTGTGTCTTTATATTTAAAATGGTTTTCTTATAGATCACACATAGTTAGGTCTTGGTTTTATTTTGGCTGTTTCAATCTCTTTTAATTGGTATATTTAGATAATTCACATTGAACACAATAATTTATATAGTAGAATTCATTAAAATAGCATATTTTAATTGTTCTCTTTTGCTGTCATTTGTCTTTAATGTCTTATTTATTTTCATTTATTTGAAAGGCAGAAGCAGAAAGACCTTCTCATCTGCTGGCTCACTGCCCAAGGCCCTGCAACAGCTATGGTTAGGAGAGGCTAAATCCAGCATCCAAAAACTGCATTTGCAGCTACCATGTTTATGGGGGGGACTCAAGTACTTGAATCATCATCTCAGGGTGAACATTAGCAGGAAGATGGATCAGGTAGGATAAGCAGGCTCCAACAAGGCACTCCAGTATGCAATGACGTTATCACAAGTGGCATTTCTTACCCTCAAACCTCCCTGCAATGTCCACAGTAAGCAAATCTATTTTAATGGAGCACATTTGTGGTCGCTTGTGTTGCAAAGTTTAGAAATAGGGAAAAGAGCAGAAGGCAGCCAAATTTTTTTTTACAGTTTTAAGCTTTTATTTAGTGAAAGAAATGCATAGGAGAGTGAGAACCCTATCTACAGGAGAGAAGCAAATCTGAATTCATGCTGAGTACTAGGAACCAGACACATGGAGGAACATCTAGGCCAGGAAGCACGGGGTGGGTGGCCCAAAGTCCATGAGCCCTGGAGGTGCAGGGCCACAGCAAGCCCCATACTGGCAAAAGGCCAAGGAAAGGAGAGAGAAGGACACCATGTCCCAGACTTTTAATCCATTTCCAAAGGGGAGCAGTTAATTAACCTGATTGGCCAGTGGGTACACAGGTGTGGCCAGGTAGGGGTATGAGGTCACACAGGGGCATGGTGAAAGTGTGGTCTTTTAGCTCACACACCTAATCAATTTTATTCTATATGCCTGCCTACAACATTCTCCCCTCAGAGACCCCATTCTCTTAATCCTAAGGGACATTGAGGGGTGTAGAGTCAACATCTCTTCTGTAGCTGCATCCTGCTTATAAGGGGCGTAGTATATTTCTTTAATTTATCGTTTTATTTCTTTTAGGCAGAGACACAAACAGATACAGTGCTTTCATGTGCTGATTCCTCCAAGGCTCACAACTGAGTCTGGGCTAAATCAAAACCAGGAGCTGTGGGGCAGGGATTGTGCTGCATCAGTTTAAGCTGCTGATTGGGAGGCTCATATCAAATACCAGGGTGTGTGTCTTGTCTACTATGATTTCTTTAAAAAAATTATTGTTTTCCAATTAATGTGAAATGTAGTTTGTCATATTTGATATCTAGAGCTATGGTGAAATGCATTGACAAATAAATGATTTGTAGATGTCACAAACTCTGGTTTATTTATTTATTTTTGAGTAGTGTTATTTAATATACCACATTTATTTTAAAAGTCATATTTTGAGACCCATTTCAGAAACCACAGTTGATTTGGAACAAACACTGTTTTGGAAGACTTTTCCTTGTCCATGGTTACACTTTTTCCCTAATAATCTCTATGGATTGTGTATCCAAAAGTGGGCATTATACAAGTTTTTCACACTTAATATCAGCTACTTATATGCTACAAAATTTAATGTGAATCTATTTCCCATTATTTAACATGTGAATAAATCACACTTTTACAGCTTGTTGGTTTGTAAAATACAAGTAAATCATAGTACAGTGCTCAAATAGATGTATAAGATTAAAAGTTTTGCAGCCTGTGTTGAGGCATAGCAGGTGAAGTCACTGCCTGACCCTGGCATCCTATATGGCACCAGTTAATGTCCTGGCTGCCCCAATTTTGATCCAGGCCCCTGCTAATATTCTGGGAAAAAAACAGGAAGATGGTCCAAGTTTTTGGGCTCTTGCACTCAAAATGGAGAAAAGTTGTGCAGGTATAAAATTCAACCATTTCATTTGTAATTCTTAGTAAGCATTTTGGGGTGGCCTCTGCTAGGCCATCCATATGCTGGTGGTACCTGGAATCACAAATCACCTGTTTTAGTTGTCTACTGCTTTAATTGAGGCTGCTGCCTTCAAGATTGCTTACTCACACCAATATTTTTTTTTAATTTATTTATTTGTTCATTGGAAAGGCAGATTCATAGAGAGACAGGGAGAGACAGATCTATCTTACTATCTAATATGTTCTGCTGGTTCACTCTTCAAATGGTTTCAATGGCTAGGACTGGACCAGGCCAAAGCCAGAAGACAGGAACTCTATCCAGGTTTCCCAGGTGGATAGAAATGGTCCAAGTAGTTGGACTGTCTTCAGGTATTTTCCCAGGTGCATTAGTAGGGAACTGGACTGGAAGTGGAGCAACTCTGGCTTTAACCAGTGGTGGTAGAGACCCATTGTTCCATATCACATACCGATGATTTTTTACTGATTTGTTTATTTGAAAGGCAGAGAAATAGGTCCTCCATCTGCTGGATCACTCTGCAAAAGCCCACAATAGCAAGTGTTATATCTATGAAAGCCAGGAGGTAGGAACTCTATGTGGGTTTCACATTCAGATGGCAGGAAACTAAGTTTCTGAGCCATGATCTGTTGACTCAAGAGAACACTTTTGGGCTGGTGCTGTGCTGTAACAAGAAAGTCATGACCTGCAATGCCAGCATCCCATGGGCACTGGTTCCAGTCCTGGCTGCCCACTTCCAATCCAGCTTTCTGCTAGGCCTGAGAAAGCAGTAGAAGATAGCTCAAGTCCTTGGGCCCCTGCACCTTCATGGGAGACCTGGAAGAAGCTCCTGGCTCCTGTTTTTGGATCTGTTTAGCTCTGGCCATTATGGCCATTTGGGAAGTGAACCAGCAGGTGGAAGGCCTATCTCTCTCTGCCTCTGCCTCTCTGTAGCTCTGCCTTTCAAGTAAATATTTAAAAAAAAACTTAAAAACAACACTTGCAGGAAGTTGAGTTGGAAGTGTGGAATAGGCAGGACACAAACCAGGCACTCTGTGACGTGGTATGTCCAGAGAAGTAGGTAAGCCTACTGCATCTTAATGCCTACCCTTCCAATGCCTGATTTGCACAGCCTTGACCTAGGCCCCAGGTGTCCATCAGGTAAGTCTCAGGATTCTCCACATGATTACTGTACAAGAAGGCACACTCCCAAAGGTAAAATACTTTACAAACTATGTTGATATATTATGGTCATATCATAGGCTAGATCAAGTGAACTGGAAAATGTCAGGGTTCTGTGTGGTGGAGAATTAGGTCAAGATTTGGATACAGGGAGGAGTGTCACATGGAACAGTTACAGAAAGCTGTGCTAACAGATTCTGTTAAGTTTCCCTATATATACAATTGTGGCCAAAAACTAATTTTGAAGCTGGATACTTTTAAGGAATTTGAGATACATAAAAAAAGCAAGAGATGTTTTAAGGAAAACAGTACTGCCTGAGTAATTTTCTATGTAATATAGATTCTAGCAAAATCATATTTTTTTTTGGTGTACTGCTGCTGTTAGGGTCTAAAAAAAAGCCCACCGCCCAAGGAACGACTCCAAGAGACTTTTTCTCTCATGCAACCAGCAAAGGGTTAAATTTATTGCTCCAACATGTTGGGGCCCTCTGACAAGGACAGAGGAGCAGTGAGGAACTACAGCATAGGGTTTATAAAGGCAAAAACCACAAAATCGGGAGGGGGGAGAGAACACACGGTTGCTAAGTGATTGCTAAAATCTTACAATCAGCAATTATGATTTTAAGACATAGACAAATCACATCTTCATTAGCAGCCCAGGTAACCCAGGTGCAACCTTTCTACTTTTAAGCTTGAGCAATCATGCTAGGGGGTTTTTGTGCGTTGCCAAGGGTGGTGTAGTGCACTGCTATTGTCCGACTATTTGAGATCATAGTTTCAGACCAGAGTCTCACGGTGGGGGGGGGGGGGGGTTGCTTTCCCAGAATGCAGTCTCAAGTGCTCCAAAATGGAGTCCCTACTGTCAAGGTGCTACTTTACTCTGTCTTATTTTCACAACTGCACCAGGAAGGTTTAAACCTGTAAGCTTAAGCTTAACTTTTTACACCCGCACATATATAATTTTAACTCTTCATTCCCCACTCCTTGTTGTGAGGATCTCTAATCTTAGAGATTATTCGTTTTTGTCTCTTTTAATGTGACATATTGTTGTCTTATAACCATGAGTTTAACATTTTTAACTTGTTCCCACATGAAGGTGATGAGTCTATTTAACACACAAGGTCCTATGGTTACAATTAGGAGTAGAATAATTAAGGGTCCTGTTAGGGCTGACAGTAGAGTAGTAAGGCACAGGGACCGGCCGAATTATGACTCAAACCATCCCTGTTGAGTTTCCCTTTCCCGTTGCCATTTTTTCAGTCGTTTTTTGAGTTTGGCCATGGAGTTTCTAACCACCCCAGTTTAGTTGACATAAAAACAATATATTTTTTTTTTTTTAGGGCCGCGCATAACCCACCCCCATGAAAATGAGATTTAACCCCCGCCTGTTCTGTAATACTGAAATGCAGATACTGGGCTGCATCTGGGAGATTGTGGAAGATTTGTCAGGCAGAAGGGGCGGGCATCTCCACCTGGCAGGTTATCAGGTAGAAGGGGGCAGGGCAGGATGCAAAGGTCAGGCTGCCCGTGAAACATTGTCAGGATGACTGAGATGCAGATGCATATGCTGGACACATTAGGCCTTTATGTCACACACACATAAGCTCATAACTGACTTTCTGCCTAATATTTTTCCCTCAAGAGGTAATACCCAAAATTCTTCTTTGGGATTATGGATGGAGTTCCGTTTTCTGTAACTTCTTCGAAGCTGGCATGTGGGCGTCGAGGGGGATTTGGGTATTTCCTCTTGCTACCTGTCTTATGGTGTGCAACAGTGGCCTTGGAAAGACTGTGTTGCTCGGTCCAGAGGGCTGCTCAAGTCGTCCAGTGGAATGGGCTGGAAGTCTTGCCTGTTGACCATTTGGAGTTCAACAGCTTTTAGTCTGTTAGAGACAAAACGAACAAGGGCATTAAAAACACACGGTGCAAAGAGAAGCATCAAGATTGCAGAAGTTAGCGGGCCAAGGAGAGGAAATAGCCAGGATTTCCATGACCAGATGTCAGGCCAGAAATCCCAGCTCTGCTTGGCCTGGTCCTGGAGCTGTTTGGCTTTTTCCAGGAAAAGTACAAATCTGGGTTTGTGCCTGTCTAGTCTGATTGACCCAGAGACAATTTTTTTTTTTTTTTTTGATATTTAGTAGCCAGTTTTGCTAGGAAGTTAAGCCAATGTACAAGACTGGAGTCTCAGGCTGGGAAAAGGACAGACTAATGAATTATTTACATTTAACCATTTATATTATGGATTATTGTGCACACCCCTTAAGAGATAGGCCCTTTAAGTCCTCAGTGAGGACCTGTTCAAATCGGTGTAGGGCTATCTGAGTTAGATGTTACCAAAAGCCCTGTTTTTAGGAACTGGCAGGGAGGGCTTTCTAAGCTTAATGTTATTGGATAGACTTTTAAGGCCTGGCTGGGTGTGTGAGGCCCAGACCTATCCATGGGGTGCTGGAAGAGAATTGAAAGAGATGCAAATCTCCTTTAAGGGAGGCACCCTGTTGACTTGCATTACATGGATGGACTAGGAGGAGAGCTGAATAGGAGGCTGATGGAAATAGGCAACTTGCATGTCACTGACCCTAGGCCATCCCCTCAATAGCAGTGGCTGGAGCTGGAAGCTGGGCAGAGGCTGGGCAGAACCAAAGGCTTTTTAGCTTGGGGCCACAGGGTCAGCGGTTCTGAACCAGGAGTCCTTCGACACCCAGGGCAGTTCCGTGTCCAGTGGCCGTGCTCTTGGCAGGGCTGACAGAAGGCATTTGCTGTCATGACAGCTGCTTGCCCAATGCCCTGGCTCCTTATATCAGCAACAGGTGCCATTTGGGGTGCACTGCCTTGCTGGGTCTCCTTGATGGCAATCACCGTGTAAAGCAGCCATTGATTGGTCTGTTGCCTATCCTCTGCTGCTAGCTTGCTCCTCATTTTTCTGGTCTCTAATAAAGTAGACCAAGGAGGCAGCCTCTATGATGTCAGTCAAGGGGGTGCTTAACCCAATCCTGATTTTTGGAGATTTTTTTTAAATATCAGGGTGAGCTAGAAAAACTATGGTCATGGGCAAATTCTGACACTTAGTATTTTCCTGCGAGTTAAGACCGTGCCCATGAGGAGAACTATGACTCTTTAGGTAAGATTAACTGTGGTGACCTGCTTGCATACTTTGAGGTCATCAGTGTAACTTTTTACACCGAAAAATTGATCTAGTTATTACATTATTTTATAGTTCAACCTTTTTTGTTGTTGTTGTTGTTGTTTGGGGCCCTATACTGTGGCCAGGCATTATTACAGAAAAGGTCAGTCATCCCTTACATAAGGTCTGGGGATCAAACCGTACATCACAGTGGAGAGTCCTGCAGAACAGTAGTAACTTCCCTTCTGGAAGAGAAAAGAGGAGAAGTGAGGCAGTGAGTTGGGTCTCTAGCCTGACTTTTTGGGCTTTTAGATTTAACTGGCAGTTTAACCAGTGTTTACTGTGTAGCCTAACTTAGAGGAGAAATTGTGGCAGAGGTCTCTGCCATTCTTTGGCTTCTGGGTATTTACCGTGTAGCCTGTGGACACTAGAGCTTTCTTGTGTTTCTGGAACCCAGTTTTCTAGCATCTGCCACATAACCATAACTTAACAGAGACAGTAGAGTACACAATGGATTAACATGAATTTTATGTCTCTTGTTGTCGAATAAACCAGAAATAAAAAAACCCTTGTATATAAGAGTTTACATAATTTAGGATTATTTAACAGAGTCAAAAAAAGAGCTTACAGGACCTAACTCTAGAAATGGCAGAGTAACCGAATAAGCCGACACTGTTAAAATAGACATTACAGTTTTTGCAAAAACAGATTTTGATTTATGATTTAGACCATTTTTAGATATTTACTAACATTAGTACACATTTTTATAAAAAAAAAAAAACCATTGTTATAACAGAAGATCAGACTTTAACTTTAGGTTAGTGTAATTTTGGCATTAGCACTCAACTCTGTAAACAATATTTTAAAATTGTAAACATTTTAAAACTTTTTATGACTTGTTTACACCTTTTGAAACTTTATACCCGTAGTTACTTTTACATAGCCTTGAATTGTCATGTATGGACAACCTATGAGAATACACGTTAACAAACTCAAACAGTTTTTTTTTTATCGAATTTGAGATGTTAAAAGTATATATAATATATTTTCCCAAGTTTTACTTAGCACTGATGCCTAGATGTCTTAAGACACTGAGTTATTAATGAATACCACACCATTATCTGAAATAGAAGTTAAAATTACATTTTTATGTTTTTAAGTAACATGAGGATAACACCTCCTGGACAGCAAACACTAGTGTATGTTTACAACTTTGAAAAGATCTTCCTCATTAAGAGAAACAAGTTTAAAGCATATCAAAGACATGTAAAACTGAGCAAGCAAGCCACTGAGCAAACCGAAGGGTGTTTGCATTACCTCAATTTTCTGAACCAATCTGCATTGGCTTACTTTAGTTAACAACATAAAGGCTTGTATACACAGAATTTACTCTTATTCTTATAAGACCACTTTAGCTGGAAAGCAAAAACATAAATACAGTATAGGTCTGACACCATTTATAACATTTTAATATATTTTATATAATTTGAATTGACCCAAGCAGCTGTTACTTTAACAAAGTTAGAGTCTCATTCTTTGAGAGTTCCAGGGATCCGGCTGGAAGCCCAAAGTTGGAAGACTCGGTTTAGAATTTAAGCTGTCAGAGAGTCAAACCATTTAGCCAAAATTAGTACATTTCTGATCAGTTGGGTAATCACTCAGACATTAAAAACAGATAAACAATGTAAACAACTTTGCATTGTAGTTTTTCCAATTAAGACTCTAATGGCAATAGAAAAACACGAAACCTTCAAGACAGGTGAATGCTCTCAGATGAATAACCCATTGTTTAGGTTTTTATTAGCTGCAAAGAGAAAAACCCATCAGGTTGGTAAGGGTTAATGGCTTAAGGTTCTGGCGCCCTTAGGTAAGACCAGCAGTAGTATTGAATTGGAAATTCCTCCAGGAGAGGAGAGAAAAAGCAACCCTGGGGTGGGGGCTCTGCCTAGAGATATTTGGCTATGCCTGCCTGGGTGCGGCAGGCCACATGAACTAGAATACAGTGCAGAGAAAGGCTGTGGTCCCCCATTTACAGGGAAGACTGCACACACTGTGGCCTGGCAGGACTAACCGTGGGGTTGGGTAAGTGTGCCGTTTTACTAAGAGTGTTGGGAACCTCCTATAATTTAACCAAAGCCAGATCAATTAGGACTACTGCAGACACTCAGTCAATTGCAACAGATAGTTAACTTTAGCTTTTTTCCAGATTTAGTCCTTAGGTAATCAAAGCTTAGCAACAGTAATACTTCACAAAAAACTTTAAGACGCACCAGAGCTACCATAAGCTGCAAAGACTTTCTACCAGGTTGGAAAGGGTTAACAGGTAGCAGGTAACAGCTTTTCCCTAGGTGGAGAGACCTGTGGAATTTTCCTCTCCCTTTCTCCTGGCCAGTGGTACAGGAATGGAGATGAGGAGAGCAAAAGAGTGGAGGAGGGAGCCCCTGGGAGGAGGAAGGCAGAAAGCAATAAAGCTCCTCAGTCTGGGGGCTGAGTGGGGTTTGAAATCTCCTATCGCTCAAGGTTACCCACTACCTAGTTGTCTGAGTTTACCTGAAGGGCCAATATTAGCCTCGACCGAAGCTAAGCCCTGCTCGCGTAGCAGTAGGCAGCGTGACCAGGCGTCCCTCCGAGAGAGAGACCTGATCCTCGGGTTGCAGTCCGGCCGCCGGGAAGCCAAAGTGAGCTCAGGGGGTCTCCAGGCTCTCAGCCAACTGCCCTTCCTAATTTCCCTCCCGTTCCTTACAATCCCTCTGGAGTTTCGGCCGTAGCTAAGCCGTGGCCGGGGGGACTCCGCGTTCTCGGAGAGCTGTGGGGTGCCGGACACTCAACGGTCACTTCCACAGATCTGGTCCCGCTTGAGGGAAGGAATACTGACCTTCAATGTCTTCTTAAAATCCCCGTCTGGGTGCCCATGACGGCCAGGCTGGAGAACGGCCTCTTTCACTCAGCTAATGAGTGGTAAATGGAATGAGCCCTCCGGGGGCCAATCCACTCTGAGAGCAGGTCATTTAGAGACACAGAAAGACTGCCACTTTACCTTTTTGACTGACAAAGAAAGGTTATGTGCCTAGTGGCTTACCTCTGACCAATGATTCAAAGTTAGAGACAAAGGTGTAGACACAGTCTGGCCCATGTTAGCAGACAACACAATGTACACAAACAGACAAACAGCGTAGAGAAGCAGCATACAACGACCACACAAATGTCTACCAAACGGGAGCCATCACGGCGTCCCAAAAATGCTTAACAAATACAAAAGACTAACGAGCTCGATCAAATACCAAAGTTTCGGCAGTACAAACAAAATGTGAGTCTCTGCAGTCTATTTCCCTACTGCAGGCAACCCACCAAACAGGAAACACTGGGCGTCCCCAGTTCTCCCTTTCTCCCGGGGCGTCCCCCGGGATGTGGTCTGTGGCTCTGGAGCACGTCTGCCCGCCACAGTCGGGTGGAGCTCTCGCTCGAGCCCGACAACCACGCTGCCGATTACAAACAAATAACAAACCTCACCAAACAACAAATCAAAGTGTACACGTTCAATCAAAACAATAGGTGCCTTACTCACCCCGAGAGATATCCGTTGGAGGCGTCCACAGGCAGCAGTCAGGTCTCGGTGGGACCTCCAAATGTTAGGGTCTAAAAAAAAGCCCACCGCCCAAGGAACGACTCCAAGAGACTTTTTCTCTCATGCAACCAGCAAAGGGTTAAATTTATTGATCCAACATGTTGGGGCCCTCTGACAAGGACAGAGGAGCAGTGAGGAACTACAGCATAGGGTTTATAAAGGCAAAAACCACAAAATCGGGAGGGGGGAGAGAATACACGGTTGCTAAGCGGTTGCTAAAATCTTACAATCAGCAATTATGATTTTAAGACATAGACAAATCACATCTTCATTAGCAGCCCAGGTAACCCAGGTGCAACCTTTCTACTTTTAAGCTTGAGCAATCATGCTAGGGGGTTTTTGTGCGTTGCCAAGGGTGGTGTAGTGCACTGCTATTGTCCGACTATTTGAGATCATAGTTTCAGACCAGAGTCTCACGGTGGGGGGGTTGCTTTCCCAGAATGCAGTCTCAAGTGCTCCAAAATGGAGTCCCTACTGTCAAGGTGCTACTTTACTCTGTCTTATTTTCACAGCTGCACCAGGAAGGTTTAAACCTGTAAGCTTAAGCTTAACTTTTTACACCCGCACATATATAATTTTAACTCTTCACTGCTTATTTGAACAATTGTGATGAACATTATAAATTATTTCTATATGGTTTATTTATTTATTTGAAAGGCTGAGTTACAAAGAGACAGAGGCAGGGAGAGAGAGAGAGAGGCCTTCCATCTGCTGGTTCACTCCCACATGTCCTCAATGGCTGGGGCTGGGCTGATCTGAAGCCAGTAGCCTGGAGCTTCTTATAGGTCTCCCATGTGAGTGCATGGGGCCCAAGGACTTAGGTGCTCATCCACTGCTTTCCCAGTCCATAGCAGAGAGCTAGATCAGAAGTAGAGTAGCTGGGACTCATATTGGTGCCCATATGAATGCCCATACTGTAGGAGATGGCTTTACCCACTACTCCATAGTGACAGCCCTGACAAGGATTTTTTTTTACAGAATTGGTAATAAATTAATATTTTAGTTAGTCTAATAATAGTTTATGCTTAATCATAGTGATTGGTAGACTAGTGTGTGCTCTTTTGGCATCTTTTCTGTTTTTCCCATGTGTAAAGATTATATTCCCCCACAGGGAGGCTACCTCATTTTTGTCACTGAGCCAATATGCCCATTTTTCTATATACATTTCCTTCATGATCTTGATTAGCACAGTAGACTCTAGAAAGAATCTAGACTTTTTGTCTGACCCCTCCTTCTCAGCAATTTCTCTTGCAGATAAGATTCTAGAGACATCTACATGTGGCCAAGACCAACAAAAATAAATATATTGCTGGTAGGTTGTTTATTTATTCCTCAGCTTCTTTCACATTGTATATTAAGAGCTTTATGAGATTTTTAAAATAAATTGGAAAAGCATAAAGAAATATAATTCAGAATCAGGATTCATATAAGATAAAGTAAGCATGGTTTCAAGATTTAAAGCCACCTGAGCTGAATGCACATTGGTCTCAATTTTTTTTATTGCCATAGCTACAAGACATGGTTTGAATTCAAACTTCAGCAAGAATTTGCTACATCAGAAACAATTAATTAAAAAGGTAATATTTTGAATTATTAAAGTAGAGTTTCTTTAAAAGCTTTTGGAGGCTGAACTTGCTTCATGGATTAGATCAGAAAATGTGTATAGGATCAAATCTATTGCAGGCCCTTAAATAACTCTCCATAGTTTTATCACGGTGATTCTACAAATGCAGGACTACTTCAGAGTCCACAAAGTTATGTTTCAAGCAAATTATTCCATTTATCAATGGCATAAACTATAGTCAGAGCCCAAGACAATTCTCTAGTCTTTGACTTGAATCTTTTGCCTCTTAAAGTATTTATATACTTGAGAGAGAATGAGAAGCAGATGGAAATATATAGAGATCTTTTTTAAAAAGGATTTTATTTATTTATTTGATGGGCATAGTTACAGGGAGAGGAGAGACATATAAATTTTTTATCCACTGGTTCAGTCTCCAAATGGCCAAAGCAGCTGGAGATGGGCTGATCCAAAGCTAGGAGCCAGGAGCTTCCTCTGGGTCTCCCAGGTGGGTTTAGGGGCCCAAGGACTTGGACTATCTTCCACTGCTTTGCCAGGACAAAAACAGAGAGCTGGATGCAAAGAAGAGCATCTGGGGCCCTTGCTGTGGCATGGTAAGTTAAGCCTCTGCCTGTGGTGCCGGCATCCCATATAGGCACTGATTTGAGTCCCAGTTGGTGCACTTCCAATCCAGCCCTTTGCTATGGCCTGGGAAAGTAGTCGAGGATGGCCCAACTCTTGGGGCCCCTGCACCCAAGTGGGAGACCTGGAGGATGCTCCTGGCTTCTGGCTTTGTATCCGCCCAGCTCCAACTATTGCAGCCATTTTGGGAGTGAACCAGCAGATGGAAGACCTTTCTCTCTGTCTCTCCAGCTCTCTCTCTGCAACTCTACTTTCAAATAAATATTTAAAAAAGAAGAAGAGCATCTGGAACACAAACTGGTGCCCATATGGGATGCTGGCACTGTGGGTGGAGGCTTAGCCTGCTCTGTGTTATGGAATGACAGAGAGAAAGGGAGAGAGAGATAGAGACAGACACCTTCAATCCATTGATTCATACCCACAACACCCACAACACCCACATTGATTCACACCCACAACAACCAGGGCTGGGACAGGGTCATAACTGAGAGCCAGGAATATAGTCCTAGCCTCTCACTTAAGTTGCAGAAGCTTAATTTCTTGAGTTGTCAACACTCACTTCTAGTGTCTAAATTTACAAAAATTGTGACATTGCAGTATATTGGGTTAAACAGCTGCCTGGGATTCAAGCATCCCTTATGGGTTCTGGTTTTTTTCCTGGCTGCTCCACTTCCAATCTAGCTCCCTGCTTAGGGCACCTGTGAAAGCAGAAGATGGTCCAAGTGCTTGGGCACCTGCCACCCATGTGTGAGACCCAGATGAAGCTTCTGGCTCCTGGTTTCAGTCTGGCCCAGCTCTTGCTGTTACAGCCACTTGGGGAGTGGAACAACAGCTAGAAGATCTTCCACTGCCTTCTGCTCTCTACAAAATTTTGTTTTTCAAAACAAAAAATTAAATAATTAAAAATACATAAGATGAAAAATGCATCATTCATTCTTTGCTTTTAAATATTGCTACCAAGTAGCCTTGACCCAAATCATCAAAAAGAAAATTTTCCTGGAATGTTCCTTTCATATCTTTTTTCCTTAGAAACCTTTTATTTAAGGAAGACAAACTTCATGCATTTCATAATTACAACTTTAAGAACATAGTGACTCTTCCCACCACAGCCACCCTCCCACCCACACTCTTCATCTTCTTCCTCTCCTATTCTCATTCCTATTTTTTACTAAGATCTATTTTCAATTAACTTTATACACATATGAGTAACTCTATACTAAGTGAAGAGTTCAACAGATAATGTGAAAAAAAATGTTCCTCAATAGTCAAGACAAGGGCTGTTCAAAGTCATTGCTTCTCAAAGTGTCAATTGCATTTCTGTAGGTTATCTTTAGGTGTGCTATTAGTTATCACAGGTCAGGGAGAATATATGTTTTTGTCCTTTTTAGACTGGCTTATTCACTAAGTACGATGTTTTGAGGTATCTCCATACTGTCTTCCATGGTGTCTTTACCAGTTTACATTCCCACAAACAGTGGATCAGATGTGTTTTCCACACATCTTTGGCAGCATTTGTTTGATTTCTATGTGAATGCCATTCTAACGGGGGTGAGGTAAAACTTCCTTGTGGTTTTGATTTACATTTCTCTGTTGAATGGTGATCCTGAGCATTTTCTCATGTATCTGTTGGCTATTTGGATTTCTTTTTAAAAATACCTGTTTAAGTCCTTTGCCCATTTCTGCACTGGGTTGTTTGTTTTGTTGTGGAATTTCTTGAGCCTCTATATATTCTGATTACTAATCCTTTATCAGTTACATAGTTTGCAAATAATTTCTCCTATTTTGTCTGTTGGCTCTTCACTTTGCTGAGTGTTTCATTTGCAGTACAGAAGCTTCTCAATTTGATGTAATCCCATTTGTCAGTTTTGGCTTTGATTGCTTGTGCCTCTTTGGTCTTTTCCAAGTAGTCTTTTTCTATGCCAATGTCTTGCAGGGTTACCCCAACTTTCTCTAATAATTTGGTATCAGGTTGTTATTTAAATCTTTAGTCAATTTTAATCCATTTTGAGTGTATTTTTGTAACGTGTAAAGTAGGAGTTTGCTTCATACTTCTGTTAGAGTCGACCGCCCAAAAAATGTCACCAAGAGACACGTCTCTTATGCAGACAGCACGGGGAAGCTTTATTGATTATCCAGCATGCTGGGGCTGCCTGATCATACAAAAGCAGAGCAGCCCTGTATAACCAAAGGTTAGGGTTTATAAAGGCAAAAACCACAAAATTGGGAGGGGGGAGAGAACACACGGTTGTTAAGTGGTTGCTAATATCTTACAATCGGCAATTATGATCTTAAGACATAGACAAATCACATTTTCATTATTAGCTCAGGTAACCCAGGTGTAACCTTTTTATTTTTAAGCTTGAGCAATCATGCTAGGGGGTTTTTGTGTGTTGCCAAGGGTGATGTAGTGCACTGCTATTGTCCGACTATTTGAGATCATAGTTTCAGACCAGAGTCTCACGGTGGGGGGGGGGGGTTGCTTTCCCAGAATGCAGTCTCAAGTGCTCCAAAATGGAGTCCCTACTGTCAAGGTGCTACTTCACTCTGTCTTATCTTCACAGCTGCACCAGGAAGGTTTAAACCTGTAAGCTTAAGCTTAACTTTTTACACCTGCACACATACAATTTTAACTCTTCATTCCCCACTCCTTGTTGTGAGGATCTCTAATCTTAGAGATTATTCGTTTTTGTCTCTTTTAATGTGACATATTGTTGTCTTATGACCATGAGTTTAACATTTTTAACTTGTTTCCGTATGAAGGTGATGAGTCTATTTAACACACAAGGTCCTACGGTTACAATTAGGAGTAGAATAATTAAGGGTCCTGCTAGGGCTGACAGTAGGGTAGTAAGCCATGGGGACCAGCCAAACCATGACTCAAACCATCCCTGTTAAGTTTCCCTCTCCCGTTGCCATTGTTCCAGTCATTTTTTTTTTTTTTTTTTTGAGTTTGGCCATGGAGTTTCTAATCACCCCGGTTCAGTCAGCATAAAAACAACATTTTTCCTTTAGGGCCGCGCATAACCACCCCCCAACCATGAAAATGGGATTTAACCCCTGCCTGTTCTGTAATACTGAAATGCAGATACTGGGCCGCATCTGGGAGATTGTGGAAGATTTGTCAGGCAGAAGGGGCGGGCATCTCCACCTGGCAGGTTATCAGGTAGAAGGGGGCAGGGCAGGATGCAAAGGTCAGGCTGCCCGTGAAACATTGTCAGGATGACTGAGATGCAGATGCATATGCTGGACACATTAGGCCTTTATGTCACACACACATAAGCTCATAACTGACTTTCTGCCTAATATTTTTCCCTCAAGAGGTAATACCCCAAATTCTTCTTTGGGATTATGGATGGAGTTCCATTTTCTGTAACTTCTTCGAAGCTGGCATGTGGGCGTTGAAGGGGATTTGGGTATTTCCTCTTGCTACCTGTCTTATGGTGTGCAACAGTGGCCTTGGAAAGACTGTGTTGCTCGGTCCAGAGGGCTGCTCAAGTCGTCCAGTGGAATGGGCTGGAAGTCTTGCCTGATGACCATTTGGAGTTCAACAGCTTTTAGTATGTTAGAGACAAAACGAACAAGGGCATTAAAAACACACGGCCCAGGCCGGCGCCGCGGCTCACTAGGCTAATCCTCCGCCTAGCGGCGCCGGCACACCAGGTTCTAGTCCCGGTCGGGGTGCCGGATTCTGTCCCAGTTGCCCCTCTTCAAGGCCAGCCCTCTGCTGTGGCCAGGGAGTGCAGTGGAGGATGGCCCAGGTGCTTGGGCCCTGCACCCCATGGGAGACCAGGAAAAGCACCTGGCTCCTGGCTCCTGCCATCGGATCAGCGCAGTGTGCCGGCCGCAGCGCGCCGGCCGCGGCGGCCATTGGAGGGTGAACCAACGGCAAAGGAAGACCTTTCTCTCTGTCTCTCTCTCTCACTGTCCACTCTGCCTGTCAAAAAATAAAAAAAATAATAATAAAAAAAAAACAAAACACACACGGCCCAAAGAGAAGCATCAAGATTGCAGAAGTTAGTGGGCCAAGGAGAGGAAATAGCCAGGATTTTTATGATCAGATGTTAGGCCAGAAATCCCAGACCTGCTTGGCCTGGTCCTGGAGCTGTTTGGCTTTTTCCAGAAAAAGTACAAATTTGGGTTTGTGTCTGTCTAGTCTGATTGACCCAGAGACTATATATATATATATATATATATATTCGGATATCTAGTAGCCAGTTTTGCTAGGAAGTTAAGCCAATGTACAAGACGAGAGTCTCAGGCTGGGAAAGAAGACAGACTAATGAATTATTTACATTTAACCATTTATATTATGGATTATTGTGCACACCCCTCAAGAGATAGGCCCTTTAAGTCCTCAGTGAGGACCTGTCCAAATAGGTGTAGGGCTATCTGAGTTAGCTGTTACTGAAAGCCCTGTTTTTAGGAACTGGCAGGGAGGACTTTCTAATGTTATTGGATAGACTTTTAAGGCCTGGCTGGGTGTGTGAGGCCCAGAGCTATCCATGGGATGCTGGAAGAGAATTGAAAGAGATGCAAATCTCCCTTAAGGGAGGCACCCTGTTGACTTGCATTACCTGGCTGGACTAGGAGGAGAGCTGAATAGGAGGCTGATAGAAATAGGCAACTTACATTTCACTGACCCTAGGCCATCCCCTCAATAGCAGTGGCTGGAGCTGGAAGCTGGGCAGAGGCTGGGCAGAACCAAAGGCTTTTTAGCTCCGGGCCACAGGGTCTGCAGTTCTGAACCAGGAGTCCTTCGACACCCAGGGCAGTTCCATGTCCGGTGACCGTGCTCTTGGCAGAGCTGACAGAAGGCATTTGCTGTCATGACAGCTGCTTGCCCAATGCCCTGGCTCCTTATATCAGTAACAGGTGCCATTTGGGGTGCATTGGCCTTGCTGGGTCTCCTTGACAGCAGATCACCGTGTAAAGCAGCCATTGATTGGCCTGTTGCCTATCCTTTGCTGCTAGCTTGCTCCTCGTTCTTCTGGTCTCTAATAAAGTAGACCAAGGAGCCAGCCTCTATGCTTTCAGTCAAGCGGGTGCTCAACCCAACCCTGATTTTTGGAGATTTTTTTTTTTTTAATATCAGGGTGAGCTAGAAAAACTATGGTCATGGGCAAATTCTGACACTTAAGACCGTGCCCATGAAGAGAACTATGACCTTTTAGGTAAGATCAACTGTGGTGACCTGTTTGTATACTTTGAGGTCGTCAGTGTAACTTTTTATTTTTTTAGTTTGGTTTAAAAGCGGAGTTCTGCCCATTTACCACGTACACCGAAAATTTGATGTAGCTGTTAGTTTAACCTCTTTTTTTTTTGTTTTTGTTTTTGTTTTGTTGTTTGGGGCCCTATACTGTGGCCAGGCATTATTACAGAAAAGGTCAGTAGTAATCGATTAAGCAGACACTGTTAAAATAGATGTTACAGTTTTTGCAGAAACAGATTCCAAGATTTAAACCCATTGTTATAACAGAAGATCAGACTTCAATTTTAGGTCAGTGTAATTTTGGCATTAGTGAAGGGTTAAAAAGTTAAAAGCCGCTCCCCCCCCCCAACCTCCTCTGGTGAACTTTCCTGACCTCGTTAGACTTGCTCTGCATAGCCATTCTCTATAAAGTTAATTGGTCAGTAAATTACCCCAATGTGAGCGTAACCTTAGTTTCACCTAAGTGAGATAGAAGAAGTCACCATATATCTCTTTGCCTCCTGGACCCCTGACCCCACCATGTGTCCCTTATCGCCATTCGGCTGCATGGCTGCATTCCTAGGTACTCCCTGTATTCATAAATCAACTGGTTGTAAAATCACTTAACTTGTATCAATTGTTTACTCTATACCTCTGTCTGATCTATGCAATGATTGATTTTCTTTGTTTAAACGTGTATAAAAACCCCAACCCAAGACTATTTGGGGCCGCTCACCTGTACTGGGACGGGGGCCCCGACATGTCGGATCATCAATAAACTTTACCCTCTGTTAATTACATGAGAGAAGGTCTCTTGGAGCGTTTTTGGGGTGGCAAGAGCAATTCAACTCTAATTCAACTCTAACATTAGCACTCAACTCTGTAAACAATATTTTAAAATCGTAAACATTTTAAAACTTTTTATGACTTGTTTACACCTTTTGAAACTTTATACCCGTAGTTACTTTTACATAGCCTTGAATTGTCATGTATGGACAACCTATGAGAATACATGTTAACAAACTCAGTTTTTTTTTTTTTATTTGAGATGTTAAAAGTATATATAATATATTTTTCCCAAGTTTTACTTAGCACTGATGCCTAGATGACTTAAGACACTGAGTTATTAATGAATACCACACCATTAAAGTTTAAAGCATATCAAAGACATGCAAAACTGAGCAAGCAAGCCACTGAGCAAACCAAGGGCATTTGTATTACCTTAATTTTCTGAACCAATCTGCATTGGCTTACTTTAGTTAACATCATAAAGGCTTGTATACACAGAATTTACTCTTATTTTTATAAGACCACTTTAGCTGGAAAGCAAAAACATAAATACAGTATAGGTCTGACACCATTTATAACATTTTAATACATTTTATATAATCTGAATTGACCCAAGCAGCTGTTACTATAACAAATTTAGAGTCTCATCCTTTGAGAGTTCCAGGGATCCGACTGGAAACCCAAAGTTGGAAGACTCGGTTTAGAATTTAAGCTGTCAGAGAGTCAAACCATTTAGCCAAAATTAGTACATTTCTGATCAGTTGGGTAATCACTCAGACATTAAAAACAGATAAACAATGTAAATAAACTTCACATTGTAGTTTTTCCAATCAAGACTCTAATGGCAATAGAAAAACGCGAAACCTTCAAGACAGGTGAACACTCTCAAATGAGTCAGGGACAGCAGCACAGAAAAGAGTTGATTATCAGCATATGAACCCATTGTTTAGGTTTTCATTAGCTGCAAAGAGAAAAACCCATCAGGTTGGAAAGGGTTAATGGCTTAAGGTTCTGGCTCCCTTAGGTAAGGCCAGCAGTAGTATTGAATTGGAAATTCCTCCAGGAGAGGAAAAAGAAGCAACACTGGGGTGGGGGCTCTGCCTAGAGATATTTGGCTATGCCTGCCTGGGTGCACCAGGCCACATGGACTAGAATAGAGTGCAGAGAAAGGCTGTGGTCCCCCATTTACAGGGAAGACTGCGCACTTAGGGGCCTGGCAGGACTAGCCTTGGGGTTGGGTAGGTGCGCCGTTTCACCAAGAGTGTTGGGAACCTCCTATAATTTAACCAAAGCCAGATTAATTAGGACTACTGCTGACACTCAGTCAATTGCAACAGTTAACTAGCTCTTTTCCAGATTTAGTCCTCAGGTAATCAAAGCTTAGCAACAGTAATAGTTCACAAAAAAACTTTAAGACGCACCAGAGCTACCATAAGCTGCAAAGACAGAAAACTTTCTACCAGGTTGGAAAGGGTTAACAGGTAACAGGTAACAGCTTTTCCCTGGGTGGAGAGACCTGTGGAATTTCCCTCTCCCTTTCTCCTGGCCAGTGGTATAGGAATGGAGATGAGGAGAGCAAAAGAGTGGGGGAGGGAGCCCCCGGGAGGAGGAGGAAGGCAGAAAGCAATGAAGCTCCTCAGTCTGGGGGCTGAGTGGGGTTTGAAATCTCCTATCGCTCAAGGTTACCCACTACCTAGTTGTTTGAGTTTACCTGAAGGGCCAATATTAGCCTCGACTGAAGCTAAGCCCTGCTCGCGTAGCAATAGGCAGCATGACAGGCGTCCCTCCGAGAGAGAGACCTGATCCTCGGGTTGCAGTCCGGCCACCAAGAAGCCGAAGCGAGCTCAGGGGGTCTCCAGGCTCTCAGCCAACTGCCCTTCCTAATTTCCCTCCCTTCCTTACAATCCCTCTGGAGTTTCGGCCGTAGCTAAGCTGTGGCCGGGGGACTCCGCGTTCTCGGAGAGCTGTGGGGTGCCGGACACTCAATGGTCACTTCCACAGATCCAGTCCCGCTTGAGGGAAGGAATACTGACCTCCGATGTCTTCTCAAAATCCCGGTCCGGGTGCCCTTGACGGCCAGGCAGGAGAATGGCCTCTTTCACTCAGCAAATGAGTGGTAAATGGAATGAGCCCTCTGGGGGGCCAATCCACTCAGAGCAGGCCATTCAGAGGCACAGAAAGACTGCTGCTTTACCTTCTTAATCAGGAGAGAGAGATTAGATCCCCTAGCCCCTACATCAGGCCAGTGAGCCAAAGTAAGAGATAGCGGCGTGGACACAGTTTGACCCATGTTACAGACAGAAAAGCAATTCCCAAAAAACTGAAACCTAAAATGTAACTGCTGTTGGCACAAAACTCCCGCCTAGGGGAATTTCTGATGGGAGTTTCGCTAAGCGTCCTGTCCCCCAAGGTGGTAGCCTGGGGCTTCCAGGCACATCTGCCAGCCACAGTGCGTACCGTGCCAACCCAAAAACCAAAACCGAAACAGGCCTGTAACCCGAAAAACTGAAACCTGAAGCACGCATATACTGAGTCCCTACCTTAGGTGCCTTTTTACTTACCCCAAGAGACGTCCGCTGGAGGCGTCCACGGGCAGCCGCGATCTTGCTGGGGCCTCCAAATGTTAGAGTCCACCGCCCGAAAAAAACGTCATCAAGAGACACGTCTCTTATGCAAACAGCACGGGGAAGCTTTATTGATTATCCAGCATGCTGGGGCTGCCTGATCATACAAAAGCAGAGCAGCCCCGTATAACCAAAGGTTAGGGTTTATAAAGGCAAAAACCACAAAATTGGGAGGGGGGAGAGAACACACGGTTGCTAAGCGGTTGCTAATATCTTACAATCAGCAATTATGATCTTAAGACATAGACAAATCACATTTTCATTATTAGCTCAGGTAACCCAGGTGTAACCTTTTTATTTTTAAGCTTGAGCAATCATGCTAGAGGGTTTTTGTGTGTTGCCAAGGGTGATGTAGTGCACTGCTATTGTCCGACTATTTGAGATCATAGTTTCAGACCAGAGTCTCACGGTGGGGGGGGGGGTTGCTTTCCCAGAATGCAGTCTCAAGTGCTCCAAAATGGAGTCCCTACTGTCAAGGTGCTACTTCACTCTGTCTTATTTTCACAACTGCACCAGGAAGGTTTAAACCTATAAGCTTAAGCTTAACTTTTTACACCTGCACACATACAATTTTAACTCTTCACTTCTGCATGAGGAGATCCAGTTTTCCCAGCACTATGTGTTTAAGAGACTATCCTTCTCTAGGATTGATTTCTGCATTTATATTCTGTTCCATTGGTCTATCCATCTGTTTTTGAACAAGTACTAGGCTCTTTTGATTACTGCACTATAGTATATCTTGAAACCTGGGGGCGGTGCTGTGATACAGTGAGTTGATCCTCCACCTACAGTGCTGGAATCCCATATAGGCACCAGTTGAAGTCCTGGCTGCTCCTCTTCCAATGCAGCTCTCTGCTATGGACTGGGAGGGAAGTAGAGGATGGCCCAAGTGCTTGAGCACCTGTGTTCGCATAGGAGACTTAGAAGAACCTCCAGGCTCCTGACTTTGGATTGGCCCAGATCAGGCCATTATGAACAATTGGGTAGTGAACCAGTGGATGGAAGACCTCTCTCCCTCCCTCTCACTGTCTGCAACTCTACCTCTTAAATAAGCCTCCAGCTTTGTTTTTGTTGTATAAGATTGCTTTAGCTATTCAGGGACTCCTGTGTTTCCATATGAATTTCAGCATTCTTTTCTATATCTGAGAAGATTGTCCTTGGTATATTGAATCTTTAAATTGTTTTCAGTAGTTTGGAGTTTGATATTGATTCCAACAATCCATGAACATGAACAATTTTTCATTTTTTGTCTCATTTCTGTCTTTAATATTTTGTATGTCTCTTCACAGAGATCTTTGACATTGCTTAAATTTATTCCAAGGTAGTTGATTGTTTTTGTAGCTATTGTGAATGGGATTGATGTTAGAAGTTCTATGTCAGCTGTGGTATTATCTATATACAGAGGCTATTGATGTCTGAGTGTTATCTTATAGCCTGACCTAATCCAATCTGATATATAAAAGATTATTTATTTATTTATTTATTTGAGAGGTAGAGTTATAGACAGTGACAGGGAAAGACAGAGAAAGGTCTTCCTTCCATTGGTTCACTCCCCAAATGGCCACAATAGCTGAAGCTTTGCCGATCCGAAGCCAGGAACCAGGAGCTTTTTCCCAGCCTCCCACATGGGTGCAGGGGCCCAAGCATTTGGGCCACCTTCTACTGCTTTCCCAGGCCATAACAGAGAGCTAGATTGGAAGAGGAGCACCTGGGACTCAAACCAGCATCCATATGGGATGCCAGCACCGCAGGCATGGAGGATTAACCTACTGTGCCACAGCGCTGGCCCTTCCAGTCTGATTTTGAAAGAGAGTCCCTAGAGATGGGAGGACAAACAGACTAGATCCCAAAGGTTATGTTGGAAATTTGATGATCTTGAAACAAGAGAATGTCCTCAGAAGAAATCAAAACTTCAGGCAGCATAGTGTCAAATTATGAGAAACTAAATTTCTGTTATTTTAGGCACCTGGTGTTTAGTACAATGCTATGGAATTTTCTCACTCAAAATTATAAATCATATACCTCATGTAGTTGTCAAGTTTTTATACATTTCATGTGATCTTTGGATTCCATCTTAGCTTGTTTCTGTATTTTTTAAGATTTATTTATTTATGTGTATTGATCCAAACTTTTTTTTAATTTCTTTTTTTAAAAGGTTTATTTTACTTATTTGAAAGACAGAGTTACAGAGAGAAGAGAGGCAGAGAGAGAAGTCTTCCATCCGATGGTTCACTGCCCAGATGGCTGCAATGGCCAGAGCTGCACCATTCCAAAGCTGGGAGCCAGGAGCTTCTTCTGGGTCTCCCACGTGGCTGCAGGGGCCCAGGGACTTGGGCCATCCTCTACTGCTTTCCCAGGCTATAGCAGAGATCTGGATCAGAAGAGGAGAAGCTGGAACTAGAACCTGCACCCATATGGGATGCCAGCGCTTCAGGCCAAGGCATTAACCTGCTGTGCCACACACTGGCCCCTTTTCTCTGTATTTGTGTTAAGCACTATTTATTAAAAATTCCATAGCTATAACCCATGGACTTGCAGTGCCATCTATCTGTGAGCGCCATCTACTGCAGCTAATGGTCTTTTAATGGCTTTCTCAGGTAACCAATGACCCAGCTTCTTCAAGGCTTCCACATTTAAGCTGTGCATCAGCTGTCATTTTGACCTCAGGCTGATAGAATGGTGTCTACTGATGGTCACTGTGGCTGGATGAGAAAGAACAGTGATTTTCTGTGATTTTATCAAATGTGACAAAATTTTCTTCCACTGTATCTGGAAAGAGTCATGTGGCCTTGTCTGCATTTTTCAGTATGGGAATAGGGGTGTAAGATCCTCTCACAGGAAACAACACTGAGGATGAGTGGTCCCTGGTCATCACATGCTGGAATGTCGCTTCTCCCACAGGTAACTTTTTTTTTTTTAATTTATTTGACAGAGTTATAGACAATGAGAGGGAGAGACAGGGAGAAAGGTCTTCCTTCTGTTGGTTCACTCCGCAAATGGCCACCAGAGCAGGCGCTATGCCAAACTGAAGCCAGGAGCCAGGTGCTTCTTCCTGGTCTCCCATGCGGGTGCAGGGGCCCAAGCACTTGTGCCATCCTCCACTGCCTTCCCGGGCCACAGCAGAGAGCTGGACTGGAAGAGGAGCAACCAGGACTAGAACCCGGTGCCCATATGGGATGCTGGCACTGCAGGCAGAGGATTAACCAAGTGAGCCACGGCACTGGCCATCCCACAGGTATCTTGACTTTTTCTCATAACCAGAGACCACAATGTCCCATGTTTCCATCATTTTACACTCAAATCCAGAATCTAGAATAATGCCAGACAACCAAGTTGTCTCCAGATGTAGCTACCCTTGATCCATAGACCTGTTAACAGAGGAAACAAGTTATGTGCTTTCTGTGTACCCCATGTAGAGGTTGAGAGCATGAGCAAGATAACAAGAATAACTTTTCAGTTTTTCAGATTTTCAGATTGCTTTATGATCTGAAAAAAGTAGGAGTCTGAAAGGGCAGGGGATCATCATAGCAATTTGTCTATCATGGAGGCAGAAATAGGGAGTGACCTAAGTTCACATGGCACACACTCTACTGAGGCCTTGATTATGCACCTCATTGCACATGTCTCTGCTCTCTGCAGTATCCTTCCTCTGCAATCCACATTGCAGCCTTTGGCAAAGACTCTCGGGGCTAGATTGCTTAGGTGTTGCATTTCCTATCTATCACCCTTGGCCTCTATGGCTTAAACACTCAGTACTTTTTGTCAGTTGGATTGCTTCTGACAATGAAAAGTGGACTTAGATAGTTGTTTGAGATGATGTTTTAATCTTTCATTTTATGATTTTTTAACCATGTTTTATGTATGCTTCATTGTCCTTTCTGTTGGCCAATTTTGAGTATTTGAAAGCATCTGAGGTCTATTTAACTGTTCACAAATTTAACAGTGTTTGCCTGGCCATAACCTTCAGGTATCAGTTACTTTGGAGATGACAGATTGCTATCATTTCCCAAAGGATTGCTTGTACTTTTTAGAAGAACTGGAGGAGGCAACGTTAAACAATAATATATAAAATAAGAATACTTTCTGATTCCCACTATTGTCCAGCAGTGGTCATGTTTCATCTTTTTTTTTTTCAAAATGATTTATTTATTAATGTGAAAGGAAGAGTTACAGAAAGAGGAGAGAGCGAGAGAGGTTCTGTCTGCTGATTCATTACACAAATGGCTGCATTGACTGCTGCTATGACAGTCTGAAGCCAGGATCCTGGAGCTTCTTCCATATCTCCTATGTGGGTGGAAGAGACCACACCCTTGGGTTATCTTCTGCTTTGTGATACCTTAAGCAGGGAGCTGGGTGGGAAGTGGTACAGAGAAGTTTTGTACTGGCACCTATATGGGATTCCAGTGTTGCCAGCAGTGGATTAACCTGCTACATCACAATGTTGGCTCCAGTATTCTTTTTATATTGAACCAACCAAATAGGTGTTTTCAGGAGATTCTTTGAGTCTTGCAGGTATAAATTGTGTGCAAACAATCTTTTTTTTCAAGACTTAAAAGTTAAGCTATGGCCTGTAGTGCCAGCATCCCGTATGGGTACCAGTCTCCCTTCTTTGCATCATATTCTTGTTGATTTTTTCCCAATTTCACTTCCTGTGCCAGTGTCCACGCAGTCTTTCATGCACACATCATGGAACTGAACTCCACTTTCAACCCTCTGCATAATCAATTAGTACTGAATTGTGTTCACGCTTTCTGTCTTTTTCTTCACTATTCTGACTACTCTATGTCTAATGGTTAGTGATCATGTCATCTCCAATTCTTCCTCTCTATTTCTTCATTCTCCTTCCAGACGTTGACTCTCAAATTCAAATTTTCTGGGGGCTGGTGATGTTGCACCAGCATCCAATATGGGTACCTGTTTGTGTCCCGACTGCTCATTTTCTGATCCAGCTCTCTGCTTGTGGCCTGGGAACATAGTGTAAGATGGCCCAAGTGCTTGGGCTCTGGCACCCACATGGGAGACTTTGAAGGAGCTCCTGGCTCCTGGCTTCTGAGTGACTCAACTCTGGTCATTGAGGCCATTTGGGGAGTGAACCAGCAGATGGATGAAATATTTTCTATCCCTCCCTCTCTGTGTCTGTAATTGTACCTCTCAAATAAATCAATAAAATCTTTTTTTAAATCTTGTCCCTTTGATCTGTTATTTTTAAATATTTATTTTTATTTATTTGAAAGATAGAGTTACAGATAGAGGTAGAGCCAGAGAGAGAGAGGTCTTCCTTCCACTGGTTCACTCCCCAAATGTCTGCAACAGCCAGGGTTGAGCTGATCCAAAGCCAGGAGCCAAGAGTTTCTTTTGGGTCTCCCACATGGGTATAGGGGCCCGTGTACTTGGGCCATCTTCCACTGTTTTCCTAGGCCATAGAAGAGAGCTGGGTTGGAAGTAGAGCAGCTGGGACTCAAACCGGTGCCCATATGGGATGCTGGCACTGCAGACTGGGGCTTTAACCCACTGTACCACAGTGCCAGCCCCAATAAAATCTTTTAAAAAATGCTAATCTTCTAAGATTATTTTCCATGTTTCTGTGCCCTGTTTGAGGACATAGGCAATATCTTTTATGTAAGCAATAGCAATTACATTGATTTTTGGAAGGAAATATGAAAAAGATTATATATATACTTTTGTTTATAAATAATTTTCAAAAACAGTGATTCATTCAGTTAACACTTCTTTGAACATGTTTACTGTTTTTTTCTCCTCACAGTCCAGGACCATTCACCTAGATATGATGCATTTGTGGTTCCCATCCCTTAGCCTAGTTTTTTCTTTGTCTTTTGCCAGTGTGTTTTGCAATTTTGTATTCATGAGAATACATTGATGAAGAGATAACCATCTATATCTTTTTTTGTGAAGTGTACCCTGATGACACAAAAAATTTTTATTTACTACTTATTTATTTATTTATTTGAAAGAGAGTTACAGAGAGAGAATGAGATAGATCTCCCATATGCTGGTTGCCACAAATTGCCACAATGGCTGAGAGAGAAAGAAGCATGGAGATCACCCATCAACTGGTTTTCTTCACAACTGCTCTACAGCCTAGTGCCTACAACTCAAGCCAGGTTTGTCCCATGGATGGCAGGATTCCAGATACTTGGCCCATTCCTGGATCTCTCCTAAGAGCACATTTCTGGGAAACTGGAATGTAGTGCTGAGGCAGGATTCAGAATCAGGCACTCAAATATAGGATGTGGGCATTCACAGAGGCATCATAAGCACTAGACCAACTGCATCCCTGATTTTCCTGTGAGATACATTGTGGGCAGAAAATATCATATCATAGTTCAATTCTACAACAACTATTGAGGCTATTTGATGACCCAGTATATCATTTCTCTGGAAAATATTGCATACATACTTGCAGAGACTATGTATTCTCTTGCTGAATGAAGCGAGGTGGGATGTGTATGTGTGTAATCAATTAAATCAAAATGGTCCATGGTTTTTCAGTGTGTTTTAGTTGTCCTGTCTCTTATTCCAAGTAGTATATTGTCATGTTCAGGTACTGCTCTTGACCAGTCTACTCTTTATTTTTACTCATTTTTCATGAACTGTTCAACATGTTTCCTTAGAAACATGTGTTCGTATAATTGTCATTTTGACCAGATTCACTGATGCTCTTGCTAGAGAAAATATGTCTTATTTGTCTCCATTAATATCTTTTGTTTTCAAGTCCATTCTGTCCAGTATTGGATTGTCCATATAGTATAGCCAGTTCTCTTATCATCATTCTGTTTTTTGAAAGAATAATTCATTTGAAAGGCAGAGTTGCAGAGAAGCAGAGAGAGAGAGAGTGCAATGGCATTAGAAAGCACAGCCTGTAATAGATTAGTAAGATGCCCACCAGTGCCAACACTAAACTTATGGTTTCTTCTGAAAGAGTTCAATGTTCAGGACAACCTCAGGTAGGCAAGACAACTTTTTTTTTTAAAGATTTATCTGTTTATTTATTTATTTGAGTGGCTTAGCTGAGAGACAGAGAGAGAGAGAGGGAGTGAGAGAGAAAGGTCTTCCATCCACTGGTTCAATCCCCAGATGCCTGCAGTGGCTGGAGCTGCATTGAGCCAAAGCCAGGAGCCAGGTGCCATCTTCCACTGCTTTTCCAGGCCATAGCAGAGAGCTGGATCAGAAGTGGATCAGCCAGGACTCAAAGCAGAGCTCATATGGGATGATTTATTTATTTGAAAGGCAGAGTCACAGAGAAAGAAAAGGTAGGGGAAAAGGTCTTCCATCCAGTAGTTTACTCCCCAAATGGCTGCAAAGGCTGGAGCTGAGTCAGTCTGAAGCCAGGAGTCAGGAGCTTCTTCCAGGTCAGCCACACATATGCAGGCTTCCACACACTTGGGCCAACTTCCATTGCTTTCCCAGGCCATGTCAGAGGGCTGGATCAGAAGTGGGCAGCTGGGACTCAACCCAGCACTCAGCACTCATATGGGATGCCAACACTGCAGGCAGTGGCTTTACCCACTATGCTGCCATGCTGGCCTGTCAAGTTTTATCCTGCTATGGATTGCATGGAACATTTCTCTTTGTATTAATACAAAAAAGTTTTTAATCCTATACACATTATAGTGTTTGGTTTTTTAGTGTAACCTGATAATCTTTGCCTTTTTAAAATATTCTACTGAGAAATAGTTGTACATATTTGTAGGGTACGATGTGATCATTTGATGAATGTTAATTCTGGGATTTTCAAATGAGAATTATTCACATTCTTCACCTCATATTTTATGGTGGGAACATTTAAAAGCCTCTACAAGAGGGGAGGGAGTATTGAGTAGTTGCCCCCCGAAGCCACACTATTTTTTTAGATTTATTTTGTTGGAAAGAGGTACAGAAAGAGGTAGGGAGATCAATAGCTAGAAAGATAGATGTGTCTTCTATGCACTGGCTCACTCACGAAATGACAATTGCCAGAGTTGAGCTAATCCAACACCAGGGTCTTCTCCTGGGTATCCTACATCAGTGCAGGGACCCAAGGACTTGGCCATCACCTGCTACTTTCCAAGGTGCCTTGCCAGGGAGCTGGATTGGAAGGGAGCAGCCAGGCTCCCATATGGGATGCAGATGCTGCAGGCTGGTACACCACAGCACAAGCCAAATCACTAATTTACAACTTCAAAATATTTCTACATGTCTTCAAAAGCAGAGGTGTTGAAATTAATATAATCATGACTGGTGCTGAGTTGTCATCCTAAACAATAAACAGAGTTACAAGGTAATAGCAGAATATTATGCTATAATTGACATTATATAAGAAACTAGAAATGTTGATTAATCATACATTAATAAGCCCCATAACACATTTTTTGAAAAAAGATTTATTTATTTATTTGAAAAGCAGAGTTACATAGAGGCAAAAGCAGAGAGAAAGTCTTCCATCCACTGTTCACTCCCCAAATAATTGTAACAGCCAGAGATGGGCCAATACAAAGGCAGAAGCCTTGGAGCTTCTTCCAGTTCTCCCCTGTGGGTGCAGGGTCCCAAGGACTTGGGCCATCTTCTACTGCTTTCCCAGGCCACAGCAGAGAGCTGGATTGGAAGTGGAGCAGCTGGGACTAGAACCAGCACCCATATGGGGTGCCGGCACTTCAGGCCATGGCATTAACCCACTGTGCCACAGCGCCAGCCCCTTAGTGCTGTTTTTTTAAAAAAGTTTTTTTCTTTCCCTCAGAGTTCTGGAAATTTTTATCAAAATTAGTCAAAAACCTGTAATTAAGAACATTTGGGTCTGGCACTGTGGCTTAGCAGGTAAAGCTACTGCCTGCCATGCCAGCATCCCATATTGGGTGCTGGTTCGAGTCCCAGCTGCTCTGCTTCAGACCCAGCTCTCTGCTGTGGCCTGGGAAAGCAGTAGAAGATGGCCCAAATCCTTGGGCCCATGCACTTGTGTGGCAGACTCAAAAGAAGCTCCTGGTTTCAGGTTGGTATAGCTCTGGCCATTCATCTGGAGTGAACCAGCAGATGGAAGACCTCACTCACTGCCTCTGCCTCTCTGTAACTTAGGTCATATATAAGGACTTTTGAAAGTCTTAATCTTGGCCCAGCACTGTAGCATAGCAGGTAAAGCCATTGCAAGCAGCTTGGCATCCCTATGGGCTTTGGTTTGAGTCTCAGCTGCTTCACTTGTGGTCCAGCTCCCTACTGATATGCCTGGGAAGGCTGTGAAGAATGGTCTAAGTGCTTGAGACCCTGCAACCAAGTGGGAGACCCAGAAGAAACTCCTGGCTTTGTATCAGCCCAGCTCCGGCCGTTGCAGCCATTTGAAGAGTAAACCAGTGGATTGAATCTCTCTCTCTCTTTCTAACTCTGCCTTTCAAATAAGATAATTTTTTTTTAATCTCTCTTCTTTTCTCGTATTCCCAGGTAAGAAGTCAGATTGCTTCACTTGCTCACCTGTCTGCCTTGCAAATCCCATGCCCCACTCTCCCTCTGTCAGAGCCTCATTCACATTGTAGGTCAGAGGAGCATAAAGGGAAAGACATGGGGTCAGGAGACCAGCTCACCTTCCCAGGGCTGTCCCTGTCACATCAACCCCTGAAAGTGTTGTTGCTATGGCAACTCTCCAACCTGGAAGCTAGTGCTTCAGACTTCCTCTGACTGTAGGTCCCCATGTATCCCCTGGCCTCAGCAGGCACTCCAGATGCAGATTTGGTCCATGAGTACTGAAGTGCTGGCCAGGCAGAGGCAGGGCTAGCTCAAACTCCTGCCTATCACCCATTCTTTGTGTGTCAACAGCTGGAGCCAGCACCATGAGGCCACAAATATCTTCCCGCCTTCTGTGCCCTGCCTACCCTGTTGGCAAATGTGCAATGAGGCCAGCCTCTGAGGCTTCTGCTGTATCCTTGGATGAATGGGTTCTAGTGGGGTGGGGCTTTTTCTCTTCACATGGTTTTGAAAGTGTCAACATAGTGCTTGCCCACCTCTAGTCTTAGGGGATTTTTCATTTTCTGGGAGCTTATACTCAGGAGGTTGGCAGCTGGGCACTTCTGAGCTGCGAAAGGGATTATTTATTTATCTTTTTTGCCTTTTAAAAATTTTTATTTATTTGAAAGAATTATTTATTTATTTGAAAGAGAGAAGTAGAGACAGAGAGGTCTTCCATCCAATGGTTCATTCCCCAGATGGCTGCAACTGCTAGAGCTGCACTGATCCAAAGCCAAGAGCCAGGAGCTTCTTCCAGGTCTCCCACAAGAAAGAGAGGGTCTTAATAATTACTTCATAATGCATGACAGTTTAGATAAGATGGTCTTGATGTTTGATCTTACCTAGAGGGACATACCTTTCCTTATGAGCATAATCTTATCTTTCTTTTTTATTTTTATTTATTCTAAAGGTTTATTTTTATTTTATTTATCTGAAAGAATTACAAAGAGAAAGAGAAGTCCCCCATATGCTGGTTCACTCTGCAAATGGCCACATGAGCAGAACTATTCCAAAGCCAGGAGCAGAGCTTCTTCCTAGTTCTCCCACATGGATCCAGGGTCCCAAAGAATTGTGCCATCCTCTGCTGCTTTCCCAGGTGCATTAGCAGGGAGCTGGATCAAAAGTGAAGCATCTGGGACTTGAACTGGCATCCATATGGTGAGCCAGCACTGCATGCTGGGGCTTTAACCTGCTGTGCCACAGTACCAGCCCTGGAAAACACTGTGATAACATGCCTGTAACCACAGATTTCTAGCTCTGGCCACCAAGGATTAGGGATGGGATTGAGCACCCCCTTGGTTGACCTTCCCAAAGGCTGCCTCTGTAGTCCACTTTAACAGGGACTAGGAGGAAGAAGAATTATTTAGGCAGCAGGACCAATGTAAGGATAGATGGCAGGCCAATTAATGGCTGCCTTACATAGGAGTCTTCCACCAAGGAGACCCAGCAAAGCTGGTCTACCTCAAATGGCACTGATTGGCAATATGAGCAATCTGGGCATTGGGCAAGCAGCGGTCATGCTAGAAGATGGCTCGTGAAGGGGCCTGACAACTCTACCAAGAGCGACACTAGTGGAAATGGAACTGCCCTGGAGGTTGATGGACTCCAGGTCAGAGCTGCAGACCCTGTTGGCCCTCCCTAAACTGAAAAAGCCCTTCACTCTTCCCAACTTCCAAAGTAACCAGCATGGTTGAAGGGATGACCTAGGATCAGTAACATTGCAGGTAGAGCTCTAAATTTCTTTTAGAGATGTCACCTATTAAAACCAATCTATTCAGGCCAGCTCTCCTCCCAGGCCAGCTAGGTAATGGAAGTCAACAGGGTGTCTTCCCCAAGGAGGTTCCCACCTCATTTATGACGTCACTTCCAGTACACCATGTGAAGAGTTAGATAGGTCTGGGCCTCACTTATACCTGGCCAGGCCTTAACATCAACCTGATAATTATCAAGCCTTTCTTGTCAGTTTCCTTTTATCTCTCAATGGGAAAACTCCCTCTTGGTTTGGACAGCACCTTTCTTAGATACTCTAATACTGACTGTCTTGGTCTCTGTGTATCTAATTTGCTTGTTAGATTCATTTTCTCCAGACTTAGGCAGAGAAATTCTAGATGGTCATGCACATGAAACCTTGAATGGAGACAGTTTCTGTGAGCTGGCACTGCAACCCCCTTGAGAGGCCAGCTTCTGCTGGAACGCTGTCTTGATCACGGTCCCTACTTCACCCTTATTCAGCTGGAAGAAAGCAGAACAGTCTTCGCCTTAACCCCTGACAGCAGCCAGGGTTCCATACACAGAGGGAGGAAATGAGGGGCCCCAGGACTAGAAGCAGGCCAGACTAACTACCCCACAGCTCCTTGACTGCACATACACACTAAACAAAACAGTAGCACTTAGGCGTACATCTATCTTCACATTAAATGGGCAGGACTCTTTGTTCTCCTCATTTTGGCCATCTTTCCCACCATGGGCAATGTTTCTATTTTCTCCTTTTATCCTCATAACCATAATGCTTCCATTATTACCATGTATAATTAACATATTTCAAAAGTCTTTACAGGAGCACATGACTACTATATCCCCAGCAATTATGCAGGAAAAACTCAAGACTGCTCTTCAATCAATCCAATCCAGAGTATAGATACCCACCCCATGTCAATGGTTCATATCAGCAAGAAGTAGCCCGAAACTGGCACCCCATGTCCTTATCTATACTCAGAGACAGGACTGATGGAACAAGGACATAAGCCTCAGTCATTCAGGGTCTTGTTACCCCTTCAGTTTCCTTCTTTTCTTCCTTCCTTCCTTCCATCCTTCCTTCCTTCCTCCCTTCCTTCTTCCTTCCTTGTTTCCTTCCTTCCTTTCATTCATTTCAGATTCTTCTTTTTTTTTAAACTTTTATTTAATGAATATAAATTTCCAAAGTACGGCTTAAGGATTACAATGGCTTCCCCCCCATAACGTCCCTCCCACCCACAACCCTCCTCTCTCCCACTCCCTCTCCCCTTCCATTCACATCAAGATTCATTTTTGATTCTCTTTATATACAGAAGATCAGTTTAGCATACATTAAGTAAAGATTTCAACAGTTTGCTCCCACACAGAAACATAAAGTGAAAAATAATAGATGATTTTTTAAATGATGATGAAATCAGATCAGACCTATTGTCATGTTTAATCCCAGTGAGAGTCAAGTTGGGAATTGATAATTTCTTTTTTTTTTAACAGAAGATCAGTTTAGTATACATTAAGTGAAGCTTTCAACAGTTTGCACCCCCATAGAAACACAAAGTGAAATATACTGTTTGAGTACTCGTTATAGCATTAAGTCTCAATGTACAGCACATTAAGGACAGAGATCCTACATGAGGAGTAAGTGCACCGTGACTCCTGTTGTTGACTTTACAAATTGACACTCTTGTTTGTGGCCTCAGTAATCTCCCCATGCTCCAGTCATGAGTTTCCAAGGTTATGGAAGCCCCTTGAGTTCTCCGACTCTTATCTTGTTTAGACAAGGTCATAGTCAAAGTGGAGGTTCTCTCCTCCCTTCAGAGAAAGGTACCTCCTTCTTTGAAGACCTGTTCTTTCCACTGGGATCTCACTCACAGAGATCTTTCATTTAGGTTTTGTCTTTTTTTTTTTTTTTTTTTTTTGGCAGAGTGTCTTGGCTTTCCATGCCTGAAATACTCTCATGGACTTTTCAGCCAGATCCGAATGCCTTTAGGGCTGATTCTGAGGCCAGAGTGCTGTTTAGGACATCCACCATTTTATGAGTCTGCTGAGCATCTCGCTTCTCACGCTGGATCACTCTCCCCTTTATTTATTCTATCTGTTAGTATCAGCAGGTACTAGACTTGTTTATGTGCTCACTTTGACTCTCAGTTCTTTCATTATGATCAATTGTGAACTGAAATTGATCACTTGGACTAGTGAGATGGCATTGGTACATGTCACCTTGATGGGATTGAATTGGAGTCCCCTGGTATGTTTCTAACTCTACCATTTGGGGCAAGTCAGCCTGAGCATGTCCCACATTGTACATCTCTTCCCTCTCTTATTCCCACTCTTCTGTTTAACAGGGATCACATTTCAGTTAAATCTCAATAATTAATAATAACTGTGTATTAATTACAGAATTAAACCAGTCATATTAAGTAGAGCAGACAAAAAAAAAACTACTAAGAGGGATAACATATTAAGTTGTTCATTAACAGTCAGGGCTATGCTGATCAAATCACTGTTTCTCATAGTGTCCATTTCACTTCAGGAGGGTCCCTTTTGCTGTTCAGTCAGTTGTCACCGATCAGGGAGAACATATGGTATTTGTCCCTTTGGGACTGGCTTATTTCACTCAGCATGATGTGTTCCAGATTCCTCCATTTTGTTGCAAATGACTGCATTTCATTGTTTCTTACTGCGGTATAGTATTCTAAAGAGTACATATCCCATAATTTCTTTATCCAGTCTACCGTTGATGGGCATTTAGGTTGGGTCCAGGTCTTGGCTATTGTGAATTGTGCTGCAATAAACATTAGGGTGCAGACCGCTTTTTTGTTTGCCAATTTAAATTCCTTTGGGTAAATCCCAAGGAGTGGGATGGCTGGGTCGAACTGTAGGGTTATATTCAGGTTTCTGAGGAATCTCCAGACTGACTTCCATAGTGGCTTGACCAGTTTACATTCCCACCAACAGTGGGTTAGTGTCCGTTTTTCCCCACATCCTCGCCAGCATCTGTTGTTGGTAGATTTCTGAATGTGAGCCATTCTAACCGGGGTGAGGTGGAACCTCATTGTGGTTTTGATGTGCATTTCCCTGATTGCTAGTGACCTTGAACATTTTTTCATGTGCCTGTTGGCCATTTGGATTTCCTCTTTTGAAAAATGTCTATTGAGGTCCTTGGCCCATCTCTTAAGTGGGTTGTTGGTTTTGTTGTTGTGGAGTTTCTTGATCTCTTTGTAGATTCTGGTTATTAACCCTTTATCTGTTGCATAGTTTGCTAATATTTTTTCCCATTCTGTCGGTTGTCTGTTCACTCTCCTGTTTCTTTTGCAGTACAGAAACTTCTCAATTTGATGCAATCCCAATAGTTGATTTTGGCTTTGACTGCCTGTGCCTCCCGGGTCTTTTCCAGAAACTCTTTGCCTGTGCCAATATCTTCACGGGTTTCTCCAATGTTCTCTAATAACTTGATGGTATCAGGTCATAGATTTAGTTCTTTAATGCACGTTGAGTGGATTTTTGTGTAAGGTGTAAGGTAGGGGTCTTGCTTCATGCTTCTGCACGTGGAAATCCAGTTTTCCCAGCACCATTTATTGAATAGACTGTCCTTGCTCCAGGAATTGGTTTTAGATCCTTGATAAAATATAAGTTGACTGTAGATGTTTGGGTTGATTTCTGGTGTTTCAATTCTGTTCCATTGGTCTATCCATCTGTTTCTGTACCAGTACCATGCTGTTTTGATTACAACTGCCCTGTAGTATGTCCTGAAATCTGGTATTGTGATGCCTATGGCTTTGTTTTTGTTGTACAAGATTGCTTTAGCTATTTGAGGTCTCTTGTGCCTCCATATGAATTTCAGCATCATTTTTTCTAGATCTGAGAAGAATGTCTTTGGTATCCTGACTGGAATTGCATTGAATCTATAAATTGCTTTTGGGAGAATGGACATTTTGATGATGTTGATTCTTCCAATCCATGAGCATGGAGTTTTTTCCATTCTTTGGTATCCTCTTCTATTTCTTTCTTTAAGATTTTGTAATTCTCATCGTAGAGATCTTTAACATCCTTGGTTAAGTTTATTCCAAGGTATTTGATTGTTTTTGTAGCTATTGTGAATGGGATTGATCTTAGCAGTTCTTTCTCAGCCATGGCATTGCTTGTGTATATAAAGGCTGTTGATTTTTGTGCATTGATTTTATATCCTGCTACTTTGCCAAACTCCTCTATGAGTTCCAATAGTCTCTTAGTAGAGTTCTTTGGATCCCCTAAGTAAAGAATCATATCGTCTGCAAAGAGGGATAGTTTGACTTCTTCCTTCTCAATTTGTATTCCTTTAATTTCTTTTTCTTGTCTGATGGCTCTGGCTAAAACTTCCAGTACTATGTTAAATAGCAATGGTGAGAGTGGGCATCCCTGTCTGGTGCCAGATCTCAGTGGAAATGCTTCCAACTTTTCCCCATTCAATAGGATGCTGGCTGTGGGCTTTTCATAAATTGCTTTGATTATATTGAGGAATGTTCCTTCTATACCCAATTTGCTTAGAGTTTTCATCATGAAAGGGTGTTGAATCTTATCGAATGCTTTCTCTGCATCTATTGAGATAATCATATGGTTTTTCTTCAGTTTGTTAATGTGGTGAATCACATTAATTGATTTGCGAATGTTGAACCATCCCTGCATACCAGGGATAAATCCCACGTGGTCTGGGTGGATGATTTTCCTGATGTGTTGTTGTATTCTATTAGCAAGAATTTTATTGAGGATTTTTGCGTCTATGTTCTTCAGTGGTATTGGTCTATAATTTTCTTTCAGTGCTGCATCTTTCTCTGTCTTAGGGATTAAGGTGATGCTGGCTTCATAGAAAGAATTTTGGAGGATTCCCTCTTTTTCGATTATTCTGAATAGTTTGAGAAGAAATGGAATCAGTTCTTCTTTAAATGTCTGGTAGAATTCAGCAGTGAATCCATCTGGTCCTGGGCTTTTCTTTGTTGGGAGGGCCTTTATTACGGTTTGAATTTCTGTTTCAGTTTTGGGTCTATTTAGGTTTTCGATGTCTTCATGGTTCAATTTAGTTAGATTGCATGTGTCCAGGAATCTATCCATTTCTGATATGTTTCCCTGTTTGCTGGCATACAAGTCCTTGTAGTAATTTCTGATGATTCTTTTTATTTCTGTGGTGTCTGTTATTACGTTTCCTTTTTCATCTCTGATTTTATTGATTTGGGTCTTTTCTCTTCTTTTTTTAGTTAGTTGGGCCAATGGGGTGTCGATTTTGTTTATTTTTTCAAAAAACCAGCTCTTCGCTTGGCTGATTTTTTGTAAGGTTTTTTTGGATTCAATCCTGTTGATTTCTTCTCTGATTTTAATTATTTCTCTTCTCCTACTAGATTTGGGTCTGGTTTGCTGCAACTATTCTAGGTCCTTGAGATGCGCTGAAAGCTCATTTATTTGGTGCCTTTCTAATTTCTTGATGTAGGCTCCTATTGCTATAAACTTGCCTCTCAATACTGCTTTTGCCGTATCCCATAAGTTTTGATATGTTGTGTTGTTATCCTCATTTACTTCCAGAAAGTTTCTGATTTCTCTTTTGATTTCTTGAATGACCCAGTGTTCATTCAGGAGCATGTTGTTCAGTCTCCATGTGTTTGCATACCTTCTGGGGTTTCCTGAGTTGCTAATTTCCAGCTTCATCCCGCTGTGGTCTGAGAAGCTGCATGGTATGATTCTAATTCTTTGGAATTTGCTGAGACTTGCTTTATGGCCTAGTATGTGGTCAATCCTAGAGAAGGTTCCATGCACTGCTGAGAAGAATGTAAAATCTTTAGATGTAGGATTGAAAGTTCTGTAGATATCTGTTAGATCCATTTGGGCAATAGTGTCGTTTAAATCTGCTGTTTCCTTGTTGATCTTCTGTCCGGATGATCTGTCTATTTCTGAGAGTGGAGTATTGAAGTCCCCCAGTACAATTGTATTGGAATCTAAGTCTCCCTTTAAGTCCCTTAACATATTTTTTAAATAGACCGGTGCCCTGTAATTAGGTGCATATACATTTATAATAGTTACATCTTCCTGTTGAATTGAACCCTTAATCATTATATAGTGTCCCTCTTTGTCTCTCTTAACAGTTTTTGTATTAAAGTTTATTTTGTCTGTTATTAATATGGCTACACCTGCTTTTTTTGTTTCTGTTGGCATGGAATATCTTTTTCCAACCTTTCACTTTCAGTCTGCATGCCTCTTTGTTAGAGAGATGTGTTTCTTGTAGGCAACAAATAGTTGGGTGTTGTTCCTTAAGCCAGTCATCCAGTCTGTGTCTTTATCTGGACCATTCAGGCCATTCACGTTTAATGTGACTATTGATACGTAGTGACTTTGCCCTGCCATTTTCCCGGAGATATTTTCTAGTATATGCTTTGAGCTTCCCATGCTCTTTTACTGGTAGGTGTTCTTCCTTTCCCTTCTTTCACATTGATGGCCGTGTTTCTGTGTTTCTGAGTGTAGCACATCTTTAAGTATCTTTTGCAGGGCCGGACGAGTGGCCACAAAGTCTTTCAATTTCTGTTTGCTATGAAAGGTCTTTATTTCACCTTCATTCACAAATGAGAGCTTGGCAGGATATAATATTCTGGGCTGGCAATTTTTCTCTCTTAGTACCTGGGCTATGTCTCGCCATTCCCTCCTAGCCTGTAGTGTTTCTGATGAGAAGTCTGCTGTGAGTCTGATTGGAGATCCTCTGAGAGTAATCTGATGTTTCTCTCTTGCACATTTTAGGATCTTTTCTTTATGTTTCACTGTGGTGAGTTTAATTACCACGTGTCGTGGTGAGGATCTCTTTTGGTCATGTTTACTGGGGGTTCTGTGAGCTTCCTGTACTAGGATGTCTCTGTCCTTCTCCAAACCCGGAAAGTTCTCTGCTAGTATCTCACTGAAAAGGCCTTCTAATCCTTTCTCTCTCTCCATGCCTTCAGGAACTCCTAGAACCCGAATGTTGATTTTTTTAATAGTATCCTGTAGATTCCCAACAATATTTTTTAGATTTCTAATTTCCTCTTCCTTTCTTTGGTTTGACTGTATCCTTTCCTGTTCTCTGTCTTCTAAGTACGATATTCTCTCTTCTGCTTCACCCATTCTGTTTTTAAGGCTCTCTAATGTGTTTGTCATTTGATCTATTGAGCTCTTCATTTCATTTTGCTTTCTCTTTACTATCACACTTTCCTGTTCTACTAGTTTCTGAGTTTCATTTTGATTCTTCCTTAAAATTTCATTTTCACGAGAGAGATTTTCAATCCTGTCCAATAAGGATTTCTGTAGTTCAAGGATTTGCTTTTGAAAACTTCTAAATGTTCTTATCATAAATTTTTTGAAATCTGCTTCTTGCATTTCTTCTATCTCATCATCTTCATAATCTTGGCTTGGGGTGTTTTGTTTATTTGGAGGTGTCATAGTGTCATCGTTGATCTTGATCTTGTTCCCTCGGTTTCTGTGTTTATTGCATGGTTAATTCTGTTTCTCTCACTGTGAGTTTTTTTTTTTTTTTTTTTTTTACTATGTCCGTGTTAAGTGGACTGCCTGCTGTTGGAGGAGCCTTGGAGGCTTGAGAAGGGTGTGGCCTGAGAGCTCTGCTTGGTTCTTCAGGGTTACAGGTGTGCAAAGGTGACACCCTCAGGTTATGCGTGGTAAATCTCTCTTTATTTATTTATTCATTCTTTTATTTTATTTTATTTTATTTTTTATTCAGGATGTAAGTAATACTGCAAGGCTGAGCAGAATGGATGGTATTTAGCTTCCAATCTCTGGCTTCTACCCAAAGAGTCTGTGCAGGCTGGGTTTCTCCTGCGGACTCCCACTGGGTTGCCTAGGCTACTGAATTGTAGCCCTAACTCTCCCCTTTTATTATGTATATCCCAGCTCTTTGTCTCTTGCTTGCCTTTGCAAGGTTGGCGGAGAGTGGAACTTGTCTGTAGCAGTATGCCCCCACCTTTTTATTTATTTATTTATTTATTTTTTCTTCTCTCCTGTAGTCAGTCTGTTGAACTTTCCCACTTCAAAGCCTGCTTCCCTCTAAAATTCTGTCCGCCGTTTCCCTGCCAATGTCTCCAGTTACTGAGTTCACCTCCGCTATCAGCGCCGATGTGTGGACTCGGAGCCCTGGGCATCCCTCCTCTCCCTGCTGGTGTCTGTGTCACATCGACTCCCCTTCCCACACTGGCGCTCAGACTCTGCGGCTCCCGCGGTTCAACTTCCGCGTGGTGGGCAACCCTGCTCTCCCAGTAGGTCCTCTGAGTCACAGCGAATAGCTCCGGAAGAGTTTCCTCTGCAATTTTTTCCTGATCCTTTTTCTGAGGCTACCGTAACTCCGCTTTTATTAAATTAAATTTTCCCAGACTATTGGTGTGCGCCCTCACTATTCCGCCATCTTGGTTCCACCCCCAGATTCTTCTGTTTCCTTCCTTCCTTCCTTCCTTCCTTCCTTCCTTCCTTCCTTCCTTCCTTCCAAGATTATTTTTAATTTGACAGAAAAATCTACCCAACCTCGACCTCCATATCTGTTCAAGCTGATGTACTAAGACTTTTAAATTGGTATAATGATTGAAAATTTTAGAAGTTCCCAAAACAGATATGCCTATTTTTAATCTGTTTGATTGTAAGTAAAATATGCAACTTGGTTTTTTTAATTATTTTTAAAATAAAATTAGGCCCAGCACTGTGAAAATAGTGGGTAAAGCCAGCAACTATGGTGCTGGCATCCCATGTGGCCACCAGTTCAAATCCCAGATGGTCCAAGTATTTGGGGTCCTGCACCTCTGTGGGCAACCCAGAAGGAGCACCTGGCTTCTGGATATGGATTAGCCCAGCCCTGGCCATTGTGGCCATTTGGAATGTGAACCAACAAATGGAACCAATCTCTCTCTCTCTCTTTCTCTATATTTCTCTATACTCTATAGCTATCTCTATAATTCTTTCAAATACATTTAAAAAATCTCCATCAAAATGGGTTTAAATATTTTCAGCTATTTCCTACAATACAGAAGAATAAAGGACCTTTGAAGAAACAGGAAAGAATTCATTTTTTTTTGACAGGCAGAGTGGATAGTGAAAGAGAGAGAGACAGAGAGAAAGGTGTTCCTTTGCCGTTGGTTCACCCTCCAATGGCCACCATGGCTGGTGCACTGTGGCCGGTGCACTGTGCTGATCCGAAGCCAGGAGCCAGGTGCTTCTCCTGGTCTCCCATGTGGGTGCAGGGCCCAAGCACTTGGGCCATCCTCCACTGCCTTCCCTGGCCACAGCAGAGAGCTGGCCTGGAAGAGGGGCAACTGGGACAGAATCTGGTGCCCCGACCGGGGCTAGAACCTGGTGTGCCGGTGCCACAGGTGGAGGATTAGCCTATTGAGCAATAGCGCTGGCCTAAAGAATTCATTTTAACTTTGGATAAAATCACCTATTTTTTCTCTTTTTAAGGATATATTGCACTCATTTGAAAGGCAGATTTGTAAGGATGGAGAAACAGAGTCAGAGACTTTCCATCTGCTGCTTCAGTCCCCAGGTGGCTGCAATGGCCAGAGCTGGGTAAAACCAAAGCCAGGAGAAAGAAGCTTCATCCTGGTCTTCCATGTGAATGGCAGGGACCCAATCATATGGGTCATTTCAGCTGCTTTCCCAGGCCATTGGCTGGGAGCTGGATAGGAAGTGAAGCATCAGGACCTGAACAGGTACCCATATGAGATGCCAGCATTGCAGATAGGACATAACCTCTTCAGCCACATTGATGAGCTCCTAAAATCACCTATTTCTAAAGAGTTTATTTTTATTTATATTCTTTTTATAAAAGACTTATTTTTTTATTTGAAAGTCAAAGTTACAAAGAAGAGGGAAAGATAGAGAGATCTTCCATCATCTGGTTCACTCCCTAAATGGCTACAAAGGCAGGGCTTGGGTTAGGTCAAAGCTGGGAGCTTCTTCCAGGCCTCCCATGCGGATGAAGGAGCCCAAGCACTTGGCCAATTCTCTGATGTTTCCCCAGGCCATCATCAAGGAGCTGGATCAGAAGTGTAGCAGCCAGAACTTGAACTGGCACCCATATAGGACTTCATTCTCACAAATGGTGGCTTAAATGCTAGCCCCTCCTTATATTCTTTATAAAATTATTTTAAAAGTCTCCTTCTAAATAAACAAAAGATATCTCTATTATTTACCAAGGTTAGTGTTCAATTTATTAACTGTCTCTATTTACAAGTCAAGCTAACACCAGCATTTGTTCGAAGACCCAAATGGGGGCAGTGCCATGATGCAACAGGCTAAAGCCCTAGCCTGCAGCACTGGCATCCGTTATGGGCACCAGTTCGAGTCTTGGCTGCTCCTCTTCTGATACAGCTTTCTGCTATGGCCTGGGAAAGCAGTGGAAGATGTCCCAGGTCCTTGGGCCCCTAACCCACATGGGACACCTAGAAGAAGCTCCTGGCTCCTGGCTCCTGGATTGGATCAGTTCAGCTCTGGCTGTTGCGGTCATTGGGGAGAGAACAAGTGGAATGGAAGACATCTTCTTGCTCTCGCTCTGGCTCTGGCTCTACCTCTCTCTGTAACTCTGTCTTTCAAGCAAATAAAATACATCTTTAAAAAAGAAACTTAAATGAGTCCTACCCCTTGGGAATAAACTCAGCTAAACCTACAGTGTCTGTAACCTGTCCATAGTAAAACTCAAGTCTGGTACATATCTCTCTTCAGCTAGACATTACTGTGTCCTTCCTTTAAGAATCAAGAACAGGGGCCAGCATTTGGTACAGATTAAGCAGCTGCTCACAATGCTGGCATCCCATATGAACTCAGGTTCAAGTGCCAGTTCTGATCCAGTTCACTACTAATGTGCCTAGGAAAGCAGCAGAACATTGCTGAAGTACTTGGGCACCTCCCACCTATATGGAAGAACCAGTTGGAGTTCCATGCTCCTGGTTTTTGCCTGGCCCAGCCCCAGCAATGGTAGTTATTTGGGGAGTGAACCAGCAGGTGGACGATCTCTCTCTCCCTCTATCTCTCTTTCTCTCTCTCTCTCTTTCCCTATCTCACCCTCTCCCTCCTCTATAAGTCTGACTTTCAGATAACTAAATAAATAAATCCTTTAAAAAAAAGAAACCAAGAAAGTAAAATAGATTCAAGAAAAAACTAAATATTTTAATAGAGTCCAGAACAGACTTTAAATGTGCTACTATTGCACATTTGTCACTATGATGTGCTGAATAAAAAATAATTAATGTATATTATCCTGTACTTATTTGGATGATTGATTACTGGTAATTAGTATTTAGTTTTAAAGAAAAAATTTCAAGTGACAATACTCATCAATAGGAAAAAGTTGAAACAAAGCACTCTCTTAATCTCACAAAGTCATGTGGCTAGGAGAAGACATATCTGATTTTTTCTAATCAGCCTTCCTAAAATTTACAAATTTTTTCTGGCAACAGTTAATTTGATCATCATAGAAAGTTCTTTGAAGGCTCTTGTTAAACTTGTTCCTCTTTGAAAAAGTAAATTTTACTGCACGATACTGCAAGAGGTAAATTTTTGATTTATAGGAAATTTGAAAACCAATTATGATTAGTCTCTATTTTATGATTTACTTTATAGAACAGAAATTACACAAATAAATGTCACTTTGTCTAATTTTTTAAAATAGTTATTTATTTCATAAGCAGTCACAGATAGACAAGGAGAAAGACTGAGAGAGAGGTATTCCATTTGCTAGTTCACTCCCCAAATGGACACAATGGCCAGAGCTGGACCAACTCAAAGCCAGGAGCTTCTTCACACATGGGTGCAGGGGTCCCAGCACTTGCACCATCTTCCACTGCTTTCCCAGGTCATTAGCACAGAGCTGGATTGGAAGTGGAGCAGCCAAGGTATGAACCGGCACCTGTATGAGATACCAGTGCCACAGGCAGAGGCTTAATGACTATGGCACAGCACCAGCCCCCAGTTTATCTAAATTTATGGTAAACCCATGAGTTGCACCACAATGCTATTTTCTTTTCCTTCCTTCCTTCCTTCCTTCCTTCCTTCCTTCCTTCCTTCCTTCCTTCCTTCTTTCTCTCTCTCTTTCTCTCTTTCTCTCTTTCTTTTTCTTCTTTCTTTCTGTTAATTTTTCTGTGTCATGAAGCTTGCACATTGCATCCAATGACATGGACCAGGGCGAGAGGCTTATGATTACTGTGTGCAAGAACTCTCCTCTTGAGGGTCAAAGCATCTGACAAGGAAGCTCTCCTAGATTAAGTCCTCAAGTGCCTCTCTCAATAACAAGCAAGAGAAGGTGTGCTAACTGGAGAGCCTCTTTGGTTGAATTAACTCTGGGAGGTCTGAGTGTTGCTGGGGTCCTCATTGGGCTATAATAATGGGTCATGAATCATTTGAATGTGACTATTCACCACTAGAGGGCTCTGTAGGGTTGATTAAATTTTTACAATCATTGACACCTGATTCCCCACTGTTGTCCCCAGCTGCTCTTCTGGGGAAGAAAATCTGCTCCACTTACAGGATACTTAAGTCCAGCAGTGGAGGAAGCATAATTGAAAGAGCCCACAGCTGAGATAAAGGCAAAAAGACACTTGCTTCCATGTGAGAATGACTGAGAAAACTGTCTTGGTTGGGTAAAACTCATCATGAAGAGGATAAGGGACCTCTGCATCTCCAAGTGTATTTCTACCTCCCAGCTGTGAACCCAGACTAGGGCATCCATTGAATAAACAGTGATTCCATACTTCTATGTGGTGCTTCCCTGTTTAACATTGCCTGCTGAAATCTCCATGTTCCTATGTATTTTTACCCAGCATGGTTTGTCTTAATTTTCTCACTTCTGCCTGATAATACTCAACAATTTACACACTGTTCTCTACATTTACACACTTTCTCTTGATGTGCATTATAAACCTGGTAAATTGCCCTAATGATTTTTATTATTCTATCATTGTAAAAATGCCAGTATCATGTTCTTTAATAAGTTTGGCATAATACTGAAAGGAGGGAGCCTTTGCCATTGAAGACACTGTATTTGTGCTCACTAGTATTACCTAGATTAGGAGTACTGTTATCCTCTGGTTATACCTTCAATTTGAACTAAATTCTAAAACATGAATGAAATTACTGATAATGAAGATGAAGCTGAAGAGAAGGAAGCCAAGATTGGGCATTCTGGTGGTGTGAGTGAGCTGTTTATGGGTGAACTGTTCTTAATACAAAACCTGCTGCTGCGGGTTTGCCAAGTTATGTACCTCTCAATAACCTTCTTCATGTATCTTTAAGAATTCTGTCACAAATATCGTCCTTTAATTTCACTTTCACAGTTACAGAAAATGAAGTTTTGAACAAAGCTGCTGATTATGGATTTCCATTATTTGCAGAAAATCTGTCTTGCTAATGTGTGAGTCACTGATGCTAAAATATTCCTCTTATCTCTCGCAGCAAGAAACTTTCATTGCCCACACTTTCGCTGGTGCTATAGAAACTTAGAGTGCTGAAGGTGTAGTCCAAAATGGGGACTGTCATGATGAAATTCTCTGAGTGCATTATTTTAATATCATGCATTTTAAATAATCATTTATTGCATTTTTGTGTTGCTATTGACTAACTCACAGTATCATGTTATCCTTTGCCTGTTCAGCTGAGCTATACTGCAATCTTCTTTAGGGACATGATCATCACTTTTTACCCAGAGATCAGTGTTCATTACACATCTCCTCTGAGTTAGGCAAGTATCAAGGAATGAGGTTGTGTTGGTAAATAATTTACTTATACTGTGTGTTCTGTGGAATTTAAAGTTTAAAAGAGATAATTTATCATAACCACCTCAAAGGTCCTTTGGTACATCTTTCTGAATCACTTATGGATGAGAACTCCTTTGAAAGAAGAAATGAAGTAGCTGACACATGGAGCCACTGCCTGTAATGCCAGCATCTCATGTGAGCACTGGTTTGAGTCCCAGCTGCTCCATTATGATCCATCTCCCTGTTACTGCATCTATTTGGGGAATGAACCAGCAGATGGAAGATCTCTATCTCCACTGCAACCTTCTCTCTCTGTATCTCTGCCTTTCAAATACTGTAAATCTTATTTTAAAAGAACTTAGGGTCCAGCACTGTGGCATAGGGGGCTTAGCCTCTGCCTGTGGTGCCAGTTTGAGTTCCATCTGTTCTTCTTCCTATCCAGCTCTCTGCTTTGGCCCAGAAAAGCAGTAGAAGATGGCCCAAATGCTTGGGCTCCTGCACCCATATGGGAGAGAAGAGTGAAGCTCCAGGCTTCTGGCCCCTGGCTTCAGATCAACCCAACTCAGTCTGTTGTGTCTACTGGGAAGTAAACCAGTGGATAGAAGATTTTTCTCTCTGTCTCTCCCTTTGTCTGTAACTCTACCTCTCAAATAAAATAATAATTATTTTTATAAAAAACAGTTTAGTCTCACATTTGGAACTTTTAGTAATTTTGATGGGTTGTGAGGAAATTTGTAAAGTTTGTGATACAACTGGGAGCCTTCTGCATCCTAGCATGTAAGAAAAGAATAGCGAGCAGACAGCTGGTAGACAAGACCTAATAGCATTGTCTTTCTGAAGACCACAGTAAGTCCTATGGTCCCTGTTCAAAGGTCATGGGAAACCATCCACACGGTTGAAAGAGGAGTGTGACTTGATGAGAATTTTGTTTGTAAAATGGCCTTAGTACTAAAGAACATCTCCAGAGAAAACATAGAGGAGTACAGCTGAATGGTAAATCTTCATTAATAGTAACAAGATTTGATGAAAGAAATGGTGCCTTTAAGGGAAATGTAATTCAGGGAAGGGAGATAAGAACTAGTGAATCTTTTCTCCTAGGATGGTACTTACACCAACTGTAGATATTGGGGCCCTAATTTGGTGTGTTGAAGAGGATTCCGCTAGGATCTGGAATAACTTGAGCATCAGAACACATAATTTCAGACTGTAATACATTTAACAAGATAAGAATCTATGAACTCCTAGTGATATAGTACATAATGACACACTAACTAGGACAGAAGAGTGAGCCCTTAGCTTTGATGCTAGATCAAAATATAAATGAAGAGGCCAGCGCCGCAGCTCACTAGGCTAATCCTCCGCCTAGCGGCACCGGCACACCGGGTTCTAGTCCCGGTCGGGGCGCCGGATTCTGTCCCGGTTGCCCCTCTTCCAGGCCAGCTCTCTGCTGTGGCCAGGGAGTGCAGTGGAGGATGGCCCAGGTGCTTGGGCCCTGCACCCCATGGGAGACCAGGAAATGCACCTGGCTCCTGGCTCCTGCCATCGGATCAGCATGGTGCGCCGGCTGCAGCGCGCTGGCCGTGGCGGCCATTGGAGGGTGAACCAACGGCAAAGGAAGACCTTTCTCTCTGTCTCTCTCTCTCACTGTCCACTCTGCCTGTCAAATAAATAAATAAATAAATGAAGAAACAATATTGGGAATTAAAACACCAGCATTTCATATAGTATTGATAATTAAAAATAATGAATATCAAAGGTACTGGATGAAAATTTGATAGGAAATACGATACTGGCATAATATTAGAATAATTTTTAATAAAAATCCACACATTCCAAAAAGGAATAAAAATGTGTATATAGCACAGCATATATGAATGCTGTGGTGCAGCAAGTTTTGCCACTGCCTGCCACACCAGCATTCCACATCAGAGTGCTGTGGTGCTGCTTCATATCCCAGCTTCTCTGCTTTTGATCAAGCATATTGTGAATGCACCTGGGAAGGCTTCAGAACATGGCCCAAGTCCTTGGGCCCTGCCACCATGTGGAAGACTGGGAAACAGTCGTTCATCCTAGCTTCAGCTTGATGAAGAACTTACTCTTGCAACTCTTTTGGAAATGAACCAGCAGAGACAGAGACAGAGACAGAGACAGAGAGAGAGAGAGAGATCCAGCTCTCTGCTATGGCTTGGGAAAGCAGTAGAAGATGGCCCAAGTGCTTGGACCTCTGCACCCGAATGGGAGACCCAGAAGAAGCTCTTGGCTTCTGACTTTGGATTGATGCAGCTCTGGCTATTGTGGCCAATTGAGGAGTTAACCAGCAGATGGAAGACCTTCCCTCTCTCTCACTCTGCCTCTTTCTCTCTTCGTGTAACTCTGACTTTCAAATAAATACATAAAGCCTTTTAAAAAATATAGATGTAGACATAGATATAGATCACTCATTGTCATTCTGCATTCAAAACAGGTAAATAAATCCTTAGGAGGTTGTATTGAACCAATCTGGCAGAAATTCACTAAATACCAAGTTGATAGCATCCATCATAGCACAGATGGGAGACTGAGCAGAGCCAGCATTGGACCAGGGAGCTTCTGATGAGAATACAGGGCCCACATTTTCTCAGAAAGGAACACCGGAGGGACCCAGCTTGAGTCATCTCTGCTCTTGATACCTATTGAGGGTTTTCATATTAGAAAAGTGTCAAGGAGAAGGGCCGGCGCCGTGGCTCACTAGGCTAATCCTCCACCTAGCGGCGCTGGCACACCGGGTTCTAGTCCCGGTTGGGGCACCTTATTCTGTCCCGGTTGCCCCTCTTCCAGGCCAGCTCTCTGCTGTGGCCAGGGAGTGCAGTGGAGGATGGCCCAGGTGCTTGGGCCCTGCACCCCATGGGAGACCAGGAAAAGCACCTGGCTCCTCGCTCCTGCCATCGGATCAGCGTGGTGCGCTGGCCGCAGTGCGCCGGCCGCGGCGGCCATTGGAGGGTGAACCAACGGCAAAGGAAGACCTTTCTCTTTGTCTCTCTCTCTCACTGTCCACTCTGCCTGTCAAAAAAAAATAAAAATAAATAAAAAAAATTAAAAAAAGAGAAAAGTGTCAAGGAGAATTCCAGAAAAAGAAAGAACATTGACTCACAGTGGGAGAAAAGATATTTTAACGCGGTTGGAAAAAGATGTGATAGTTCTGTGGATTGGGTTGTGGTGTTGGATTAATGTTGGTTTCCTAAATTGGGGTTCATCTCCTATTTATCAGGGGATCACCCTATAGCTAGCAGAAACATCTTGGATTGGGGCAACAGTGCTAAAAGGATACTAATTGGGCGTTCTCAACAAATGGGGCTCACTCATGGTATTTCTGTAAGTTTGAAATAATTTCAAAATTAACTACTCTTAAAATGACCAAATTGTAAGATGACAATATCCACATCATGTTAATAAAACAGGGACAGCATCTTCTTTCTTCTACTCCCGGTGGTTTACACGCACCAGGCCATGGTCCTTGAAAGGATGGAGAGTGGTGCAAGGGCTCCCCTTTTTATCCCCATTTTCTGGCAGTCCTCCAGCTTGCCATCCTCTGACTTGTTGTCCAATCAATGCTGTTTCCTCCTTGCTTATGTTTGAACAGTTCAGTCTGCGTGGGTAGGAGGGTATTGCCTATAGCGCACTGTTATCTGACTGACCAGAGATGTCTGCTTGGTATGATTAGGAGCGTCTCCCTAACAGCCATTAGGTATTGCATCAGCTCCTGACTTATTATGAATAACTGCACTTTACTTTTATTTTGAGGCTAGTGGTAACTTACTTTTTACTGTGGAGTTTCCACAGTTCACTTCCTTTCCAGGTAAGTGGTGATCTGTGACTTGTTTTGAGACTCCTGTGGGATTCCCCAGACTTGGGCCACCTTCCACTGCTATCTCAGGCCATAGCAGAGAGCTGGATCAGAAGAGGAGCAGCTGGGACTAGGACCCATGCCCATATAGGATGCCGACACTTCAGGCCAGGGCTGTAACCTGCTGTGCCACAGCACCGGCCTCATGTCACACTTATTGATCTGTATATCTTGAAATGTGCTTGTGTTTTATGAATAAAAGTTGTGGTAAGTGATCCTTTTATTTTTCATATGTTTAAGATCATATTATCAGTAAGCAGA